>NC_072389.2:46648197-46952236 GCF_028885625.2 Pongo pygmaeus
CACCAAAAATACAAAAACCATTCAGGCGTGGCGGCGCGCGCCTGCAATCCCAGGCACTCGGCAGGCCGAGGCAGGAGAGTCACAGGAGCCCGAGGCAGGGAGGTTGCAGCGAGCCGAGATCATGGCAGTACAGTCCAGCTTCGATAACAGCGGGAGACCGAAAAAAGAAGGAGAGGGAGACCGAAGAAAGGGGAGGGAGGGGGAGGGGGAGGGGGAGGGGGAGAGCTTAAGTTTTCTTCATTGCATATTTACAAAATACTTTTCTGGTGTTCTGTGGGGTTGCATACATGTACACCTAGGAAAGCAGGATGTCAGTGTGTACGAGTCCTGACAATGAATCCTTTCCTTTACCGAGATGGTTTTTGAGCAGTGGTCATTGGGAGATCCTCTGGCCTCTGTACTTGGTTCAGATGCAGACCAGTGGGTGCTCATTTTCTCATTCTTGGCTTATGTTTGGTGCATTTGAGGGCAGTTTGAAGGTTATGACAGAGCTTACCTTTCAGTAGAACCACAGTTCTCAAAACAGATTAAGAAGTGCCAGGTCATTTCCTCTACTTCCTTCTAGATGGGGAAAGTATAAGAGCATCCCTTTAACTCTTTCCTTTATTCTTTAGATCCCATTTACTACTACATCCTGGTGAAATCATTCATTTTCCCTGTGTCTCAGAATCAGGTGAATAAGATTTTTGCAGGGATGGGTGAGCCATCTCTGGACTAATAGCTGGATTAAGGTATTTCCATATCAATTCTGCTTAGACTCTGTTCTTGGGAGAAGAGGTACAGAGCAAATATTTTAAGTACATGCTTAGACAAAAAAGCATTCAGGAATCTCTGGTTTATGGGAGTAAATGATCTATTCTTGAGAAAAAAAATCTTTGGGAGATTATTGGGACCTATTTGTGTCTCTTTCCCTGAATTAAATAATAATAATACTGAGACTGGCTTCCAGATTTTTAAAGTGATCGTTTATCTTTGAGTGGTAGCAATACAGGTGATTAAAAAAAATAAATTAAAAAAATGGGAAATGTTGGCCGGGTGCGGTGATTCACGCCTGTAATCTCAGCACTTTGGGAGGCCGAGGCAGGCAGACTCCCTGAGGTCAGGAGTTTGAGACCAGCCTAACCAATATGGTGAGAGAACAGACTCACTGCAATTCTCATTTTTGCCTGGGTAGAGTGGCTCTACTAACCCTGTCTCTACTAAAAATACAAAAATTAGCTGGGTGTGGGGGCAGGTGCCTACATTCCCAGCTACTCGGGAGGCTGAGGCAGGAGAATCCCTTGAACCCAGGAGGCGGAGGTTGCAGTGAGCCTAGATCACACCACTGCACTCCAGGTTGGGTGACAGAGCGAGACTCCATCTTGAAAAACAAAACAAAACAAAAAATAGGGAATATTTCACGAATTTGCATGTCATCTTTGCACAGGGGCCATGCTAATCTTTTCTGTATTCTAATTTTAGATATGTGCTGCTGAAGCAAGCATAGGTGATTTTTTAAAATTAATTTTTATATTAAATTAAATTAATTTATTTATTTATTTGAGACAGACTCTCACTCTGTCACCCAGGCTGGAGTTCAGTGTCGTGATCTTGGCTCACTGCACTCTGGACCTCGTGGGCTCAAGCCATTCTCCTACCTTAGCCTCCTGAAAGCTGGGACTATAAGCGTTCGCCACCATGCCCAGCTAATTTTTGTATTTTTTGTAGAGACTGGGTTGCACCATGTTGCCCAGGCTAGTCTTGAACCCTGAGCTCAAGCAATCAGCCTGCCTCGGCCTCCCAAAATGCTAGGATTTCAGGCGTGAGCCACTGCGCCTAGCCTATTTTATTTTTATTTTTTTTGTCCCTGTTGTGGGGGCAGGTGATTTTTTTTTTTTTTTTTTTTTGAGACAGAGTCTTGCTCTGTTGCCCAGGCTGGAGTGCAGTGGTGCGAACTCGGCTCATTGCAAGCTCTGCCTCCCGGGTTCACACCATTGTCCTGCCTCAGCCTCCCGAGTAGCTGGGACTACAGGCGCCCGCCACCACGCCCGGCTAGTTTTTTTGCATTTTTAGTAGAGACGGGGTTTCACTGTGTTAGCCAGGATGGTGTTGATCTCCTGACCTTGTGATCCGCCCAGCCGGCAGCAGGTGATTTTTTAAATTAAAAAATATATTTCCTTAAATAGAGATGGGGTCTTGCTATGTTTCACAGGCTGGTCTCCAACTCCTGTGTTCAAGTGATCCTCCCACATTGGCCTCCCAAAGTGCTGGGATTATAGGTTTGAGCCACCACACTCGGCCTGGTGATTTTTTTTTTTTCCCCCAACTTTACAAATACTTTTCTGGTTGTGCACTGTGGTATGTTTCTCTAGTAATAGCTACTCAGGAGGTTGAGGCGGGAATATCACTTGAGCCCAGGAGTTTGAGTACAGCCTCGGCAACCCAGTGAGACCTCATCATAAAAACGAAAAGAAAACAAAAAGCAAACAATTTTTCTATATTTTTAAGGCCTAATATAATGAACTTTTATTATTATTAAAATTATATTTTAAAGGTTTATTAAAAATAAAATACAGGCTGGGCGCAGTGGCTCATGCTTGTAATCCCAGAATTTAGGAGACTGAGGCAGGAGACTTGCTTGAGCTTAGGAGTTTGAGACTAGCCTTGGTAACATAGTGAGACCTCCTCTCTACAAAAAGTTAACAAATTAGCCAGGTATGGTGGCATGCACCTGTAATCTCAGCTGCTCAGGAGGCTGAGATGAGAGAATCTCTTGAGCCCAGTAGTTCAAGGCTGCAGTGAGCTGTGATCATGCCACTGCATTCCAGCCTGGTCAACAGAGCAAGACCCAGTCTCAAAAATAAAAAATAAAATGAAATAAAATACAAAGTAAATATACAAGTAGCGGCACTCCAACTTCTCAGTACTGTAAGATATATATAAGAAGTTTTAGGCCAGGTGCGGTGGCTCATGCCTGTAATCCCAGCACTTTGGGAGGCCAGGGCAGGCGGATCGGGAGTCCAAGGTCCAGCCTGAGGTCGGGGGTTCGAGACCAGCCTGACCAACATGGAGAAACCCCATCTCTACTAAAAATACAAAATTAGCCGGGCGTGGTGGCATATGCCTGTAATCCCAGCTACTTGGGAGGCTGAGGCAGGAGAATCAGTTTAACCTGGAAAGCAGAGGTTGCAGTGAGCCGAGATCGGGCCATTGCACTCCAGCCTGGGCAACAAGAGCAAAACTCTGTCTCAAAAAAAAAAAAAAGAAAGAAATTTTATGTTTAAAAGTAAACTCACTCACATTATTGTAATCCCCCCAAAACCTTGTCACATACGGAACTGTTGGTTTTTTGCCTTTGATGTGATAGACCTGGCTCAGTCAGCCTCATGGGAGGTAAGGCAGCTTTGTTGTTGGAAGAAAAAAACAATGTTCCCTTCTCACATTCAGGTTTAGTTAGGAAAGCCCCTTTTCACTGAAAGCATTTTTATTTTCTTCTAGTTTACTCATGTCTTCTCACTACCCCACAAGGGACAAACATTATAGACTATGAATGAATGACAGTTGCTAAGCTTAGGTTGAAGCAGATTGAAGCAGATAGAGGGAGAGGGTTAAGAAAGCCATGGCTTCCTAGCACCTGCTCAGTTGGATTCTCCTGTATGACTTCACATTCAGGTCATTTTGCTCTCATAAACACTTTTTTCCCCCGACGAATGCAGAATTTGACTCTATTCCACGTGACAAACCCAAATCTGTAGGCAGAAATAGACCTAGTCCCTCTGACGTACATGTGACCCTGACAGCTCAACCTTTATGCTCTCAACCTCTTCATATTCCCATTGGGTAGAAGTAGAAAGGGCCAAGACGCTGTTCGGAAAAGGTAGGTCATGCCCATTTTCAAAACCAACCAATAAATGTTCAGTATTTATTATGAGTATAGTTGTGTAATTTTTTATAATGAGCCAGTGTAAAAGATGTTTTATATATTATTTACTCGAGTAATATCTTCATTGTCAGCATACAAAGTTGGTATATTAGGCCGGGCGTGGAGGCTCAAACCTGTAATCCCAGCACTTTGGGAGGCAAAGGTGGGCAGATCGCTTGAGGTCGGGAGTTTGAGACCAGCCTGGCCAACATGGCGAAACCCCGTCTCTATTAAAAATACAAAAATTAGCTGGGCGTGGTGGCGTATGCCTGTAATCCCAGCTACTCGGGAGGCTGAGGCAGGAGAATCGCTTGAACCCAGGAGGCAGAGGTTGCAGTGAGCCAAGATCACGCCACTGCACTCCAGCCTGGGTGACAGAGTAAGATTACATTTCAAAAAAAAAAAAAAAAAGTTGATATATTTTAGCTCAGTTAACTAAGAAAGTGAACACTTTTGCCTCCTTTAGGTTCTTTCAAACTGGCTTTAAAATTATCTTCCTGACTGGGCACAGTGGCTCCTGCCTGTAATCCAGCACTCTGGGAGGCCGAGGCAGGTGGATCATGAGGTCAGGAGATCAAGACCATCCTGGCTAACACGGTGAAACCCCGTCTCTACTAAAAATACAAAAAATTAGCCAGGCGTGGTGGTGGGTGCCTGTAGTCCCAGCTACTCGGGAGGCTGAGGCAGGACAATGGCGTGAACCCAGGAGGCGGAGCTTGCAGTGAGCTGAGATCACACCACTGCACTCCAGCCTGGACGACAGAGCAGAGTCTCAAAAAAAAAATTATCTTCCTTGAAATGATTAAAATGTGAAATGGTTGAAAACTCAGACTTAAAAGGGAAGTATTAGGGCTGTGCAAGGTGGCTTGTGCCTGTAATCCCAGCATTTTGGGAGGCCAAGGCTGGAGGATTGCATGAGTCTAGGAGTCTGAGACCAGCCTTAGTGACATAGCAAGACCCTGTCTCTACAAAAAAATTTAAAAATTAGCTGGGCATGATGATGCACACCTGTAGTCCCAGCTACTCAGGAGGCCGAGGTAGGAAGATCACTTGAACCTGGGAGGTCGAGGCTGCAGTGAGCTATGATCCTGCTGCCCTGCACTCCAGCCTGGGTGACAAATGAGTCCCTGGCTCAAAAACAAAAAAAAGATTAAAAATAGCACCCTTTTACAATGTTTTGTGAAGGTAAACTAGCAGACTGTTGTTCTTAAGAATAGCTCATATGGAAAATTTCTAAGTTGGAAACATCTTCAGAACTACACCTCTACCCAACCCCACCCCCTCAAAAAAAGACCAAAAGAATTTACTTCTTCTATTATCTATTGTGAAATAGGAGGTTAATTTCTCATCCTATTATAGAAGGAACAAAGACTTTGTGCCTTTGTTGGATATTAGATGTAGAAATATTATGTTAATACCAGACTTAATATTCAGTCTGTGATAATCAAAAGATGATTATTTATGGTAATTAGAATAAAGTTTCTGAGTAAAGTATTTTTCACCTAAAATCATTTTAAGTTGGCAAGTTAAAATATCAAAGGAAATATGGTTTAATGTAACTAAATAGACTGCAAATTTGTAAGGTGGTTGTATGGCCTTTCAACTTATAATTAAAGTGCTTGATGAAGATGGTTTTTTGGCCTTGGGGTAGTTAACTGTATTGCCTGCCTGTTTGACAGTGCAAATTACAGGTTCCTTATGTTTTGATATCTGGGATTTCCTGTTTATGATCCAGTTTAAATGTCATGTTATTGTATAATATATGCCAGTGTTTTAAAAAGGATATGCACATATATTTAATGATGTACATTACTTTCTACCTCTTTGGAGTTAGTGCCAGTGCTGCCATTTATGCCAAAGAATGGCCTTCATCCTTTCTCTCTGTGCTTTCTGCAGTTTTCTCCTGGGCACAAGCTACATTCCCTGCCTTCCTGAGACCCACCCCAAAACTAAACCATTCTCTGTGCTGAAACGCAGACATATCAGCCATTAACAATTACTGCCATCTCTGCCACATAAAACATCAGAAGCTGTTTTTTGACTTGCCATAAAGTTGATATCTTTTTTGTTTTCTGTTGGCAATAAAACATACATGAGCTGGGTGCAGTGATGCGCACCTGTAGTTCCAGCTACTTAGGAGGCTCAGGTGAGAGGATCATTTGAGTCCAGGAGTTCAAGGCCAGCCTAGGCAACATAGCAAGAACCTGTCTGAAAAAAAAAGAAAAAATAATAATTAAATTATATGTTTATTATGTAACTTTTCTCTTGTTTCTAAGAGATTCCAGACCAGAAGTTCTAAAGTTTTAAGCGAGTTTTCAAAAATCTAGGCTGGGGCCAGGCACAGTGGCTCACACCTGTAATCCCAGCACTTTGGGACGCCAAGGCAGGCGAATTGCTTGAGCTCAGGAGTTTAAGACCAGCCTGGGCAACGTGGTGAAACCCCATCTCTACAAAAAATACAAAGCTTAGCTGGGTGTGGTGGTACACACCTGTGGTCCCAACTACTTGGGAGGCTGAGGCAGGAGGATAACTTGATCCTGGGAGGTCAAGGCTGCTGTGAGCCCAAGATCGCACCACTGCACTCTAGCCTGGGTGACAGAGCAAGACCTTGTCTCAAAAACAAAAATCTATGCCAGGTGCAGTGGCTCATGTCTGTAATCCCAGCACTTTGGGAGGCCAAGACAGGAGGATTGTCTGAGCTCAGGAGTTCAAGACCAGCCTGGGCAACACAGTGAAACCCCGTCTCTACAAAAAATACAAAAATTAGCTGGGCGTGGTGGGGCATACCTGTAGTCCCAACTACTCCAGAGGCTAAAGTGGGAGGATGGCTTGAGCCTGGGAATCAGAGGTTGCAGTGAACCAAGACTGTGCCACTGCACTCCAGCCTGGGCAACAGAGTGAGACCCTGTTTCAAAAAAGAAATTTTTTTTTTCAAAAATCTGTATTTTTTTTCATATGAAATGTATTTGTTTTGGATTCAAAGATGAATGCCAAAGACTCTTAACTCTTGAGTCTTCCAGCTTTTCCCAATAAAGTCCCTATTCCTATTTCAGTCTTCCTTTTTCTTTTCTCCTTATAGTGGACATTTGGGAGCAATAAAAATAAGAAGAAAGGAAAAGCCAGAAAAATAGAGAAGAAAGGAACCATGAAGAAACAGGCCAACAAAACTGCCTCCTCAGGCAGTTCAGACAAAGACAGTTCAGCTGAGAGCTCAGCCCCTGAGGAAGGTGAGCTGAGCAGCCTAGACCTGGAAGGTCAACTCCCACTCTTGTCAGCTTGAAGGTGCAAAGGCAGAAGTGGGGAGGAAGGGGGGTACCTGCATTCAGCATGACCTCTTCTTTAGAGCAGTGGTTCTTAACTTTTTCCATGGTCATGGATGCTTTGAGACTCTGAATGAAGCAAGAAAAATGCATGCAATTCCAAAGGTTGGTGAGACCCCTGAAACCTATCCCTGGAACCCATGAGGATTCCTGCATTAGTCTTGAATACCGTGAGTGCCTTTCCCTCCCCTTTTTTTCTTGCTTATGCATAGTCTGACTGAGGAGGGAATCTCAGTAGAAAATGTTCCTTTTCTGGAAGCCAATTTCAGAATTTTTCAACACTAGTTTGAAAAGTGAACTTGGGCCAGGTGCAATGGCTCATATTTGTAATCTCAACACTTTGGGAGGCCAAGGTGGGAGGATTGCTTGAGCCCAGGAGTTCAGGACCAGCCTGGGTAACATAGTGAGATCCCATCTCTACAAAAAAATTTAAAAATTAGCTGGGAGTTATGGTATGCACCTGAGGTCCCAACTACTTAGGAGGCTGAGGCAAGAGGCTTGCTTGAGCCCAGGACTTCGAGGTTACAGTGAGCTATGATCACACCACTGCACTCCAGCCTAAGTGACAGAGCAAGACCCTGTCTCAACAACAACAAAAAAAAGTAGGAAAAAAAAAAAAGAAAAGAAAAATGCAGGGACACTGGGAGAGAAAATAGAAGAGAACTTGTTCCGGACTAGAATGATAACCTGTAAATTATAAAAATTTTAAAAACTTTTAAAAAATAATGTTTACATACAAGCTGACTTTATAAAATTGCCCTAACCTGGTTTTGAGCACATGCCTATGAATGTTAGCTCAAATTGAGTCAAGTGCAGTTCCTGTTAAATTGCTGACTTAGCTCAGTACTCATTGTACTCACATACTTTTTCCATGCCAACATTTGTCCTATTAAGATCCACTGTTATGATAAATTCACTAATCTATTTTTAATTATTCATTAAAATGTGTTTTTAAATTTTTTAAATTTATTATCGAGACAGAGTTTCGCTCTTGTCGCCCAGGCTGGAGTACAGTGGCGTGATCTTGGCTCACTGCAACCTCTGTCTCCTGGGGTTTAAGAGATTCTCCTGCCTCAAGTAGCTGGGATTATAGATGCCCACCAGCACACTTAGCTAATTTTTTGTATTTTTAGTAGAGACGGGGTTTCACCATGTTGGCCAGGCTGGTCTTGAACTCCTGACCTCAGGTGATCTACCCGCCTTGTCTCTCCAAAGTGCTGGGATTACAGGCGTGAGTCACCACACCTGGCCATACAAAAATTTTTTTTTTTAATGCCAGCTAATAAATGAAAAAGAAATTATAGGGTTAGAAAAATCACCACTTTTCAATCATAGTGATAAAGTTGATTTACTCAAGAATCCTCAATGATTGTTAAAACCACTGGGTGAGAGTTTATTGGAAAACAAAATTTTATAGTCCTAAACCTTCTCCCTATACATACTATTACACAGAGCGGAAAAGGTGCCTTTACAAAGGGAGAATCTGGGAGACACCACCTTTACCAAGTAATCCAAATTAAAATAATGGGACAAACAGATGTTAGGGCTTCCTGATGTGATACATTGAAAAGGACACAATCACTTATGGAGTATTCTTGCCAAAAATTCATAACCTGAATTGTTTCTTAACAAATCAACCAAACCAAATGAAGTGGACATTTGATAACTGTTGCTATTTCAACTTAAATTAACTAAAAAGTAATGTTTAAAATTTAGTTTTTCAGTTGCACTAAGCCACATTTGAGTTTGTGAATACCCATATGTGGTGGCTGCTGTCCAGATAGACAAAATTTTCATCACCACCTCACAAAATTCTACTAGACAATTTTTTTGGGCTTATACTCTTCAAAAATTCAGTGCACCAACAAGTGGATAAAGAAAATGTGTATGTATGCCAGCTGGGCGTGGTGGCTCACATCTGTAATCCTAGCACTTTGGGAGGCCAAGGCAGGTGGATCACAAGGTCAGGAGTTTGAGACCATCCTGGCCAACATGGTGAAACCCCGTCTCTACTAAAAATACAAAAATTAGCTCAGCGTGGTGGTGCATACCTGTAATCCCTAATACTCGGGAGAATCGCTTGAACCAGGGAGTTAGAGGTTGCAGTGAGCCGAGATCATGCCACTGTACTCCAGCCTGGCGACAGAGTGAGACTCTGTCTCCAAAAAAAAAAAAAAAGAAAATGTGTATGTATGCCATGGAATATTAGCCACAAAACGGAATGAAATAATGGCCTTTGCAGCAACTTCAGTGGAGCTGGATGCCATTTTTCTAAGTGAAGTAACTAAGGAATGGAAAACCAAATATTGTATGTTCTCATGTATAAGTGGTGTTTAAGCCATCAGGATGCAAAGGCATAGAATGATATAATGGGGCCAGGTGTAGTGGCTCACGCCTGTAGTCCCAGCACTGTGGGAGGCCAAGGCAGGTGGATCACTTGAGGTCAGGAGTTTGAGACCATCCTGGCCAACACAGTGAGACCCCGTCTCTGCTAAAAATACAAAAATTAGCCAAGCATGGTGGTGCGCTCCTGTGGTCCCAGCTACTCAGGAGGCTGAGCCACAAGAATCGCTTAAAGAGGAGGTTGCAGTGAGGCGAGATCAGGCGATAGAGTGAGACTCTATCTCCAAAAAAAAAAAAAAGAATGATATAATGGACTTTGGGGACTTGGGGAGGGAGTGACGGTTAAAAGAGTACATATTGGGTACAGTGTACGCTGCTTGGGTGATAAATATGCCAAAATCTCAGAAATCACCACTAAAGAACTTATCCATGTAATCAGGCCAGGTGTGGCGGCTCACACCTGTAATCCCAGCACTTTGGGAGGCCAAGACAGGGGAATCACCTGAGGTCAGGAGTTCGAGACCAGCCGGACCAACATATTTTCATCTTTACTAAAAACAGAAAAATTAGCCAGGCGAGGTGGCATGTGCCTGTAGTCCCTGTTACTTGGGAGGCTGAGGCAGGAGAATTGCTTGAACCCGAGAGGTGGAGGTTGCAGTGACTGAGATCAGCTTAGGCAGCAAAAGTGAAACTCCATCTCAAAAAAAAAAAAAAGGCTGGGTGCGGTGGCTCATGCCTGTAATCCCAGGACTTTGAGAGGCTGAGGTCGGCGGATCATGAGATCAGGAGATTGAGACCATCCTGGCTAACATGGTGAAACCCCATCTCTATTAAAAAAATACAAAAAAATTAGCCGGGCGTGGTGGCGGGGCACCTATAGTCCCAGCTACTCAGGAGGCTGAGGCAGGAGAATGGCATGAACCCGAGAGGCGGAGCTTGCAGTGAGTCGAGATCGTGCCACTGCACTCCAGCCTGGGCGATAGAGAGAGACTCTGTCTCAAAAAAAAAAAAAAAAAAATGCTGGGGGCCGGGTGCAGTGGCTCACACCTGTAATTCCAGCACTTTGGGAGGCCGAGGCAAGCAGATCACTTGAGGTCAGGAGTTCAAGACCAGCCTGGCCAACATGGTGAAACCCCATCTCTGCTAAAAATACAAACATTAGCTGAGTGTAGTGGTGAGCGCCTGAGCTACTCGGGAGTCTGAGGCAGGAGAACTGTTTGAACCCGGGAGGTGGAGATTACAGTGAGCCGAGATCGTGCAGCTGCACTCCAGCCTGGATGACAAGAAAAAACTCCGTCTCAAACAAAATAAATAGGCCGGGCATGGTGGCTCACGCCTGTAATCCCAGCACTTTGAGAGGCCAAGACAGGTGGATCACGAGGTTGAGAGATCGAGACCATCCTGGCCAACATGGTGAAACCCCATCTCTACTAAAACTGTAAAAATTAGCTGGACGTGGTGGTGTGCACCTGTAGTCCCAGCTACTCAGGAGGCTGAGGCAGGAGAATCGCTTGTGAACCCGGGAGGTGGAAGTTGCAATGAGCCGAGATCGCACCACTGCACTCAGCCTGGGGCAGAGCGAGACTCTGTCTCAATAATAATAATAATAAATAAGATAGGGCCAGGTGTGGTGGCTTATGCCTGTAATCCCAGCACTTTGGGGGGCCAAGTCAGGAGGATTGCTTGAGCCCAAGAGTTCGAGACCAGCCTGGGCAACAAAGTGAGACCCCAATTCTATTTAAAAAGTAAAAATAAATAGGCGCAGTGGCTCACGCCTGTAATCCCAGCACTGGGAGGCTGAGGCGGGCGGATCACCTGAGGTCAGGAGTTCAAGACCAGCCTGAACAATATGGCAAAACGCCATCTCCAATAAAAATACAAAATTAGCTGGGTGTGGTGGCACACACCTGTAATCCCTGCTACTTGGGAGGCTGAGGCAGGAGAATCACTTGAACCTGGGAGGTGGAGGAGCTGAGATTATGCCACTGCACTCCAGCCTGGGCAATAAGAGCAAAACTCCATCTCAAAAAAGAGAGTAGAAACAAGTAAGTAAAATAACAAACTGGTTTCTTACTGTAGCCGAAAGAAGGGTGATGTTGTCAACATTGTGGAGCCACTTGTGGCCTGTCTTCTGTAGCATAGTGTAATCTTGTGTTTGGGCCTTTGTTGCAGGTGAAGTGTCAGACTCTGACAGCAACAGCTCCTCTTCCAGTTCAGATTCAGATTCTTCCTCAGAAGATGAAGAGTTCCATGATGGCTATGGAGAAGACCTCATGGGAGATGAGGAAGACAGGGCCCGTCTGGAACAGATGACAGAGAAAGAGAGAGAGCAAGAACTGTTCAATCGCATAGAGAAGAGGGAGGTGTTGAAAAGAAGGTAAGGTTGAGTTCTCGTTGTCCCCCCCATCCCCACCTTTTCTGTTCATCTCTTTTCTCATACTTCCTCTGTCCTTCACACCTGACCTACATATGGAGACTGGCATTTGGAATTGATTGTTAACATGATGAGAGGCAAATGATGTATTAAATTTCAATCACATTCATTATTTACTTAGTGCCACTGGCTTTGTTTACTAATGTACGTTATTCGGAAGGTTTTATTCATAAGACATTATTTATGTGCATTATTTAATTTTCACAACTGCTCTGTGAAGTTGGTTATACCATATTACAGAGGTAGACGCTTAGGCTTAGAGACATTAGGTAACTAAAGAGTAAGCTGCATGAAGGGAGAGACTTTGTCCTTTTCGCCACTCTATTCTTGGCGCCTAGAACAGTACCTGGCACAGATATGCACTAAATACTTGTTGAGTGAATGAATGAAGAAACTTGCCCAAGGTGATTTAGCTGGTAAGTGGTAGAACTGGATTTCAAACCTGGGACCATCTGACACCATAAAACATGCTGTGGCCATATCCTCTCCTGCTTCACATTTCCTGTCATTTTACCTGTTCTGTAACACCGCACTACAGGCAGCATTCTAAAGGGAATTACATACTTTGGGAGGCCGAGGTGGATGGATCACCAGAGATCAGGAGTTCTAGACCAGCCTGGCCAACATGGTGAAAACCCATCTCTACTAAAAATACAAAAAAATTAGCCTGGTGTGGTGGTGTGCACCTGTAGTCCCAGCTACTTAGGAGGCTGAGGCAGGAGAATTGCTTCAACCCAGGAGATGGATGTTGCAGTGAGCTGAGATGGCGCCACTGCACTCTAGCCTTGGCGAGAGCAAGACTCTGTCTCAATAAAAAATAAAAATAAAAATAAATAAATAAAAGGAATTACAGGCCAAGTGTGGTGGCTCACACCTGTAATCCCTGCACTTTGGGAGGCCAAGGCAGGTGGATCACTTGAGGTCAGGAGTTCGAGATCAGCCTGGCCAACATGGTGAAACCCATCTCTACTAAAAATACAAAAAATTAGCCGAGCACGGTGGCACGCGTCTGTAATCTCAGCTATTCAGGATCCTGAGGCAGGAGAATGGCTTGAACCCAGGAGGCGGAGGTTGCAGTGAGCCAAGATTATGCCACTGGACTCCAGCCTGGGTGACAGAGGGAGATTCTGTCTCAAAAAATAAATAAATAAATAAAAAATAAAGGGAATTACAGGCCTGGCGCAGTGGCTCACACCTGTAATCCCAGCACTTTGGGAGGCTGAGGTGGGTGGATCAGTTGATTCCAGGAATTCAAGACCAGTCATGGCAACATGGCAAAACGCTGTCTCCTACAAAAAATAGTCAGGCATGGTGGCCCATGCCTGTAGTCCCAGGTACTTGGGAGGCTGAGTCAGCAGGAGTATCATTTGAGCCCTGAATGTAAAGTTTGCAATGAGCTGAGATTGCACCACTGCACTCCAGCCTAGGTGACAGAGTGAGACCCTGTGTCAAAAAAAAGGGAAGGGAATTACAGAGATTGTTTTTATCTTGATAAAGATCAGTACATGATTTGATTTCTACTGAGCAAAAAGCATTGAAGTAATCATAAGATTGCGTTGGTTTTAGAACATGAATACAGTAATGATTGAGAGTAATGTGGGAACACATCAAATGATATGTAAAAATTAAATGAACAAATGGTGTTTTAAAGCTTTATATTTTACAAATTGGCTTCAAATTGTTCACGCTCCTAGGTTGAAATAATTTTCCAAAATTCATATTTGGAGCCCTGTCTTCACAGGATTCGAGACTTGGAATTTCTCCTCATTATGTACAAGTTAGGTATCTGATATCCTCTAGCGTGGTTTTTGTATTTTTTTAAAAAGTCAAATGTTAAATTGCTTTTTGATATTTAGAAGCTGCTTCAATGTTTTGAACTTTTGCCATATTTTAAATGGAAAAGTTTTAAATATGGCAGTAGTTCTTCCTTATCTCCTAACAGAATTTCAAGGTAAAAATAAACTTGGCTTTTGTCTTGGAAATAAAATAGCCCTCAGAACAAGGATCCTACCTATTTAATCTCATGAAAGGAAAATAGAAGCATTTTCTTTGGCAGCACTTAGTTCCTTTTCATCTGGGAGTTTTGTTTGTCCCTTCTGGAGACCATATTAAGTGTGCTGAGTTGTCCTAGAGAAGAATGTTTGGCTTTCAGTCAGCAGCAAACAATAGACATTTGATTTTTGTTTTTGTTTTTGTTTTTTGTTTTTTTTTTTTGAGAGACTTTCACTCTTGTTGCCCAGGCTGGAGTGCAATGGCACAATCTCGGCTCACCGCAACCACCACTTCCTGGGTTCAAGCGATTCTCCTGCCTCAGCCTCCCAAGTAGCTGGGATTACAGACACCCACCACAACGCCTGGCTAATTTTTGTATTTTTAGTAGAGACAGGGTTTCACCATGTTGGCCAGGCTGGTCTCAAACTCCTGACCTCAGGTGATCCACCTGCTTCAGCCTCCCAAAGTGCTGGAATTACAGGTGTGAGCCACCGCACTTGGCCTTAACATTTGTTTTGAGTGTGAATCCTTCCAAGTTTACCTATATTGGAACAAATAGGACTTAATAAACTGTGCTGGAGTTGCCAGATGGTTTAAAATTTGTATATCTGAACTGTGGAAAGCATAGCAAGATGTTGTCATGTAAGGCCAATAAGTCCTATGACAAAATCACAAAGTAGCCCGAGGGTAATAGTTGGTTTGTCTCAAACTTAGTTTTTATGTTTTTCACCTTATGTGAATGAGACAGTTGACTGATTCAGTGACTTCTTAAAAAAAATTTTTTTTTTTTTTAAGACAGAGTCTAGCTTTGTCGTCCAGGCTGGAGTGCAGTGGTGTGAACTCGGCTCACTACAATTACCACCTCCTAGATTCAAGCCATCCTCCTACCTCAGCCTCCCAAGTAGCTGGAACTACAGGCTGTAGGCTACCATGCCTGGCTAATATTTTTTTCTTTCTTTCTTTCTTTTTTTTTTGAGATGGAGTCTCACTGTGTTGCCCAGGGTGGAATGCAGTGACATGATCTTGGCTCACTGCAACTTCCGCTTCCCATGTTCAGTGATTCTCCTGCCTCAGCCTCCTGTGTAGCTGGGATTACAGGCATGCGCCACTATGCCCAGCTAATTTTTTTTTTTTTTTTTTTTTTTTGAGATGGAGTTTTGCTCTTGTTGCCCAGGCTGGAGTGCAATGGCACAATCTTGGCTCACTGCAACCTCCGCCTCCTGGGTTCAAGCAATTCTCCCGCCTCAGCCTCCCCTGTAGCTGGGATTACAGGCGCCCGCCACCATACCCGGCTAATTTTTTGTATTTTTAGTAGAGACGGGGGTTTCACGGTGTTAGCCAGGATGGTCTTGATCTCTTGACCTTGTGATCTGCCCACCTCGGCCTCCCAAAGTGCTGGGATTACAGGCGTGAGCCACCGCGCCTGGCAGCCTGGCTAATTTTTCATATTGGCCAGGCTGGTCTGGAATTACTGACCTCAGGTGATCCACCCACCTTGGCTTTCCAAAGTGCTGGGATTACAGACATGAGCCGCCTCTCCTGGCCCTGTAATTTTTTTTTTTTTTTTTTTTTTTAGAGAGGGGGTTTGCCATGTTGCCCAGGCTGGTCTTGAACTCCTGGCCTCAAGCAATTCGTCCACCTCGGCTTCTCAAAATGCTGGGGTTACAAGTGTGAACCACCACCCCCAGCTTCAGTGACTTTTTTTAGTGATTATAAGAGTGGTTTAGTGTGCTGATTATTAAGACAGAGGTTCAGAGCCATCATAGAAAATTAATATTGTTGTAGTTCGTTTGTTTAGCTTCAGGGCAGTGCAATATGGAAACTCTGGAATTTCCTGAATCTTTTTTACTTTAAAAGCTCTTTATATGGATCGCATTTAATCTTTGTAGTCTTTTCTATGCAAGCACCATTAGCATCCCGTTCTCTAGCCAGCAGCACCAGTAGTGAGATGTCATTTTCAGTTGTTAGATTATTCATGGGGGCAGGAAGCATAAAAGGTAGCCTGGTTGTAGAAAGGGCACTGACATTGCAGTCAGAAGGTCTAGGTTCAAGTCAGACTTGCCGGCAGGGTGATCGGAGTTAAATCACTTTCTCTTCCTGCCTCAGCTTCCTCCTTGGGGTTGTTGTAAACCTCAAGAGAGATGATATACATAAGAACGTTATGTAAATGTTAAGTTATCACTAACTCTAAAAAATAACTTTATTTAAAATAACCCACTTAAAGTGTATAATTCAATGGTTTTTATATGTCTACAGAGTTGTGCAATCATCACCACAATTAATTCTAGAGCATTTTATCACTCCTCTATTTCCCCATAAGCCTCCCAGCCCTAGGCAACCACTAATCTCCTGTCTCTCTAGATTTGCCTATTCTGGATATGTTTATTATTATTGTTGTTGTTATCAAGACAGGGTCTCGTTCCGTCACCCAGGCTGGAGTGCTGTGGCATGATTATAGCTCACTGAAGCCTCGATCTCCTGTGTTCAAGCAATCCTCCCACCTCAGCCTCCCAAGTAGCTGGGACTATAGGCATGTGCCACCACCTGGCCAATTTTTTAAACTTTTATTAAAGACGAAGTCTCGCTATGTTGTCCAGGCTGTTCTTGAACTCCTAGCCTCAAGCAGTCCTCCTGCCTTGGCCTCCCAAAGTGTTTAGATTACAGGCATTAGCCACCATGCCCAACCTGGATATTTTATATAAATGAAATCATAATATGTAGTCTTTTGTGACTGACTTCTTTCACTTAGTATGTTTTTGAGGTTTATCCATTTAGCATGCATTAGTACTTCACTCCTTTTTATGTCTGAGTAATATTCCATTTTATGTATATACCACATTTTGTTTATCTGTCCATCTGTTGATTAATATTTGTGGTGTTTCCTCCTTTTTGCTATTGTGACTAGTGCTGCTGTGAACGTTTATATACAACAATTTGAGTACCTATTTTCAGTTCTTTTGAGTGTATACTGGAAAGTAGAATTGCTGGCTCGTACAGTAACTCTTTCTAACTTTTTGAGAAACTGCAGCTGCATCATTTTAGATTTCCCATCGGCAATAAGTGTTCTAGTTTCTCCACATCTTCACTAACACTTTAACACTTGTCTTTTCCTTTTTTTGTTGTTGTTGAGACAGGGTCTCGCTCTGTCGCCCAGGCTAGCTAGAGTTCAGTGGTATGATCATGGCTCGCTGCAGCCTCAATCTCCTGGGCTCTAGCAGTTCTCCCACCTCAGCCTGCCAAGTAGCTGGGACTACAAGCATGTACCACCACGTCCAGCCAATTTTTAAAATTTTTGTAGAGACATGGTCTCACCATGTTGTCCAGGCTAGTCTCCAACTCCTGGACTCAAGTGATCCTCCTGCCTTGGCCTCCCAAAGTACTGGAATTACAGGTGTGAGCCACCGTGCCTAGCCTCCCTTTTTGTGATAATAGCTATCCTGGTGGGTATGAAATGGTCTTTCATTGTGTGTTTTTTGTTGTTGTTTGTTTGTTGTTCGTTTTCAAGACGGAGTCTCACTCTGTCGCCAGGCTGGAGTGCAGTGGCGCGATCTTGGCTCACTGCAACCTCCAACTCCTGGGTTCAAGGGATTCTCCTGCCTCAGCCTCCCGAGTAGCTGGGATTACAGGCACGTGCCACCATGCCCAGCTAATTTTTGTATTTTTAGTGGAGATGGGGTTTCACCATTTTGGCCAGGATGGTCTCAATCTCCTGACCTCGTGATCTGTCCACCTTGGTTTCCCAAAGTGCTGGGATTACAGGCGTGAGCCACCGTGCCGGGCCTGTTTGTTTGTTTGTTTGAGATGGAGTCTCACTCTGTCACCCAGGCTAGAGTGGCGCAGATGAGTACAGCAATACCCTATATATGTTCTCTTTCTCTCTCTCTCTTTTTTTTTTTTTTGAAACGGATTCTTGCTCTGTCGCTAGGCTGGAGTGCAGTGGCGCGATCTTGGCTCACTGCAACCTCCGCCTCCCGGATTAAAGCGATTCTCTTGCCTCAGCCTCCCAAGTAGCTGGGACTACAGGTGTGCGCCACCATGCCCAGCTAATTTTTGTATTGTTACAAAACAATACAAAACCCTGTAGAGACAGGGTTTCACCATATTGGCCAGGATGGTCTCGATCTCTTGATTTCCTGATCCCCCCGCCTTGGCCTCCCAAAATGCTGGGATTACAGGTGTGAGCCCCTGTGCCCGGCCCATATTCTCTCATTTTAAACATATTCCAACTTAATGCTATCAAATATTTTATATTTTGTTGTAATTAATATTTAAATATTTTTAATGTACTTAAAAGGTACACCAGAGTTTCTTGCAGGAAAACCAAAATATCTATTAGCTCCTTTCCCTTAGTTCCTTTCTCCTATCTAATAGAAATCAGTTTTTACATACATTTCATTGCCACTTAAAAGCCAAACAAATATCTTTTAACCAGATTTGAAATCAAGAAAAAACTAAAAACAGCCAAAAAGAAAGAAAAGAAAGAAAAGAAGAAAAAGCAAGAAGAGGAGCAAGAAAAGAAAAAGCTGACACAGATTCAAGAATCTCAGGTAGGAGATTCAGTGTTCCTCATTGTCCAAAGAATAAACCTCTGTTTTGAGTGTGTGTGTAAAAGGTGAGTTTATATTAATCAGCCTAAGTTTATTAGTACAAGACTTGTGACATGGTTTCATTAATCTCTGGACATATCACCATTAGCTGTGCTGTTAACTCTTTAGCACTTTTTCCTTTGCTTTCCTCTTTCCTTTTCTTTTTTTCTTTCTTCTTTCTTTTTCCCTTTTCTTCCCCTCCCTTCCTCCTTCCCCCTTCCCTTCCTCTTTCCTTTCCCTGGTCTCATTATGTTGCCCGGGCTAGAATACAGTGGCTATTCACTGGCACAGTCATAACACACTGTAGCCTCAAACTCCTAGTCTCAAGCAGTCCTCCTGAGTTGCTGAGACTACCAGCATATGCCACCGTGCCCGGCTTTCACTGAAGTCTGCATTTAAAAAGCAGCCCTCAACTGCAGTGACTCAACATGTGTAATCCCAGCACTTTGAGAGGCCGAGGCGGACAGATCACTCAAGGCCAGGAGTTTGAGACCAGCCTGGCCAACATGGCGAAATCCCGTCTCTACTAAAAATACAAAAATTAGCCTGGCATGGTGGCTTATGCCTTTAATCCCAGCTACTCGGGGGGCTGAGGCAGAAGAATTGCTTGAACCTCAGAGGCGGAGGTTGCAGTGAGCTGAGATCATGCCATGGCCCTCCAGCCTGGGCAGAAGAGCGAGGTTCTGTTTTAAAAAAAAAAGCAGCCCACTAGTGAGTGAGCATCCCTTAAGGAAAAGTTGGTAAACAACCCGTCCTAGGTAGCCAGATGCTTATGATGTTTACTTAGATGTATGTCATCCTTTACTTGGTATAAATATAGCTGGAAAAGTAATCTCTGTATTTATCATAAATGAGACTCCATCTCAGAAAAACAACAAAAAAAAAGATAATGTGGGGCTGCGTGTAGTGGCTCATGCCTGTAATCCCAACATTAGCTGTGTTGTAGTGTGTTCTTCCAGAAAGAGTTTATTCAGATAATTCTTGAACTTGCTATTAGGCATTTTAGATAGGGCTTACTTTACTGCGCTATCCTCTTTGTCCACAAGAGGATGCTCTCTGCCCTTACATAAAAGCTCTAAGTTTTTGCAACCCATATAGATTCATGTTGGAGGACTAAATGCATTAAGTAGGTTTAGAGAATCTTATCAGCTGTTGGTAAAAAGGGCCATCCTATATATCCTTCCCTTCCTAGGTAACATCCCACAACAAGGAACGGCGTTCCAAGCGGGATGAGAAACTAGACAAGAAATCTCAAGCCATGGAGGAGCTAAAAGCAGAGCGAGAAAAACGAAAGAACAGAACAGGTAAGCGAGGGAAATATAATGGCTACTTTGTGTCTTTATATGATTTGACTTCCTGGTGTCCATTTTCATTTTGCCTTCTTGTTATGTCTTTCTCATATAAAATTCCAGCACATACCGAGAATAGTATAAACATCCACGAACCCATCATCCAGCCACAGCAGTCAGCTCTTGGCCAGTCTTGTTAAATCTATAATCCTTTCATCAGATTATTTTAAAGCAAATACCAGCATTATTATATTTTAACCATAAATATTTCAATATGTTCCTCTAAAAGATAAGTACTTTTGTTTTAAACCTAACTATAATACCATTATTACACCTAGAAATAACAATGAACTCTTTATCAAATATCTAGTCAGTGTTCAAATTTTTCTATTTGTTTTGTAATTAAAAAAACAAGATTTGGACCACTTGAATCAGGATCTTAAAGTCCATACATTGTGATCTATTAATATGTCCCTTAAGGCATTTAATCTGTATGTTTTATTCCCCATCTCTTTGCCCTGCCTTGCAGCTTATTTGCTGAAGGAACTGGGTCATTTGTCTTCTGGTTTCTCACGATGCTGATTGCATCTCGTTTTTATTGTTGAATGTGTTTCTGGTCCCTTGAGTTTCCTGTAAATTGTTAGTTAGAGCTACAGAATTGGTCAGATTTGGGTTTGTTCTGTTGTTGTCGTTGTTGCTTGTTCTTGGGGAAGGCTGATTTTTAGGTAGTGGTACGTATTTCCATCAGGAGACACATGATATCTGATTGTTTCTCAGTTTGTGATGTTAACAATCCTGTCAGTTAGCTCTTACCACAATAATGTGAAGTAACAAACTAACCCCTGTTCCTGCTCATGCATCTGAAGTTCAACTGCAGTTCACCTGCCTGATGGCATGAGTTCAGCTGGAATTATCTCCAAGCTACAGGTGGTAGCCAGGTCTGTTCTACCTCTCTCTTCCTCCCTGGGCCAGTAAACCCCGAGCACTTTTATATGGTGATGACAGAAGTATAAAAGGGGTAAGCAAAGACACACATGCCTCTTAGGGCCTAGACTTGGAATTGGCACAGTGTCACTAGGGGGCCAGGAAGAATGACTAAGGCATATAGCAAAGGACATGGGTATAGAGACGGGTGAAGAATTAGAAAGGATAATGTGGGGGCCAGTCATGGTGCCTCACACTTGTAATCCTAGCACTTTGGGAGGCCAAGGTGGGCGGATCACCAGAGGTCAGGAGCTTGAGACCAGCCTGGCAAACGTGGTGAAACCCCATCTCTACAAAAAAATAGAAAAATTAGCTGGCCGTGGTGGTGCATGCCTGTAATCCCAGCTCCTCAGGAGGCTGAGGCAGGAGAATCCCTTGAACCTGGGAGGCAGAGGTTGCAGTGAGCCGAGATTCCGCCACTGCACTCCAGCCTGGACAACAGAGTGAGACTCAATCTTAAAAAAAAAACAACAAAAGATAATGTGGGGCTGAGTGTAGTGGCTCACGCTTGTAATCCCAACACTTCGGGAGACTGAAGCATGAGGATTGCTTGAGGCCAGGAGTTCAAGACCGGCCTGGCCAACATGGTGTAACCCCATCTCTACTAAAAATACAAAAATTAGCCATGCCAGGCACGGTGGCTGACACCTGTAATCCCAGCACTTTGTGAGGTCAGAGCAGGCAGATCACTTGAGGCCAGGAGTTGGAGACCAGCCTGGCCAACATAGTGAAATCCTATCTCTACTAAAAATACAAAAATTAGCCAGGCGTGGTAGCACATGCCTGGAATCCCAGCTACTTGTGGGGCTGAGGCACCGAAAATCACTTGAACCTGGGAGGTGGAAGTTGCAGTAAGCCAAGATCCTACCATTGCACTCCAGCCTGGGCAACAAGAGTGAGACTCTGTCTCAAAAAAAAAAAAAAGAAAAAGAAAAAGAAATAATAGTGTGTTCTGTCCTAGTAGCCACTGATGGTCATTACCTAGATAATTTAATTCATTCGGAGTTGCAAAATGGTGATATTTCGAATCTGTCATTCTTTCCTCATTCATTATCTAGCCTGCTTCTATAAAGAGAAACTTTTTTTTTTTTTTTTTTTTTTTTTTTGAGACAGAGTCTTGCTCTGTCGCCCAGGCTGGAGAGCAGTGGCGCAATCTCGGCTCACTGCAAGCTCCGCCTCTAGGGTTCATGCCATTCTCCTGCCTCAGCCTCCCGAGTAGCTGGGACTACAGGCACCCGCCACCACAGCCGGCTAATTTTTTGTATTTTTAGTAGAGACAGGGTTTCACCATGTTAGCCAGGATGGTCTTGATCTCCTGACCTTGTGATCCACCTGCCTCGGCCTCCCAAAGTGCTGGGATTACAGGTGTGAGCCACTGCACCCGGCCTAAAGAGAAACTTCTAATCAGCTATTTAGTTACCCCCCAGGCACATTTTGAACAGGAAAGGCAAGATAAATAATTGATTAATTTTCCTTGTGTTTGCCAGTTTTTGAAAGAATGAGATAGTTCCTGGCAAGGTACAGTGGCTCACATGTATAATTCAAGACCAGCCTGGGCAACATAGTGAGACCCTGTTTCTGCAATATTTTAAAAAGAGAGAGAGAGATAGTTTTTAGCAACTTCCAAAGATGACCGATGAGTTTTATTTATTTTGAATATCCTTGTGAACTCATGATTTTTAACATGCTTTATGTGTTTTAATCCATTGCAGTTATTTTTCCTTCCTTCCTTCCTTCCATCCATCTGTCCATCTTTCTCTCTCTCTCTTTTTTGAGACAGGATTTCTCTCTGTTACTCAGTCTGGAGTGCAGTGGTGCGATCTCGGCTCACTGCAACCTTCACCTCCCGGGTTCAAGCTATTCTCCCACCTCAGCCTCTTGAGTAGCTGAGACTACATGCATGCACCACCACCTGGCTAATTTTTTTTTGTATTTTTAGTAGAGATGGGGTTTAGCCATGTTGGCCAGGGTGGTCTTGAACTCCTGACCTTAAGTGATCTGCCTGCCTTGGCCTCCCAAAGTGCATGAGCCAACAATCCCAGCCAAAATTTTTTTTATATCATTCTTTTTTCTTTTTAAATCATAAGTACACAGATTCACCTCCCATCTTAGATTAATGGTAGCATATTATACACACTTTTCTCTCTCTCTCTTTTTTTTTTTTTTTTAGCCACCACTCCTGGCTAGTTTTTTGTATTTTTGGTAGAGTTGCAGATTCACCATGTTGCCCAGGCTGGTCTCAAACCCCTGAGCTCAAGTGATCTACCCACCTCGACCTCCCAAAGTGCTGCGATTACAGGCATGAGCCACCATGTCTGGCCACGTTCCTTTTTTTTTTTTTTTTTTGAGATGGAGTCTCTCTGTTGCCCAGGCTGGAGTGCAGTGGTACAGTCTTGGCTCACTGCAACCTCTGCCTCCCAGATTCAAGCGATTCTCCTACCTCAGCCTCCCAAGTAGCTGGGATAGCAGGTGCCGGCCACCACGCCTGGCTAATTTTTGTATTTTAGTAGAGACAGAGTTTCACCATGTTGACAAAGCTGGTCTCGAACTCCTGACCTCAAGTGATCCACCTGCCTCTGCCTCCCAAAGTGCTGAGATTACAGGCGTAAGCCACCGCACCCGTCCCCACATTCCTTTTTTATAGCTGCATAGTAGTTCATTGGTAGATGTACCAGTGATGATTCAGCCACTCTCCTATTTTAAATTTTCCTCAGAAGCTTCTGAAGTCATCATGAGTCTTTCCCCCTCTTTCCTCCCCATAGTCAAGTGTCTTGAATGCCATAAAAGAGAACTGTCAGTAGTGTTGGTGACCCTTTCTGCCCACCTAGTATCAATCTTTCAGCCCTTTTTTCATCTGTTGGGGCCTGACATTTGGCACCTGAATAATTTTAACTCTGTTTTAACTCATTTCTGTATATACCCCAAGTTAGCACAATCCAGTCTGGAGAGGACAGAGCTGTGTATTTGAGTCCTCTTCCATTTCCAGTTCTTTTTCAAGGATGAATTCATTTTCTTGTTGAGAAAACCTAGGTAAACATCTCTTCTTTCTTTCTAGCTGAGCTCCTTGCCAAAAAACAGCCATTAAAAACCAGTGAGGTCTACTCTGATGATGAAGAGGAGGAAGAGGATGACAAATCCAGTGAAAAGTCAGACCGCTCATCACGAACATCATCGTCTGATGAAGAAGAGGAGTAAGCTCTTGTACATTTTGGTCTAGTAGGCAGTATAGGTGGGTTTTTGAGGAAGAGCTTGGTGTCCTTTCCAAAATCTCCCTGGTTGGGCCACTAACTCTGACTTGGTTACCTTTGGTTTGCTGAACTGAGTTCCCCAGCACGTCACCCCATTCATTTGGCTGCTAGCCTGTACGCTTAGACATTTCACCTGGGCCTGGAAGGTAGGAACTGACTTCGTCTCATTCTCAGATTGGCCTGGAGCTTTCATTCGTTTTCTTACTCTGATGGGTTATGTAAGATGGCAGCCTCATTTGAAACAGCTCACACTACTGGTCAGGAACAGGATCCTATTACAAGTCTTTGCTGGTGCTTCATTTACTTCTCCTCCTAGGCTAGTCACATGTACTTTGGTTAAGTTTTGAGGAGTTGATATTATTTTTCTGTCTTGTCCTGTTTTTATGATGAACATTTTTTCCAGTGCCCCTTTGTTCCTCTTAGGAAAGAAGAGATCCCTCCCAAATCCCAACCAGTTTCCTTACCTGAAGAATTGAATCGGGTTCGATTATCACGGCATAAGCTAGAACGCTGGTGTCACATGCCCTTCTTTGCTAAAACTGTCACAGGATGTTTTGTGCGGATTGGCATTGGAAACCACAACAGCAAACCAGTTTACCGGGTTGGTATTTCTTCCGTTGGACAATTGTCCATGCTTTCAGTATAATTAGTCTCAACTGAGGGCAGGAGCTACTGAAAAAATCTATCACTCTTCTGTCAGCATTTGATGGAAAGTAGACTCCAAGTGGGATCCCCATAGAGCAGTGAGGTACCCAGGAATCCTTCATGACTTGTCGCCAAGAAGAGGACTTGGAGCCCAAGGGCCTGGAAGATTTGGATGTAGAATAATTTTCTCTATTCTCCCTTCAGTATAAAAGGGAGAAGGGAGGCATCTATGAAGTGTCCATTGGGATTTACATAATCTAAAAGATTTGTTCATTTGAAAAACCAATGAATGAAAAGTTTCATGTTGCATACCAAGTAACTTCTACGCCAGGGAATTGTATTGAGGTTAAAAAAAACCCTCCAAACTAATATAGGTTATTATGTAGGTTCCAGCACTGCTTCTGTGGTCTAAGTGGACTGGACACAGTGGCTTACACCTGTAATCCCAACACTTTGGGATTTATTTATTTATTTATATTTTATTTTACCTTTTTTTTTTTTTTTTTTGAGACGGAGTCTCATTCTGTCACCCAGGCTGGAGTGCAATGGCGTGGTCTTGGCTCACTGCAACCTCCGCCTCCCGGGTTCAAGTGATTCTCCCGCCTCAGCCTCCCAGTAGCTGGGACTACTGCCGCATGCCACCACACCTGGCTAATTTTTGTATTTTTAGTAGAGACGGGGTTTCACCATGTTGGCGAGGCTGGGCTTGAACTCTTGACCTTGTGATCCGCCTGCCTCGGCCTCCCAAAGTGCTGGCGTGAGCCACCGCACCTGGCCTATTTTTATTCTTATTTATTTGTTATTCTTTTTTTCAGACAGAGTTTCACTCTTGTTGCCCAGGCTAGAGTGCAATGGCACGATCTTGGCTCACTGCAACCTCCGCCTCCCGGGTTCAAGCAATTCCCCTGCCTCAGCCTCCCAAGTAGCTAGTGTTACAGGCGCCTGCCACCATGCCTGGCTAATGTTTGTATTTTTAGTAGAGACGGGGTTTCACCATGTTGGCCAGGCTGGTCTTGAACTCCTGACCTCAGGTGATCCACCTGTCTCGGCCTCCCAAAGTGCTGGGATTATAGGCATGAGCCACTGAGCCCAGCCTTATTTTTAATTTTTTTGTTTTTTATTTTTGGAGACAGAGTCTCACCCTGTTGCCCAGGCTGGAGTGCAGTGGCATGATCTTGGCTCACTGCAGCCTTTGCCTCCTGGGTTCAAGCGATTGTCATGCCTCAGCCTCCGAGTAGCTGGGACTACAGGCACGCGCCACCACACCTGGCTAATTTTTTTTTTTTTAGATGGAGTCTCGCTATGTGGCCCAGGCTGGAGTTCAGTGGCATGATCTCTGCTCGCTGCAAACTCCGGCTCCCGGGTTCACGCCATTCTCCTGCCTCAGCCTCCCTAGTAGCTGGGACTACAGGCACCCGCCACCACGCCTGGTTGATTTTTTGTATTTTTAGTGGAGATGGGGTTTCACCGTGTTAGCCAGGATGGTCTTGATCTCCTAACCTCATGATCTGCCCGCCTTAGCCTCCCAAAGTGCTGGGATTACAGGCGTGAGCCACCGCGCCCGGCCTCACTTTGGGATTTTTAAAAAATTTTTTGTAGCAACAGCCTCTCTCTGTTTCTTATGCTGGTCTCAAACTCCGGGCCTCAAGTGATGTTCTGGCCTCAGCCTCCTAAAGTGCTAGGTGTTGGTTTTTTGTTTTGTTTTGTTTTGTTGAGACGGAGTCTTGCTCTGTCGCCCAGGCTGGAGCGCAGTGGCGTGATCTTGGCTCACTGCAAGCTCCGACTCCTGGGTTCATGCCATTCTCCTGCCTCAGCCTCCCGAGTAGTTGGGACTACAGGTGCCCGCCACCATGCCGGCTAATTTTTTGTATTTTTAGTAGAGACGGGGTTTCACCTTGTTAGCCAGGATGGTCTCGATCTCCTGACTTCGTGATCTGCCCTCCTCGGCCTCCCAAAGTGCTGGGATTACAGGTGTGAGCCACCACGCCCGGCCCAGGTGTTGGTTTTTTTTTTTTTTTTTTTTTTTTGAGACAGTGTCTTAACCATGTTGCCCAGGCTAATCTGGAACTCCTGGACTCAAGCCATCTTCCTGCCTCGGCCTTCCAAAGTGCTAGGTTTGCAGGCGTGAGACACTGTCCCCAGCCTGTTTGAGATAGGATCTCGCCCTGTTGCCCAGGCTAGCATGCAGCAGTGTGATCAGAGCTCATTGCAACCTTGAACTCCTGGACTCAAACGATCCTCCTACAACAGCCTCTTGAGTAGCTGGGACTGTAGGTGCACACCACTATGCCCAACTAATTTTTTTTTTTCTTTTTTGTAGAGACTGGGTCTCGGCTGGGCACGGCGGCCCACGCCTGTAATCCCAGTACTTTGGGAAGCGGGCGGATCACGAGGTCAGGAGATCGAGACCATCCTGGCTAACATGGTGAAACCCCTCTCTACTAAAAATACAAAAAATTAGCCTGGTGTGGTGGCACGTGCCTGTAGTCCCAGCTGCTTGGGCAGCTGAGGCAGGAGAATTGCTTGAACCAGGGAGGCAGAGGTTGCAGTGAGCCAAAATCATGCCATTGCACTCCAGCCTGGGCGACAGAGCAAGACTTTGTCTCAAAAACAAAGAACAAAAGAAAGAGAGATGGGGTCACTCTGTGTTGCCCAGGTTGGTCTCAAATTCCTGGCTTCAAGTAATCCTCCTACCTCAGCCTCCCAACGTGCTGGAATTACAGGCCTGAACCTCGGCACCCAGCCTGGATTGTTTTTGTTTTGTTTTATTCTTGTCTGGTTTTTATGTGCGTTATCCCCTTGTATGAGGACCTGCAGCCATGCCATATCCTGAAATGCTTGGCAACAGAAACTGATCTACATGGTCTTCACATTTGGTTGATTAAAATCAACTGGTGAAATCCCAAATACATCCCTTGTAAGTTAGAATTAGTTGGAGGAAAAGCTTCCAGTGGGCCCCATCAGGCTCCTCTTCTGCTGGCACTTGCTCCTCCTGGGCACAAGGCTCCCTGTGCTTGGCCATCTGGAGTCTAAACCTGAGAAACCTTTCTCAGAACCCCTGGCAGCTATGGACTCTACTCAGCACTCGATCAGTTGTCTGCGTTCAGGTAGAGAGACGCAAAGGAAGAGTGTTGTGGAAAGCTCTGGAAGAGTCTGGTTTTGACTGGTGTCTCTGTCCTCTCAATTAGGTCGCTGAGATTACGGGTGTTGTGGAAACCGCCAAAGTTTACCAACTAGGCGGCACCAGAACAAACAAAGGGCTGCAACTACGGTAGGAGGCACTTCTGGGGCAGCTTCTGCTTCCACTTCAAACAGGCACTGGCTTTGGGGGCTGCTATTCTCTCTGTTTGATGTTCCTTGTTACCATGAACGCTATGTATGCAATCCCCACAAGGTACACTTGGAGGGAGACTTGTATTCCCTCTTTGTCTATAGGGAAAGTAGGATATTCTCTCCTCTAGAGGGAACCAAATATATGAAAGGGTAGGACACACAGAAAGGAAATGTCTGGTTGTGAGAGACCCTCCCAGAGCCTTGCTGGCATTTCCTTGGCAAGCATGGCCAAGAGGCTTGCTTCTGGTTCTGGCTCTATCTCATAACCTCATCTGTGACAAGAAAGATCATTTTTATGGACTTCATTTCCTCTTCAATAAAATGAAAGTGTCATTCACTCAGCAAATATTTACCGAATGTACAGTGTGCCAGGCACTGCTCTAGGTGCCATCATAGTCCACTGCAGCTTGGAACTCCTGGGCTCAGGTGATCCTCCCACCTCAGTCTCCTGAGGAGCTGCAACCACAGGCATGTAACCTTGTCCCAGGGTCTGTTGCATATTGTTGATGTTGACCGTAACGGATTTTATTGCAAATTGACTTTTGAAGCACTGACCAAGCCCATTTGGTTTCCAGTGCTAGTTTTGGGATCTCAATCTTGGCACCTCATTAAAACAGCCTGGGATGATTTTATAGGGTAGCTAGGATTGAGAACCACTGCAATAGGTATATATAGGTGGTACATAGTCTGGTAAGGTTGCTTTGCTTGTACTACAGTCAACATGCACATTTCTTGGAGATGCTGTCTCTGTTTTACGTAGGCATGGCAATGACCAACGCGTGTTCCGTTTAGAGTTTGTCTCAAACCAAGAATTCACCGAAAGTGAGTTTATGAAGTGGAAAGAAGCGGTACGTGGCTAGAGATTACCTAGCAGTTGTTCGTGCACGTTGAGAAAATAGCTTTCCAAAATCCCTTACTAATAATCTTGTATCATGTTTTTGATCCAGATGTTCTCTGCTGGCATGCAGTTGCCCACTCTAGATGAAATCAATAAAAAGGAATTATCTATTAAAGAAGCTCTTAATTATAAATTCAATGATCAGGACATTGAAGAGGTAAGAAACCTGGTGCCCCAGAGCCCAGAGGTTCATCAAGAACCAGTGTTGAGACAACATGATTCTCTTTTATTTTCCTATATCTTGACATTTTTAGCTATGCATGAAAATGAGGAAATACTAATATTACTACCTTATTATTTATAGTTCATCAAGCTTTTTTCTATACATTCTCATGTCCGGATGAGGCTAACATAGACTGAAGTATATTCAGAGTTAAGATGAGACAACAAATGACGCTACATACACTAAAGTATATTTGGGGTTCAGGGATCTGTATTCTGCTAGGCTTGATCCTTCAAAAGTTTTCCTTCTCTAAAACATCTTGGTAAAATTATTTGATCTCTGTTCTCTTGGACAGTGGCTAGCCTTACACTACCAGGCCCTTGGGCTGCTGTTTCTTGGTGCATGTTCCTTCAGACTGTCCCAGAAGAATCTCCGTGACCCAGGAAGCAGCATAGTATCCCTTGGAATGAACCCGCTCTCTCTCTCTCTGGGGCATGACACT
The DNA here is from genome assembly GCF_028885625.2 of Pongo pygmaeus. Classification (NCBI taxonomy): domain Eukaryota; kingdom Metazoa; phylum Chordata; class Mammalia; order Primates; family Hominidae; genus Pongo; species Pongo pygmaeus. The sequence continues at coordinate 46,677,836 of NC_072389.2, forward strand.
GCTATAGGAAGAGCAGCCCCCTTGTAACTAGCTGTTTGCATCCAAAATGGGCTCACTTAGCCTGTCTACAAAAATAGCTTAGGAATACCTCACTGCTGGTATCTCCTCTCTGGTACAGATTGTAAAAGAGAAAGAAAGGTTCAGAAAAGCTCCACCCAACTACGCTATGAAGAAGACTCAGCTACTGAAGGAAAAGGTAAGGAGTTGTACTCGAGCCTCTTTCCTCATCCTGTAAGGAGATGTGGAAATCAAACTTGTTCATCCTCTGCCAAGTTAGTGGTGGCAGGATTGGGAGAAAATTCTCGGCTCAATTATAAGCAACACAGTGTGTTCTTGGCACCTGGGCAACGTTCCTTGGCCATTTTCCATTCCCTAAATTCAAACTCATCTTCTGCATGCGTGCCAGTCTTCTTATTTTCTAGTCACTTCAGTTTCCTGTGTAATAAAATAGACCCTGGGGTGGTATTTAACACTGAGTCTGAACAGACAGATGACACTGTCAAGGCCACCTGTGGCTGGTGATTTTCCATTCTTCACACTGGGTTGGGGTGGGCCTTGTTATGGTGGTTTAGCCACCCTGTGAGGCCTGGGGTTCTACTGCCACCAGGGACCCACAGCCAGGTAGCTGTATGGGAAGGTGTTCCCCACTGTACTGTGCACTACTATAATATAAATTATATCTTGTACTTGTAAAGTACTTCTACAGTATTCTTCCACATCTCCTGTCCTTTGCTCACCACATGAGATATCTTTGCCCTGTGCTTGGAAGTAAGGGGATACTTGATATGGAGTCAGTTGTATGTACCAAGAACTCACTCACACATTTCTCTGTGTGTAGGCCATGGCTGAGGACCTGGGGGATCAGGACAAGGCCAAACAAATCCAAGATCAACTGAATGAGCTGGAGGAACGGGCAGAGGCCCTGGACCGCCAGCGGACCAAGAACATATCCGCTATCAGGTGTGTTATGGAGCCTATTTTTGGCCCACAGACCTTGGCCAAAATTATCAGGCAAGCCTGTGGCGTGTACACTCTGTGCTGCCCTGACCCCATAGATATCTGGGTTCAGGGCTCAGTGGTTCCCTTCCTCCCTTGTTTCACAGCCACTGACTCATCCCTCTTACTCACCCCACAGTTACATCAACCAACGGAACCGGGAATGGAACATTGTAGAGTCTGAGAAAGCCCTTGTGGTAAGAAAACTTTATCTGAATCACTAAAACAAAGTTAATTAATAAACCATGACATCTTTTCTACATCTCGCCTAAGTTTATTTTTTAATTATTGAAATAACATAAGCACTTAACATATACACACTCTCTCTGTATGTCCACGTACATCGATATAATTTATTCATAATGAAAAGTAGCAGTCTTCTGCCCTGTCCTACCTCTTCCCACCCTTAGATTCTACTCCACAGGTATTTGTTTTTTCTCAATTTCTGTTTCTTGGTTGTTTCCCCCATATCTACTCTGGTATTCTTGAAGGGAAAAGGATAATATGCCGGGCGCGGTGTCTCATGCCTGTAATCCCAGCACTTTGGGAGGCCAAGGCGGGTGGATCACCTGGGGTCGGGCATTTGAAACCAGCCTGGCCAACATGACAAAACCCTGTCTCTCCTAAAAATACAAAAATGAGCCGGACATGATGGTGCACACCTGTAATCCCAGGTACTTGGGAGGCTGAGGCACGAGAATCGCTTGAACCTGGGATGCGGAGGTTGCAGTGAGCTGTCGGGCCACTGTACTTTAGCCTGGGCAAGAGAGCGAGCATCCATTTAAAAAATAAAAAAAAATTAGCCGGGCACGGTGGCTCACGCCTGTAATCCCAGCACTTTGGGAGGCTGAGGTGGATGGATCACCAGAGGTCAGGAGTTTGAGACCAGCCTGGCCAACGTGGCGAAACCCTGTCTCTACTAAAAATACAAAAATTAGCTGGGTTTGGTGGCTTGCACCTGTAGTCCCAGCTGCTGGAGAGGCTGAAGCAGGAGAATCACTTGAACCTGAGAGGCAGCGGTTGCAGTGAGCTGAGATTGTGCCATTGCACTTCAGCCTAGGCGACAGAGCGAGACTCCATCTCAAAAAAAATTAAAAAAAAAAAAAGGGAAAGGATAATAGATTTTTTTTTTTTTCAGTCTCATGCAAAGACTTATTTGCCTGTGAGCTTATGGTGAATGAGAGGAGGGGGATGGAGGTACAGTTCTGTGGTGCATGCTTTCTGTTTCAGGCTGAAAGTCACAACATGAAAAACCAACAGATGGATCCATTTACTCGGCGGCAGTGCAAGCCTACCATCGTTTCTAATGTGAGTGCCGAAAGAGGACGTTTTAGTCAGGACCTAGATTCTAGGACACAAAATGAATTCCATTAGGAAATTAATAACGAAGTTAAAAATAATGTTTTCTTAGCTGGGATTTGCTTGTCTGAAGCTCTTGGGTCTGGATAACTTCCTTTTTTATCTTGCTATAGGGCATATAGGTAGTGAAAACGTGGCATGGATTTATAAAAACCTAGTGACTGATCCTCCTGTATCAGGGTGGGTTTACAGTGCAGCAGACATTAGTAATGTGTCCCTTAGCTAGGACCTGGCTGGGCTGAGCTTGGCTTTCACGCTTGTAATTGCTTTTTTTTTTTTTTTTTTTTTTTTTTGCTGCTTTGTGGAAAACCCCACTAGCTGCTGATGGGTCGGCTGTGGTGCTTGTGATGTTAGTTTGGTAGGTGGGGAAGAATCTGGCAGTAGGACTCTGTGAGTGTCAAACAATCTCTAAAATAACTTATTTTCTCTCTCAGTCCAGAGACCCAGCTGTTCAAGCTGCCATCTTGGCCCAGCTGAATGCAAAATACGGTTCTGGAGTGTTACCAGATGCTCCAAAGGAAATGAGCAAGGCAAGTGTGGTACCACCCTGTTGCCTGCTGAGTGAGGCTACTGGCTGAGATACCAAACAAGTACCTTGTCTAGTTTGGGCTTGATTTTTCCACCTTGAGGAACAGGGAGTCCCTCTTGGAGTCCCTTCTCCATCCCAGTTATTTACAGATATAATCAACAGACAACCTTAATTCCAAACCTAACACCACTACTTACCTAGGGCCTTGACTATGTCCTTCGGCAGCTGGCTTCTAGCCCTCAGCGTCCCCTTTTCTCCTGTGTAAAATGAGGGTACTACTATATACCCTGCCAGCTTCACAGGAGTAGAGATAACATACAAAGATCAGACATTGTAAAAGTGAAAGCTCGTTGAAAATGGCACATTTAAAAGCAGTTTTCTTGCTAGGCCAGTGGCTCATGCCTGTAATCCCAGCACTTTGGGAGGCGGAGGTGGGCGGATCACCTGAGGTCAGGAGTTCGAGACCAGCCTGGCCAACATGGTAGAACCCCGTCTCTACTAAAAATAGAAAAAAATCAGCTGGGCGTGGTGGTGGGTTCCTATAATCCCAGCTACTGAGGAGGCTGAGGCAGGAGAATCACGTGAACCTGGGAGGGGGAGGTTGTAGTGAGCCAAGATTGCACCATTGTACTCCAGCCTAGGTGACAAGAGTGAGACTCCCATCTCAAAAAAAAAAAAAAAAAGCAGTTTTCCGTCCAAGTTAAGTCTTTTCCTATTGGAGTCTAACTGGTTGTCAGGACTTCTGAAATCTTAGGTCAGGAAGTGACCCGTTGCTTAAGCCCACCCTTTCTACACTCATACCACAGACACAAGCCTGCCCTCTTCTCAGGAGAGAAAGCTCTTTGTCTGTGGCCTCCCTCTGAGAGAAGGAATCAGAAAGGGGCCTTAGTAGGAAAATCTAATGAACTCAAATAAGAGCTTTGTACCGTTAGTGGCTGCTGCTGCTTGAAATCCACTTGCATTTATGCTCTTACCATTAGTTTTCCTCTTCACATTCCAGGGTCAAGGCAAAGATAAAGATTTGAATTCTAAGTCAGCCAGTGACCTCTCAGAAGATCTGTTCAAAGTACACGATTTTGATGTGAAGATTGACTTACAAGTTCCCAGCTCAGGTATGTGAGGGTGGGGCGGGTGGTGAGGGCTGAGAACCAGATGGATCCATGGTTTTCTGGGGCAACAGGGAAGCCCACTTTTAGGGAAGAAGGGAATGTCCACAGGCCAGGCCAAGACAGGCTGCGGGTATGGTGAGAGGGAACAGGGCCACAGTCAGGAGCCTGCCTGCAGGAGTGCAGCACAGGACTAAGAGGACTTTGTGGGACCTCAGCTGCCAACTTGCTCTTCTTTCCCACAGAGTCAAAGGCTTTAGCCATCACCTCCAAGGCTCCGCCAGCCAAGGATGGGGCTCCAAGGAGATCTCTGAACTTGGAAGACTACAAAAAACGACGAGGGCTTATTTGAGCACACCCAGCCTGCTGCTTCTGACCCTGCATGCCCCATCGCAGCGTCCCACCTTTCCTCCTTTCCTTTGATTTAGCCTCTTTGGGCTGGAGCAGCTGTTGAACTGGGAAGAGACTCTAAACTGCCAGTCATCTGTAATATAAACCATTTGCTGTATAGACCTCCCTTGTCTGCACACCATCTCCCACCAGCCTCCCCTTCCCCAGGGCCCCACCCAGTGTGGGCCTGGGCTCTCTTGGGCTTTATCCATGTCTTCAGATTTGTGTTTGCCTTTTGTTTTTTTAACCGCGCAGTTCATTGGCCACTCTGCACGCATTCAGTATTACCATGGAGCTGGGAATCTTGCTGGAGCCCCTGGGGCAATAGCAGCAGCACCAGGCGGTCTCCTCTACAGACTGCCTTGGCCCACCCATTGAACATTCGGCACCTGACCTTGTGGAGGGAGCGGGGATTGGGCACCTGCGGTCCTCCTTCCTCTCTTCATCTTTCTCTTCTGCCCTTCTTTTTGGAAGAAGGGGTTTCAAAACCAGTTTAGTTTCCAAAAAGTGTACATTTGTGGGGGGGGGGTCTAATTTGAGAGCGAGAGTGTGTATGTGTGTGTGTGTAAGTGTGTGGATTTTTTTATCATTTTTTTAAAATGCAGTACTCTTTGTATCAGTCTGTCATGGGTCTATAGCTGTTTCAGATTTTTTTCAGCTGTACTTGAGTATCTGAAACTGCAAGAAAGAAACTCATTAAATGTGATTCTTCTTACTAAACAGGCCTGACTGCTGTAGCTGTGTAACTTCCCCATTCCCACCTACTCTTCCCATCCCTTCCCAACTTTGGAGGAAACTCCCCAGTTTAGCCCCCTGACCTGCAGGCTGTGTCCTGGCAGGTGTGGGAGGGAAGCCTGTGGCCAGGTACCAGGGAGGGCAGCGAATGTCTTGCTCATCCCATGGGTACAGCCCACAGCTTCTTGGCTGAACGTAGAACTTCTTTTTCTCACCCAGTATACCAGCCTCTTCCTAGTGATTTCTGTTTTGCTGTTTTGGCAAGAATTACATTTTGTTTTTAAGAGAAATTTCTGAATATGAATGTGGAAAGCAAACAAAAAGATTTAGGTTACGCCGGGTGCGGTAGCTCACGCCTGTAATCCCAGCACTTTGGGAGGCCGAGGAGGGTGGATCACCTGAGGTCAGGAGTTCAAGACCAGTCTGACTAACACGGTGAAACCCCATCTCTACTAAAACTACAAAACTTAGCCGGGCATGGTGGTGCGCGCCTGTAATCCCAGCTACTCGGGGGGCTGAGACAGGAGAATCCCTTGAACCTGGGAGGCGGAGGTTGTGGTGAGCCAAGATCGTGCCACTGCACTCCAGTCTGGGTGAAAGAGTGAGACTCCGCCTCAAAAAGATTTAGGTTGCAAATGTTCAAGCATGTGCAGTTTTGTGTGTGTGTATACATATATATGGTCAGCATATATATTGTTGTGCAGCTAGGGCGAAGCCAGCAGAGGTGTGTGTATGTCTTTATGAAATGTTTGAAAAGAGATAAGCTGACTGCTTGATAATCATTCTCAGGTGTAAAGCTCCAAGTGTAAATAAAAGTGGCATTTAACAAATCTTTCAGAACAAAGTACAGCTGACTATATATACCAAGAGCTAAGCTAAAGGAACAGCTGAGAGCTCCGATCTCCACGAGAGACGAATCTAAAAGCTCTGCTTTGTACTTCCTCACCCTGCTTTCGTACAAGGAAGGGGGACGATGGGAAATCATGGACTTGTAAGTTGTATTTAAACATAAAAATGAACTTGGTAACTTCTGGGTTTAGTAGAGCCTCAGTGTCACTTTAACTTAGTTTACTTTTTTTTTTATTTTTAAAGCAGCAATGGATGGTTTTAAAGGAGTATTATGATTGTAAAATTGCTAAATATGACTGTAACACAGCTATGTGGTAGCTGTGACACAGTTCACTTGGGCAAAGGAGTGGTGATGGACTCGTTAAAATCATATATACTTGAATAGTCCATTGACCGAAACTCTTTATAGACTATTATGTAAATGTGGAATCACAGACTGTTAACATTGCCTGGACTTCAGCAGAGTCCTGGAGCTGCTGGGACCTCTCCTATCATGATGAACTTGGACTCTTTTTTGATTTCTGGTTTTAAAAAAACATAAAATTATAGAATCCAGATAATTCGCTGGAGTCATTCTGATCCACCATGTAGATCTGTATTTAGTATCATTTGGATTTGGAGAAGTGTTGATTACATTATGGCTGTGTAATAAAATTTTTATTAAAACTGCATCACACTGTAGCCACTTTGCCACACCTCCCCACACGTAGCCACTGAAACCCCCACGAGATGCCAATGCACACAGCAGGGAGAAAAGCCAACCAAAGAAGACCGAAGGGTATCTTTCCACCTGAGTAGCCTCTGTAGCGATTGGGACCAAGACTAAGGACTTGTCTCCAATCTCAGCTGAGGCAGTGCCTCTGAACCAAGATCTTGGCCAGGCATTAAGATATTGGCTTTGTCCTACCAACTAGGTTTTCTTGGTGGTTCACACTATTTCTTGTGCTGGGGAATTGCCACATTGGGCCCCTCATCCCTCCACAGTGTGGTTTCAGTGTTGAAGGGTGCAGCACCCAAGGTTGTTTTTATGCATTTTTTCAGTTCCTTCCAAGAAGCAAAAAGGCCAGTGTCCATCTGCCTAGTTCATAATGTTTATAGGTCTGTTTGTCTGTCTTGCTTCTGGCAGGTGTAGGGAAAGTCTACTGCCTGCCACTCCCTTCAGAAAGAATGTTTTTGCTTTTGTGAAGTCCTGACTTGTCACTCAAACTGTACCAATATTGTAAATAAACGTTATGCCATTTTAACAGAGGGATCAGATTGAGTCTAAGGATTGCATCCTGAGTGGCAACTCCTAAAGCCATGTTTTGAAAGTCCAAGAGAGCCTCTCTTGCTCCTTTTCCTTCTCCTCTTAGCCCTGTGCCCACAAAAGTGAAAGTGGCAACTCTTTAGCAGCCTGGTTCCCCGGAAGCCTCTCTGGTAGGGTAGCTGCCTAGACCCAAGGAAACCTCCCGTTGTCCTGGTTTACTTCCTGTCTTGGTAAGAGATCAATAAGCTTTAACAGAGCTAAGTAGACCCCTGATGTATTGCCTAACCCTAGTGAGAATCTGGGCCTTTCAACCTTTTTTTTTTTAGCTGGGGTCTCTGCTGTCTAGGCTGGAGTGCAGTGGTGTAATCACAGCTCACTGCAGCCTCAACCTCCCGGGCTCAAGTGATCCTCCCACCTCACCATTCCAAGTAGCTGGGACTACAGTCATGCACCATCACCCAGCTAATTTTTAAATTTTCTGTTGAGACGGAATATTGCTATGTTGCCCAGGCCGGTCTTGAACTCCTGGCCTCGAGTGATCCTCCCGCCTCAGCCTCCCAAAATGCTGGGATTGCAGGCATGAGCCACTGTGCTCAGCTCCTTTCAACTTTAAATTGGCCTAGGCACAGTTTCTTTGTTCTTTTTTCTGGCTATCATGAGTTTGAAGCGGGTGCCCAGGGGCCATGAGTGTGGCTATGGAGGAAACACTGATCTTCCTTCATCACCCCCACCCTCATGCTGGGGAGGTCTATAGGCCTCCCCACCCCCAGTGCCTGAGGCTGTGTCTCCAACCTTTCCGAACACATTTTAGCTAGGAAGCAAGAAGATCCTGGATCTTCCACACCTTTTAAGAAGGCAAGGGATGGCAATCACAGTGATAAGAGCCACGTCCAAGACCGCTTCTGGTGGTGGAGAGGTTGCTTACCCTGCAAGTGCATCCAATGAGGTTTTCTCCAACTCCCTAGCACTCCCACTACCTAACTGTTGCGAGCAGTGGGACCTAGAGAGCAGGGGTTCTGGGCAGATGACAACATAGCTTGCTTATCTTCCAGGATTTGGGTGCCGTGGGGCAGCCACTTGCTAACTATTTCTGGGAAGCAAGAAAGACCACCTGGGGTGCAAGTGGAGAGAAGAAGGGTGCTGGGTTGGTCAACTTCCATCTCCCTGGCCACGTTTTTCCAGAAGGGAGACTCTTCCTTCAGTAACTATAATGTGGCTGTGATCCAGCAGCCTTAGGAAGCCATCAACCCCAGCTCAAATTTTTTTCACGATTTCCCTGACTTAAGCAGAGACTGCTGAGCTCCCTTGGCAAGGAGGGTGTTAAGGAGCTGAAGGGAATGGCAGTGCTAAGACAGGGCCAAAAGGCAGCCTGCCTTCTCTAAGGTTCCACAGGCCAGCCCCAGGGAACATGGAGATACAGCTTTTAGGCACTGGAGCATAGATAGGCATGTCTAGGGCTTCCAGACCATGCTCAGGATCCAAGGGAGGGCCAAGAGCCAAAAGGCACCCAGGCTGGGGAAAGGGTTCAGATCCCTGCTCTGCCACTTGCTACTACCTAGGGCTGAGCTACTTAACACCTTTGAGCCACAAGTTTTCCACCTTTCAAAAAACAACCTGTCCCCAGTAGGGGTCCAATAAATGCTGTTGTTAATGAGACTGAAGCCACTGGACCCGGGAGGAGAGGAATGGCCCTCGGAGTGGGCTGATGGAGGGCGGAAGCACTGGGCAGTGGGCAGGACCCAGAAACTCCACTTGGGGTGGGGGTGGGGGAAAAGAAACCCTGACTCCAGATGGAGGCTCCCATTGGGAGACCCTGGGCTGGCCTAGGGATGCGTCCAGAGAAAGTGTGCTGCCTCTGGGCCAGGCCCTCGTTGCTGTCATTCCTCACAGGCCAATGCACACCACCTTTACTGACCAGGCTTCTGAAGGCGTTGAAAGGCTTGCCACCTCACCACCCTCCAGCTGGCCCCAACTGAGGCCCGACCTACCCACCACCCCCAAGAGTGGTGAATACTCAAAATAGTACCAATAGTACCAAACCAGAAGGTAAGTGCAAAGAAGCACAACAAAGCTCTGACCCTTCCCATGATGATTACCTCGGTACTTCTTCAAAAGATAGATACTTTTGGGCCCTGCGGGATAGCCCCTGCCTGTAATCCCAGCACTTTGCAAGGCCGAGGAGGGAGGATCGCTTGGGGCCAGGAGTTCGAGACCAACCTGGTCAACATAGCGAGACTCCATTTCTTTTTTTCTTTTCTTTTTTTTTTGAGATGGAGCCTGGCTCTGTCGCCCAGGCTGGAGTGCAGTGGCGCAATCTCGGCTCACTGCAACTTCCGCCTCCCAGGTCCGTGCAATTCTCCTGCCTCAGCTTCCCAAGTAGCTGGGATTACAGGCATGTGCCACCATGCCTGGCTAATTTTTGTATTTTTAGTAGAGGTGAGGTTTTATCATGTTGGCCATGCTGGTCTTGAACTGACCTTGTGATCCTCCCGCCTCGGCCTCCCAAAGTGCTGGGATTACAGGCGTGAGCCACCACGCCCGGCCTCTATTTTTTTTTTTAATCGAATACTTTTGATTTCTTTTTCTCTTTTAGCCATGGATAGCCCTGCTTCGCTAAGCGCGTGCGATGCAGCACACCCCTTCACCTGGGAAGCCCGGAAAGCGCAGGTTGACTCCATCAGTTTTGCCGGGAGAGCCCTTCGGCGCTCCCCGCGCGGTATCTCCACCACCCCCCCGCACCGGCCTGGGCGCCACCCGTGTCCGCGCCAACGGTCCCCGCATCCCTCACCCCGTGCACCTCCCACGCCGTTAGCGCCCAGTCCACGCGGCAAGGGAGGAGGCGCGCGGCCGCTGCGTTCCAGGGCGCTCTGCCCTCGTTCCCCACTCCGGGCCCGCAGCCTCAGAGCCAGGGTCCCAGTGGCCCGGGGCCTGCACGCGTCTCCAGCCGCGGATCCCCCGGGGCGCGCGCCTTGGGAGTTGCGAGCCGGACCCCGGCTCGCACGCGGCCCACGCGGAGACGCATGGGCACTACGGTCCCAGACCCAGGGCCACTGCATGCTCTGTGGACTCGGTTCCCAGGCACACCCGAGGTGTGGAGGTCACGCCTGCAGGCTCAGAGCTCACAGATGGAATTAGGAGGCGCCTTCCAACCCCTGCCGCCCCCCCTCACACGCCACCGTGACTACACGATGCAGGGACCCCCGACGACGTCCCAGGCATTCCTACAGTGGTCGCCTCCGCAAGCTGAGTCCCTGACCTCAGACCCTTCCTGTCCCCTTCGCCTCCCCTCGCACTGGGTGAGGTTCTGCGGGTTCTGAGTTCTGGAGAAGAAGGAGGATCACAGGAACGCAGGCTCCTGAGTGGGATCGGGAACCTTGTTTCTGAAGTGTCAGGAGAGAATATGTTCTTACTGCGCACGCACAGGCATGGTGACACATTTTGTTCGTTTTAGACAAGAGTGACTCAGACTGTGGAGGGTCAATGAACACTGCTAGAACCTGAGCCCTGCTGAGGTAACCTTGCACCCATCCCTGGATATTCCCACAAAGTCTAGTCCATCCATTTATGAGGTCAGAGATTGCCAGGAAGGAGGGGAAACCTAGAGGCCAGGAAAAGAGGCTGGGGCTGGGGCTGGGAGCTGAGGGCTCGCCTGTCAGGTGAAGACCCATTCACGCCTCTTTCCAAGAGAAAGGAGACCCTCACCTCTGTCCCATTCTCCCGTGTCCACTGGGCTCCGGCCAGCCCTCCAGCACCCTCTCTGGTAGGCCCTGACGGAGAAGGACATTGAACCCACCAGAGGTGAGGAATGTTTTGGATGCAGGAAGCAGCTGAGAAACGAAAATTCCCAGCGCCCACATTGACAACCTCTTGGAAAGGGAGGGAAGGCAGCCAATGAGCATCCCAGGGCCTGTTTTCTTCTTGGGCCCTTTCTGGTTTCCTTCCTCCGTAAGACAATGAAAATGATACACTATCACCCCCGGAATGGGCGGGGGCATCACAGGATCCATGCATTCCTGTGTCCTCTGCACCTAGCACAATAGCAGCTGCTCCATGGAAGTGTGTCTGCTCTGTGAATGCACGAGTGAATCACAGGTATTGTCACAGAATAGTGGGGTCTTAGGGTCATAAAGTCCCTTGGAAGGGCACCAAGTCCCACAGTGCGTGTCTGGGAGTTTTTACTAGAATAAGACCTTGCAGCACCGGGTCCAGTGGAACATGACAGCCCAACCCCCTCTCACCTCCCCACTCCTACCACACACACACACACCCCACACACACTACACACACCACACTCACACACCACACCCACCACACACACACTACACACACCACACTCACACACCACACCCACCACACACACACTACACACACCACACTCACACACCACACACACCAAACTCACACCCACCAACACACCACACATGCCACACTCACACACCACACCCACCACACACACCACACCCACACCACATACCACACACCACACACACACCACATACAACACACAACACACACATACCACACACGTGCGCCACACGTACATGCCATATACACCACAAACATAACCCCACACACACACCACACATGCCACACACATGCCACATACCACACACACCACACACACACTAGAGAGGCTCTGCTCCTGCTGGAGAAGACTTGAAGTCTCCTCAAAGGAACAGATGCCCCATTCAGGAGCACAGGTCAAAGGCTGTGCCTTCCCTTCTCTCCCCGAGGTGAGAGGCCCTGCTTGTCATCTTAGGAAGCAGAAACCAGCACTGTGCCTGGCAGAGGGTGATGAGTGGTGATTTTGCTCCTGCCACTGGTGCTGCCCTGGGGATGGGGTAGAAGTGGGCACAGCTATGAGGCAGGCTGGGGTGAGGACCCCAGAAACCCCTCACCTCACGCATCCCATTTTCCAGGCCCTTTTTTCTTCCCTAGTTTTGTACCCGAGGGTGATGTTTCTCTAAGAGAGATGCAGCCCTCAGTCATGATAAATCCTGAAATTTTTTTTTTTTTTTTCAGACGGGGTCTCTCAATCTGTTGCCCAGGCTGGAGGGCAATGGCTTGACCACAGCTGACTGCAGCCTCAACCTCCCTGGGCTCAGGTGATCCTCCTACCTCTTCCTCCTGAATACCTTGGACCACAGGCATGTGCCACCATGCTTGGCTAATTTTCTTATTTTTTGTAGAGATGGGTTTTCAGCATGTTGCTCAGGCTAGCCTCAAATTCCTAGGTTCAAGTGATCCTCTTACCTGGGCCACCCAAAGTGCTAGGATTACAGGTACCAGTCACTGGGCCCGCCCCTGAAGGTATTTGAGGGGGGTGAGGACTCAGGCACTTCAAGAAGCAGACCTCAGGCCAGGCGCAGTGGCTCATGCCTATAATCCCAGCATTTAGGGAGGCCAAGGTGGGAAGATCACCTGAGGTCAGGAGTTCAAGACCAGTCTGGCCAACATGGAGAAATCTCATCTCTATTAAAAATACAAAAACTAGCTGGGCGTGGTGGCAGGTGCCTGTAATCCCAGCTACTCAAAAGCTGACACAGGAAATTTCCTGAATCCAGGAAGCAGAGGTTGCAGTGAGCTGAGATCACACCACTGCACTCCAGCCTTGGCAACGGAGCGAGACTCTGCCTCAAAAAAGAAAAAAAAAAAAAAAAGCAGACCTCTAGGGAGCAGGAGGATCAACCAACTGAGATACCACAAGAAGATAGGTTCTGGCTGGGCACAGTGGCTCACGCCTATAATTCTAGCACTTTTGTAGGCCAAAGCAGGAGGATCGCTTGAGCCCAGGAATTCAAGACCAGCCTGGACAACAGTGAGATCCCTGTCTCTACAAAAAATTTAAAAATTGGCTGGGCATGGTGACACATGCCTCTGCCTGTGGTCCAGGCTACTCGAGAGGCTAAGGCAGGAGGATCACTTAGGCCCAGGAAGTTGAGACCGAAGTGAGCCGTGATTGTTGCCTCTGCACTCCAGCCTGGGTGACAGAGTGAGACCCTGTCTCAAAAATAAATAAATAAATAAAGGAAAAGAAAAAAGGTTATCTGCTCAGACATGTAAGCTGGCCTTGTGGCCAAGGCAGAGAGACTCTTATGGCCTATCTCAAAACAGCCACCTAATGACCATCAAAACCTTGACACAATGGCGGGGTGCAATGGCTCATGCCTGTAATCCCAGCACTTTGGGAAGCTGAAGGAAGAAGACTGTTTGAGACCAGGAGTTCAAGACTTGGCCAACATAGGGAGACTCTATCTCTACAAAAAGTTTTTAAAATTAGTTGAGCATGGTAGTGTGTGCCTGTGGTCCCACCTACTTAGGAGGTTGGGGCAGGAGGATCCCTGGAGCCCAGGAGGTGGAGGCTGCAGTGAGCCATGATGGCACACTCCAGCCTGGGTGACAGAGTGAGTGAGACTTTGTCTAAAAAAAAAAAAACCCAAAAACAAAAAACAACCTTGACACATTCCTCTACACCCCAGTGTCGCCCTTTTTTGTTGTTTATTTAATTTTTTAAAAACTGTCTCTGGCGGTCAGGCGCAGTGGCTCACATCTGTAATCCTAGCACTTTGGGAGGCTGACGCAGGCAGATCACCTGAGGTCAGGAGTTCGAGACCAACCTGGCCAACGTGGTGAAGCCCTGTCTCTACTAAAAATACAAAAAATTAGCCAGGCGTGGTGGCGCACACCTGTAATCCCAGCTACCTGGGAGGCTGAGGCAGGAGAATCGCTTGAGCCAGCAGGTGAAAGTTGCAGTGAGCCGAGATCGTGCCACTGCACTTCATCCTGGGTGACACAGCAAGACTCTCTCTCAAAAAAAAAAAAAAATTATCTGGCCTGCTTAATGCTTAAGTGTTTGAACACCCCCACCATTTTTTTTTTTTTTTTTTGCAGCACTCAAGAGGCCATCCCTTCCACCTGCATACTGGTCAGTCTGATTTTCTCCACATCCCTTCTATTCATGCATCAAAGACTGAGGAAACTGAGTCATAAAAGAACAGATGTTCTAGGGTTTCAACGTTTATTCCTGGCATGACTAAGAGGACGAAAGAGCCTACTGACCTCATCCTACAGCTATACAGGGACTCCCAGGCCTTGCCCCAAGACATACCCTTATGTTTTCTGACTGTAGTAGGTGGGGAAAGACTCTGCCTTCAGAAGGAACTACAAGATGTTTCTTTGTTTTGAGATGGAGTCTGGCACTGTTGCCTAGGCTCACTGCAACCTCTGCCTCCTGGGTTCAAGTGATTCTCCTGCCTCAGCTACCCGAGTATCTGGGATTACAGGTGCCCTCCATCATGCCTGGCTAATCTTTGTATTTTAGTAGAGACGAGATTTCACCATGTTGGCCAGGCTGGTCTCGAACTCCTGACCTCAGGTGATCCACCCACCTCAGCCTCCCAAAGTGCTGGGATTACAGGTGTGAGCCACCGCACCCGGCCAGGAAATACAAGATGTTAATGAAAGAAGTTGAGAACATGAGCAAGGTGGCTCATGCCCATAATCCCAGTGCTTTGGGAGGCCTGGGTGGGCGGATCACCTGAGGTCAGGAGTTCGAGACCAGCCTGGCCAACATGGTGAAACCCCATCTCTACTAAAAATACAAAAACTAGCCAGGCCTGGTGGCGAGCACCTGTAATCTCAGCTACTCGGGAGGCTGAGGCTAGAGAATCTCTTGAAGCCAGGAGGCAGAGGTTGCAGTGAGCCGAGATCACGCCATTGCACTTGAGCCTGGGCGACAAGAGCGCGGGAAGTCAGGGGACCTAGCCAGGATACACTGCCTTTTCCATCAACTGGCTGTGTGTCCTTAACCTCCCTGGTGGAGCCACTTAACCTCTTTGGTACTTCCATAATGTGAATGAGGAGGACAGATGGATATAAGGCCCCTTACTGCTCTAAGAATCTATGGGATTGGATTTAAGTTCAGTATCCATTTCCAGGTTTGCGCTCATCTTTCCAATGAGAGACACCTGGGCAGGTAGAGCAAAGAGAAAATCTCTGGCTGCTGGTATAGTAGACCTAAGGCTTGAGCAAGTGCCTGATACAAGAAGAAAAGGAATTGCCCCTTTTTCTTGGCAGCCAGGACAGAGACCCAGTGCCCAGCCTGCTTATACCTCCAACCCTGCCCATCCATCGCCTGACACACAGGAGTGCAGGACATGTTCTCGCCCCTCATTGCCCTCCCTACCTTTCCAGTTCTGGCAGTTCCTTGCAGGCTCTCCCCACCTTGGGTTTCCTCCCAGCCCCCTCTCTGAGGGCAGCACCTTCCCACATCCTGCCACAGGTCAGTGTAGCTGTGAAGGAGGCAGAGGAGTGAGTGTCTGAGACATGAGTGATCCAGGTCCTTCAAGCTGCAGAGTACATCCCTCACACACACACTCAAGATTCCTCCAGATGGTTGTCCTAGAGAAGGTGGTGATGTGATTTCCTGGGTTCTCCATGAAGGAGTCAAGTATTCAAACTCCTCTATACCCTTCTTCCTCTTACCCCTTCATTCCCTCTATTTCTCCTGCCTCTCTCATCGCCATTCTTTCTTACATTATTTTGCTTCCTTCTTCAGTTCTCCAGGATCTTCACCTATTTATTTATTTTGAGATAGCGTATGACTCTGTCACCCAGACTGCAGTGCAGTGGAATGTCATGGCTCTCTGCAGGCTCGACCTCCTGGGCTCAAACAATCCTCTCACCTCAGCCTCCTAAGTAGCTGGGACCACAGGTGCATGCCACCATGCCCAGCCTTTTTTTTTTTTTTTTTTTTAGACAAGTTATCACTCTGTTGCCCAGGCTAGAGTGTGGAGTGTGGTGGTGGAGTGTGGTGGTGATCTCAGCTCACTGCAGCCTCAACCTCCTGGGCTCAAGTGATCCTTCCACTTCAGCCGCTCCCCGCGTAGCTGGGACTACAAGTGCACACCCCCACACCTGGCTAATATTCTGTATTTTTAGTAGAGACAGGGTTTTGCCATGTTGCCCAGGCTGGTCTCGAACTCCTGGGATCAAGCAATCTGCCCGCCTTGCCCTCCCGAAGTGCTGGGGTTACAAGCCTGAGCCACTATGCTTTGCCGAAGATTCCCGTGTTCCCACTGAACCTTCCTCTTTCCTTCTCCTGAGCCATTCCTGAGCCCTGGCTGAGGGGAGAGAAGGGAAGGAAAGCCCCTCCTGCGGCCATCTCAGCATCCAAGGCAATCCTTCTGGGGCTGCTCTGTCCCCAGGGCCCCAGTCATCCCCAGACACTAAGTGCCTGAGGGGGGACCCTCACTCATCTGGCACTATGGTAAGATAGGAAACAGTGGTTTCTCCTCAAAGCAGCCTCGCCGGTCAGCTGACTACCAACATGGGAAGTGGCCGAAGATCCACATGGGATGACACTGATAAGCACTTTGCAGTGTCCGAAACTCTTAAACATTAGTGCTGTCTTCCTAGTTTTACAGACACAACTCTGTGGGTTGGATGAGGTTTTTCTAAATGTACAAATGCAGAAATATACGGAGGGGGTAACGGGACCGCCTACAAATCACATCTAGAGTGTGGTGTACCTGATTTCAAATCTTTTATTTTATTCTCGCCGCAGTCGAGGGAGGTGAAATGACTTGCTGAACGCCACACGGCGGACTCCAAGCCCCGAGCTCCTATAAGAGAGCAGGAGGAAGGCGGGCTCAGCTCCCGCCACCCAGCAGCGGGGGAGATGCAGCCCGGGACTCGGCTGGGCCACGGGGACAGATCCAGGCCCCGCCCCCTGACCTTGTTCTCTGCCCGCCGGGAAGTGGGGAACTTGCGGGGAGCAGCCTCAGCTCGTCCCTGGGGCAGAGTCTCCACTTGGGTGCACGCCCTGGGGTGGGGCTTCTTCGGGAGGCCGGGGGCCTTCAACTCCGCTCAGGAGCTCGGGCCGGAGAAAGGCCCCGGAGACTTGAAGCCCTTGCCCGGGAGGGATGAACACGCAAAGGAACCCGAGGAACGGGGTAGGGGACCAAGAGTAGGACCAGCTTCTCCTGCGGGGACAGGGCCCCTGGAGCGGCCTGGAGGAATCTCTCCCAGCCGCGAAGCCCGGGAAGGCTACGAGGCCCCGGCGCGGAGCGGCCCCTCCCACCTCCCAGAGGGCAGGCGGAGCGAAGCCTCGGGGCCCGAGCCCAGGTTCTGTGCCTACGGAGGCTGGACTTCCCCGCCACCCCGAGGAGTCACCGAGAGCCTTCTCTGCCTCGCAGGGGCCCTGGGAGGCCCGCGCTTTCTCTGAAAGTGGAAGGAGTGGGCGTGGGGCGCGGCCGAGGCGGGGCGCGGGCGTGCAGCGGCGCAGGCTCCGCCCCGGGGCCGTCTCCAGCCGGGGGCGCCGAGCCGCTCCAGTCCCCGGCGCGCCGCGGGCTGGTGGGCTCAGCGGCGGCGCCGGCACTGGGAAATGACCCTGCCCGGGGGCCCAACGGGCATGGCGCGGCCGGGGGGCGCGAGGCCCTGCAGCCCGGGGCTGGAGCGGGCCCCGCGCCGGAGTGTCGGGGAGCTGCGCCTGCTCTTCGAGGCGCGCTGTGCGGCGGTCGCTGCGGCAGCCGCCGCGGGGGAGCCCCGGGCCCGCGGGGCCAAGCGGCGTGGGGGACAGGTCCCCAACGGGCTTCCGCGGGCTACCCCGGCCCCGGTGATCCCTCAGCTGACCGTGACAGCCGAGGAGCCCGACGTGCCCCCGACCAGCCCTGGGCCGCCCGATCGGGAGAGGGACTGCCTCCCGGCAGCGGGCTCTTCGCACCTGCAGCAGCCGCGCCGCCTTTCCACCTCGTCGGTCTCCTCCACTGGCTCCTCGTCGCTGCTCGAGGACTCGGAGGACGACCTGCTGAGCGACAGTGAGAGCCGGAGCCGCGGCAACGTGCAGCTGGAAGCGGGCGAGGACGTGGGTCAGGTACGGGCCGCGGGGGCGGGGCCAGCGCCGGGCGCGGGGGCTGCACGGGGGACCTGGCTCGGAGCTCCCGGAGGACCTGCTCCTGTCCATGCTCCCTCCCGCGGAAGGGCCTGTTCTCGCGGTTTAGGAGGAATCTGGGGGTCAGAGGGAGGCGCCTGACCGACCTCTCGCCTGGGCAACTTTCACCTCGGCTCCGCCGGCGGGTCGTGGCGCTGGCCCTAGGGCGTCTAAGAAGCAGGGCGAGGAGCAGGCGACCCGCCGCGGGGACTGGGCGAAGCGGGGGTAGCGGACCTTGTTGGCTGTGGGGTAGGACAGGAGGGATCGGAGGGGCTGAGCCTTGCCGGGTGAACCCTTGGAAGGAGAGGGGCGAAGGAGAGTTTCCCTCACACCCCGCCCCCTCTCCGGTGCCGCGGCCCCACCCCCGCCGTTGCCACGGTTTCCCTCTCCTGAGTGGGAGTGGAGCGGCGCTCCAGGCTCTGCTCGGGAGCCGCTGCCGTCTGCTCCCAGCGCCCGCACGAGGCGTGGACGCAGGGGAGGGAGGGGCGTGGGCCTGGGAGCTCTGGCTGGGAGCGGAACGCAGCCCACCCAGTGCGCGCCCTGCCTCCCATCCCCCCGGCTTGCCGCTCCTGAGCGCGGCAGAGAGGGACGGTAAACTGAGGCTGCAAGGGGGCAGGATCACCCTGCTAGTCTCTGCCTCTGATAGCCTGGGTGTTCTGGGACCAGGTCTGACCCTCGGAAAACACAGCCCTGGGCACTGTTAAGTCATTCCTGACGCCCGCCACTTAGGGATGTGCGGCTCCCGGGACACCCTCCTTGTTCCCCTCGTTTTAACCAAGGCCAAATACCTTGAATAACTGTCCGTGGTGAGCGCGAAGGACTTGCTTTAGATCCACGTTTCGCAAGTGTCCCTGAGGCCGAGGAAGAGGCGAAGGGCACCCCCGGCCTCGGGCGTCTGGGGCCTGCCCAGAAGGCCGGGTCGGCGCGGCGGGGCGGGGAGAGCTGTGGCCGCGCGCCTGCTCCGCCGCACAATCGGCTGGGACAAGGCAGGGAAACTGTGGCGACCTGCAGGGGTTCACAAGCCCGGAGGCCGATGGGGTTTGTCAGTGACACCAGAGGGGAAAAGCCTCACAGAGCAGGAACACCCCCCGCCGCCAGGTGCTGGGTGCGCCGGCTCGGTCACTAGCCTGCCGCTTCCCCTTCTCCCCCAGTGGTCAGGGCAGCCCCGGACCCAGGATCGTTTCTGGGGTAACCCTTGCCTAGGTCGGGGGGCGGATGCCGGGGCTTCCCAGGATGTGGAGTGTGGGGCAGTGAGGGCCCCCCCCCCCGCCCCGCCTCTTCGGAAAAGCCTGAGCAGCAGCTCCGGGGGCGCGGCCCCCGCCGAAGCTCTGACACCTGAGAGGCGGTGCAGGCGAAAGGGCGCGAAGCGCGGGCGCGTCCCGCTTCCCTCTTCCGCCCGCAGGGACTCGGCGAAGTGCCTGGGAGAGGGAGTGCGCTAGCAGGAGGTCCTGCGGCCCAAGCCTGGGTGTAGGGGAGACCGCCCTGGCTAAGGTCAAGCCTCGGGGACCTGGGCGACCCCGCCGCCCCCCGAGCCGTCGGGAGCAGGTGCAAATCGCCGCTGAGGGCCCTTCCAGCTCCAAGGCTGCGGCTTCCAGGCCTTCCCCACCCCCAGGCCCGCCGGGGCCTCCCCGAAGGCAAACAGCCACAGCGGCGTTAGATAAGCCAGGGGCTGTTGACAGAGGCTGCCTGCGTCCGCGTGGAAGGGCCCAGGGCGGACTTTGCCTCGCGGCGGGTCCCTGAGCGGCACAGCGCGCCGGCCCAGGCCAATTTAGGGCTTCCCCAGGCAGGAAGCAAGGCTGGTCTGGCTGACCGTGAAGGATGCACGTGGGCCGGGCTCTAGGACTCCCGGCTTACCAGCCCCTTACGCGCGGCCCAGGCAGGCCAAAGCCCAGGAAGTTTCTGCCTGCCTGCCTGCCTGCCTACCTCTCTGCCTGGGGCATACGTAGTCCCCTTCACCTCCTAGGAGCCCTCTCCAGCCTGCCCAGAGCAGGGGAATTGAAACTGGGCAGCCTCACTCCGGCAGAGGAAAAAGTCACGGGCAGGCTTTTCCTAACCAGCCAGGGGAGAAGTTGGACGCCCACCCGCAAGGTCAGCTGCATGACCCTATGGCCTTGCCTGCCTCCTCAAACAATTGTGGGGTATTGCTGGAGGAAAAGAGAGGGTGTTTGGCTCCTGTTCATCTGGTTTTCTTCTTTCTGTGCTCCAGGATAGGTAAGGAGACCTGGATGCCATCCCCTGCTGGACTCAGAATTCCCACACATCGCTTTCCACTAATTATAGAGCAGAATTTAGGTTAACAGACTTCCTTTTTAAACAGCTAATGCCCATGGGAAGGTGAAGTCGTGGGTCACTTATACCTTAGTGCAAATCGTTTTATAAATTTAAACTGATTGCTCTTCCCACCACCACGACCACAGGGAGTGCTAGTTTGATAGGGCAATTGGAACATGGGGAGGGTATTGGGCTGCTAGAGAGCTTCTGCCAGAGCCTGGATGACTGGAGGCAGGGAGCAAGGGTGAGTGCCAAAGACAGAGCACTCACCCATCTGCTGGTCTGCTCCAGCAGAAGATACACTGTGTATCTGGCATGAGCAGGTGTCTTCAGGGCTTCCAAATGGCGCTTAGACAAAGGAGGGTCTGGGGCTAGTATCCAGCCAAGCCCTGCCCAGAGAGAGGTACTCCCTGTTCAGCCCTAGGAATGAGGAATTATCAGAGGGCCCTCCTGTGACTTCATTAAAGTCTCTCACACAGTCAGCAATCCTAGCCTTTGCCTCAAGATACCCAGGTAGCCTCTGGCTGTGTGTTGGTCTCCCAGAGAGGGCACCTTCGTGGAGGGAGGCCCGAGCCAGAGGATGTTCAAGCGACTCCCGGGTTCAAGCGATTCTCCTGCCTCAGCCTCCCAAGTAGCTGGGATTACAGGCACCTACCACCACACCGGCTAAGTTTTATATTTTTAATAGAGATTGGGTTTCACCATGTTGGCCAGGCTGCTCTCAAACTCCTAACCTCAAGTGATCCGTCTGCCTTGGCCTCCCAAAGTGCTGGGACTACAGGTGTGAGCCACCGCGCCTGGGCTTACATTCATTTTTAAAAGCATGATGTTCTCTGGGGGAGGTATCTCCCTAAGATGGAAGGTGGCAGTTAGTTGAGTTCCAAGACACTTGCACAACTCCTGCCATGCTTGGCCATACCCATTACTGGCAGGGGGGCTAAATCCTGTCATAGCAACCTCAGGCGGTAGGACAGAGGGCTCAGATGAGATAATAGGTATGAAAATCTTTTGTAGGCTGGGAGCAGTGGCTCACACTTGTAATCCCAGCACTTTGGGAGTCCAAGGCGGGAGGATCACTTGAACCCCGGAGTTCGAGGCCAGCCTGGGCAACATGGCAAAATCCTGTCTCTACTAAAAATACAAAAAAAAATGTCATGGTGGCTCACACCTGCAATCCCAGCACTTTAGGAGGCCATGGCAGGTAGATCACTTGAGGCCAGGGGTTTGAGACCAGCCTGGCCAACATGATGAAACCCCGTCTCTACTAAAAATACAAAAATTAGCCAGGCGTTGGTGGTGCACGCCTATAATCCCAGCTACTCAGGAGACTGAGGCAGGAGAATCACTCGAACCTGGAAGACAGAGGTAGCAGTGAGCCGAGATCGCACTACTCAAATAAATATGTACATACACACACAAAAAAATACAAAAAATCAACCGGGCATGGTGACTCACATCTGTAGTCCCAGCTACTCTGGAGGCGGAGGTGGGAGGATCACCTGAACCCTGGAAGTCCAGAATGCAGTGAGCTGTGATCGCACCACTGGACTCCAGCCTGGACAATGGGAGTGAGACCTTGTATCAAAAAAAAAAAAAAAAAAAGTATTTTGTAAACTGCTAGCTAGGACCGGCCTTAGTTGCTGCTGCTCTTGACTCTTATGAGATGCAGAAAATCAAGGTCAAGAGAGTAGGTGATGACGCCATTTTACCCCTGCTTGGGAGCAGGTCCATCAATCAAATGGTAGTGGCCCAGGTTTTCAGACACACATCACATCCTCTTCTACCAGGCCCACCTGCCAGCCCTCCTCACTGCTTCTGCACAGTTCTAAAAGGATGGTGCAGTTCCCTCACCCTGGCTAACCCAAGGCAAGTTTCCTCTTCACTAAGTCCATTCTGGTCCCACTATCCCAGAAATTCTTCTAGCAGGTGCCTACAACCATTAAACTCATTCTTTTGGATAAAGGCAAAGGTGGCCATCCAGTAGAGAAGGGCCCCCAGGCAGGTCGCAGTGTTCCCCAGAAGTCAAAACTCAGACCGTCTTATTGCTGCACATCACTTCACGCACAAAGCACTTTCTCAGGCCATATCCCATTTAACCCCCAAAGGGAGGCAGGATGGTAGCATCCTGCTGGGGATACTTTGGAACCTGCTGGGTCAGTTGGAACTTGGGGAGGGAGGATGGGCTGATAGCTTCAGCCAGAGATTGGGAGGCTGGAGGCAGGGCATGAGGGAATGTAACTCCACTTGATTTCCTTCTGTAAAATGGGAATGATACCACTTCATGCACTTGCTATGCATGTGCATTCATTATGGCTCTCAAACTGAGTGTGGGAGAAGGGGGTACAGGATGGTGCTGCTGAATATACATGGCACATACATCATCTTCCTGGAATTTTACTTGAGGGTTTGGAGGTGGTGAGTTTTATAATAAAACTTGGATTTATTATGCAGCAGAATGCAAACCTGGTGTGTATTTAAAGATTTTAAAAGGAGTTTTGAAAGTGATGTCATGCTTCTAGTGGGCTGCTTCTGGCTACACCCCCAGATCCCTGGGGATTGGGCACGTGATCACACCCTAGTGTGCCATGTAAGGGCTTCAGTAGGAAAGTGGGAGCAATGCTGCCTGATGGAAGATGAGAAAGTGCCTGATACGCAATAGGCAGGCAGCATTTGATGGTTCGTGTTACGGCAGCAGCTATGTCCTCCCAGGGGAAACAGGCCCACACAGATGGCAGTACTTGGTTGGGTTCACTCAGCTGAAAGGTGACACAGCCATGACTGGAACCAACTGCTGACTCCCCACCCAGTGCTCTGCCATAACCTCCATTTCCTCCCCATGGGAAAGGGCTTTATGGTCAGCAGCCCTCCTCTACTTAGGCCACCTCCTCAGTTCTCCCTCTCCGTCTTAGAACTCCCTCTTGTCAGGGAGGTGTATTCCTGTGGGGGTACAACATGTGTAACTGTGCTAAAAGGCAAGTGCCTCTGTGGGGAGGCGGCTGACACAATTGACATGAGCCGACCTGTGTACTTCAGAGAGGACACAGTGCTGCCGAGTTGTGGGTGGTAAGAGGAGAGGTCCAGAGGATGGGATGCTCTCAGCATTAGCTGGAGGCTAGAAAAGATAAGGGGCACACCAAAAAAAAAAAAACAAAAAAACAAAAAAAACCTTTGTCTCCTTCCCAGGTTTGTCTAAGTTGACAGGCCCTCAGGTTTGCACCTTATTTTCTTTTTGTTGAGACGGAGTCTCACTCTGTTGCCAGGCTAGAGTGCAGTGGCTCGATCACGGCTCACTGCAACCTCCACCTCCCAGATTCAAGCGATTCTCCTGCCTCAGCCTCCCAAGTAGCTGGGACCACAGGCGCATGCCACCACATCCGGCTAATTTTTGTATTTTTAGTAGAGACGGGGTTTCACCATGTTGGCTAGGATGGTCTTGATCTCTTGACCTTGTGATCCACCCATCTCGGTCTCCCAAAGTGCTGGGATTACAGGTGTGAGCCACCTTGCCCAGCCCTGCATCTTATTTTCATGGCTTAAGATTTCTAGGTCCAGATCAAAACCAAGGGTACCCTGGGCCTTGCCAGCTAATGAGTGCATGGAATCCAGGGATAGCAAGAGAGGCTTGGAGAGCCTCTTCTTTCTCCAGCCCTGTTCTTTCTCCAGGCCCTGCCAGGCTGGGCTTCCTGCCCTGGGCCTGTGTACAGGTTTGTTTCTGTGTGTGTCTGTCTCCCTAAATGAGAGGAACCAAGGTCCTGAGTGAAGGAATCAGTGATTGAGATTTGTTAAGCTTCTGCCTCATACCATGGAATGGGATGGGGGAGCTGGGTGCCTATCATGCTCAAGCCCCATGTACTACTCACAGCAACCCAGTAAGGATAGTTATTTCCTCATTTTATAGATCTTTTTCTTACAGATGCACAGAGGCTTGTTTCTTGGGCCCTGGAATCTTTTGAGGCATTGGTAGTAATAAAAATTTGGGGGGCCGGGCATGGTGGCTCACACCTGTAATCCCAGCAGTTTGGGAGGCCAACGTGGGTGGAACACCTGAGGTCAGGAGTTGGAGACCAGCCTGACCAATATGGTGAAACCCTGTCTGTACTAAAAAATACAAAAAAATTAGCCGGGCATGGTGGTGTGCACCTGTAGTCCCAGCTACTCGGGAGGCTGAAACAAGAGAAACGCCTGAACCCGGGAGGTAGAGGTTGCAATGAGGCCAGATCGCGCCACTGCACTCCAGCCTGGGCGACAGAGCAAGACTATCTGAAAAAAAAGAAAATTGGCCCTACTCTAGACCAACTTAGAATTTCCCTGCGGTAGGCCTGATAATCTGCAATTTTTAACAAGGGTGACCATCAGGTAATTCCGATGCTCACAACAGTTCAAAAACCTCGACAGAGCATTTTCGTAACCTGCCCACGCGTTCTTCAGTGGCAGAGCTGGAGCGCAAACCGGGGGCTTCAGATGCTAAGTCCAGGCTCTTGACAGCTCACTGGAGACGCTGGAATCACCTTCACTGCGCCTGTATCAGCGCCCGCCACACAGGCGCACAAATAAACCTTCCCAGAGTGAATGAATGAATTAATGACTCATCCAGCCCCAGCTGCTTCCGGTGGGTCGGGGGCGTGGCGAGACCCTGTTTCAGTGGAGGGAGGGCTTATGCATTGCCGAGACGCCGAATATCAGACCTTGACCCTGTCGCTTTCAGAAAAACCACTGGCAGAAGATCCGGACCATGGTCAATCTGCCAGTCATAAGCCCTTTCAAGAAGCGCTACGCCTGGGTGCAGCTGGCAGGGCACACTGGTGAGCCGCGGGGCGGGTGGGCGGGTGCCCGCGACTGGAAGGGGCTGGGCGGCGCTGACGGATGCCGGTCCTCAGGGAGTTTTAAGGCGGCGGGCACCAGCGGGCTGATCCTGAAGCGCTGCTCGGAGCCGGAGCGCTACTGCCTGGCGCGGCTGATGGCTGACGCGCTGCGCGGCTGCGTGCCTGCCTTCCACGGCGTGGTGGAGCGCGACGGCGAAAGCTACCTGCAGCTGCAGGACCTGCTCGATGGCTTCGACGGACCTTGTGTGCTCGACTGCAAAATGGGCGTCAGGTATTCGTGCCCTGCCAGGTCGGTTGGGGGGATCAAGTGGGGGTCCGGAGCCGGGACAACTGCTTGAGGGGGACCCGGGGCGAGTGCTCGAAGGGGTCTCCGTGTGCGCCCCCTCATGCCCTGGCCGCCGCCTGCGCCCCCACAGGACTTACCTAGAGGAGGAGCTGACCAAGGCCCGTGAGCGGCCCAAGCTGCGGAAGGACATGTACAAGAAAATGCTGGCGGTGGACCCTGAAGCTCCCACCGAGGAGGAGCACGCGCAGCGCGCCGTCACCAAGCCGCGCTACATGCAGTGGCGGGAAGGCATCAGCTCCAGCACCACCCTCGGCTTCCGCATCGAGGGCATCAAGGTGAGGCAAGCGCGCTTCGCTGGCACCGCCCCAGCCCCACTGCGCGCTGTCTTTCTCGATTCCCCGCTCCAGCCCCGCCTACCCCTCCGCCCTCTCCCATCGCCTCGCCGTCCCCTGCAGCTGGGAGGTACCGCTGCTCTAGGCTGTCCTCTTCCCCACTGGCGGGCCCGGGGCCCCTGACACTCCTGTCCCACATCCAGAAAGCGGATGGCTCCTGCAGCACCGACTTCAAGACTACGCGAAGCCGAGAGCAGGTGCTTCGCGTCTTTGAAGAGTTTGTGCAAGGAGATGAGGAAGTGCTGGTGAGAGCGGGATCCCAAACCCTGAGGTGTTGGGGAGCCTGAAGCCGAGGACTGCCCCTGTCATCCGGCCCAGTGCCCTCGGCTGTGTCCCCACCATGGCCCTCACCGCGCTGGCTCGCAACTGCTCTACGCTCTTTCCCTTCTGGGCCACGCCGGGCGGGGCCCTGGGTCTTCCTCCTGTCGGCATTTGCCAAGCCCAGCGTGGGTCCCGGCTCCTCATCGTTAGCAGGGGCTCATTTGGCGTTTAGTTAATTTGCCCTCCTCTCCCACCCACCCTCTGCAGAGGCGGTATCTGAACCGCCTGCAGCAGATCCGGGACACCCTGGAGGTCTCCGAGTTCTTCAGGAGGCACGAGGTAAGCGGCGGCCGCCCGGGTGCCCGGGCCGCGAGGGCTAGGGCGGGAACCCGGCGGGGGCGTCTCTGGGCAGGGCCGCGGCCTGACCGTGCGGGGCTCGCAGGTGATCGGCAGCTCGCTCCTCTTTGTGCACGATCACTGCCATCGCGCCGGCGTGTGGCTCATCGACTTCGGCAAGACCACGCCCCTCCCCGATGGCCAGATCCTGGACCACCGGCGGCCCTGGGAGGAGGGCAACCGCGAGGACGGCTATTTGCTGGGGCTGGACAATCTCATTGGCATCCTGGCCAGCCTGGCTGAGAGATGAGGCTGGACTCCTGTCCCCGTGGGCCGCTGCCCTGACATGTGGACCTGCAGCTTTGTCCCCACCGTGCATGCCGGCTTGAGACTGGAGCCCCGCGGTGCAGGGCAGTTCACCGGGTCCTGCAGGGCCAGGTGCCAGCCACTAAGGGGGGGCACCACCGATGCCAGGGGTTTTGCCCACCCGGGCCCCAGCGTTCCCAGAGCCGAATGACACTAACTTATAGGAGGGGAGGGGGCAAAGGGCTTCTTCCTCAGGCCAGCTCTTCTGAGGAGGCTCTACCCTCTCCAGAGGGGCCAGACCGTGGATTTTATTTAGCAAGCCTAGACCTTCTGGTCTAACCTCTCACACTACGATGGACTCCCCTTCCTAATAAAACTCAAAGACAAGATGCAGCTTCCTGTGCCTCAGGCCTCGGCCCCTCCCTCCTCTGGCCCCCTCTTCCTCGGTTCCGGTCCCTGGCATCCACAGATCGCTGGAGGATGAGAAGAGCTTTTTATTAGAAGCATCTGCAGGGTGGGCTCTGCCCAGATGAAGGACGCTCATAATGGGAGAGCAATCCAGTGCTCCCCATGGATACCTGGGGTGTATGTAAGGTGGCCTCTGGCCCCAAAGACCAAAAGCTGGAAGTGGCTGGGCCCTTCCCTGGGAGGCCTGGGCTGGTTTCCAGCATGGCAAGTGCAGCGCTGCCAGGCCAGCCCTGAGACAGGCCCAGACACACAGCACAGACTGCAGGGAACAGAGGCCACTGTCCAGGAGCCTGAGGAGTATAGGGAGGGACCCTCAGTGCCTCAGTCCTTACCCTCAGGGCCCCCTGGGGTTCAGGAGCGATAAGTGGGATTCCAAAGGTTCTGAGGTTGGAGGCCCCTGGATTTGAGGGGCTTGAGGCCAGAGGACAGCCAGGGGCCAAGAGGGCTACCTCCCCAGCTTTTCAACTTCTCTGGACTCAGTTCCTGAGGCTGTGGGGGTCTTAGGCACTCCAAAGATCTGTTCCGCAGCCCAGAAGTCCCTTCCTCCTCTGGGGTGGGCCCCAGCTCCATTGGCAGGAGTGAATTCAGCACATCCGGGTCCTGTAATGGAAGAGTCGGGGAGCAGGGGGAGCATAGAGTTTTCTGGCCCCCCCCCCTCCTGACCCACAAGACCAGGATGTCAGATTAGGTCGGGGGCACACCTGAGTGCAGTACTGCAGACGCTCCAAGATGCTGGCAAAGCTAGGGCGGAGCTCAGGCTCGTGCTGCCAACACTGGGTCATGATGCGGTACCTGGGGAGAGGCAGGAGTTCATGCCCATCCAAGGTTGTGAAGGACCTCCCTTCCCGGGCAGCACTCAACTCACACAGGCCCTGGGCAGCCCCTAGGAGGGTCCATCCGACCCCCTCCAACGACGAAGTCCAGCACCTCCTGGTTGGTGCGCCCAGGATAGGGCATGTAGCCCAGTGAGAAGATCTCCCAGAGCAGCACCCCAAAAGACCTGCATCACAAGTGGGGGAACCAAGTGAGGCCCGTCAGGTGCAGCCTCCCCTCACATGAGGTGGCTGGAAAGGACAGGATTAGCCTCGGGGAAGGGGAACAGAGGGGAAGGGGAGGGGAAGGGTGTTATCACCAGGAATCTGTCTTGGATGTGAAGATGCCCTCCAGGAAGGCCTCTGGGGGCATCCACTTGACTGGGAGCAAGGCCCGGTCCCCCCTGCGGTAATAACTGGCCCTACAGGAGGGAGGAGGTGAATGATGTGTTGTTTACCACCAAGGTTCGGGCAAAACCCCCTTGGAGCAAGAGCCTTCCCACCTCCTCAAGTCCCGCACCGGTAGATATCTCGTGCCATCCCAAAGTCCCCAATCTTGGCCACTCGGCTTGGTCCAGTGCAGCTCAGCAGGCAGTTCCGGGCGGCAATATCCCTACAGAGTAGGCAAAAAAAATCACTGCCAGAATCCAGAAGTTCTTGCTGTTCCTGATCTATTTCCTTAAAAGCTGTGTGGAAGGGCTGTTCCTTGGGAAGGGAGTTGGGATGGGGGTCCCCTGAGCCAGGACTGCTCCTAACCTGTGGATGAAGTGATTTTCCTCCAGGTAGTGGCAGCCCTGGGCTATGTCCTGGGCCAGTTGCAGCAGATCCCGCATGACCAGAGGTGATGGCTGGCCCTGGGTCAGGCAGAGAGGGTATCAGTCCATGTAGGTCTCAGACACATGGACAGGGTCTTTAGAGGGGCCTGGGGGGCTGAGACAAGGGTCTCACCAGGTGTGGCCGGCTGTGCCTCAGGAAACTCTTCATGTCCCCTCCAGACATCAGTTCCAGCAGAATGAGGCGAGGGGTGGCCCTGAGGCTGAGCCCCACACACCGCACAATGTTCTGATGGCTAAACTTGCTGAGTGGGGTGGTGGACATACCCCATTACCAGGAGGGAGACGGAAACCATGTTTTAGGCTCCACAAAGCTGGAGAGGCCCTCTGTGTCCCCTGACTTGCTACCTCAGTCTCAGGGTGAAGAGAAGCTGTTCCCGGGCCTTCCCCTCCCGCCTTCCCCCTGCCCCTGGTCCCAGGTGCACCTGATGATGAGGGCCTCCATGAGGAAATCCAGCTCATCCTGAGGCGAGCAGAGTTCTGGCAGGGTCTGGGGAGGAAAAGGGCACAGTTTCTGAGCTGCCCTGGACTCTTCAGGAGGGGGGTTAACCCTAGCTCTAGTCATTGTCCTTCCCTTCAGGGTGTTCCGCTCTCCTACCCCCAGCCAGAAGTCCCACTCCTCTCACCTTGATAGCCACCTGCAGGGGACTGGAGTCCCCAGGAAGGCCAATTACCAGTCCCTCATACACCTCCCCAAAGGCACCATGGCCCAGGGCTCTGCAGGAAGACACGTTGGAAGGGAGTGGGCAGGCAGCCTGGAGAAGAGTCCTAGAGAGTCTAGTACCCCCTTTACCTCCCCTGCCCCTGCCATATGCCCAGCTGACCCTATACAGGCTCTCTCCATACCATGGCATGTCCCCAGGTAGAAGCCCTGCAAGGGTGATGCTCACTGGCATAGAGCCAGGGCAAAAGAGAGAGCAGGCGCGGGCCAGAGTCAGGGTGGGAGTGCGTGATGAGGCCTTCCCTGGTCCCTGCAGACGCCCTTGGGAGGGAGGCAATCCCTGGGCTCCAAGAGTCATGATTTTTTTTTTTTTTTTAAGACGAAGTCTCGCTCTGTCACCCAGGCTGGAGTGCAATGGCGCAATCTTGGCTCACTGCAACCTCTGCCTCCCGGGTTCAAGTGAGTCTCCTGCCTCAGTCTCCTGAGTAGCTGGGACTACAGGCGAGCGCCACAATGCCCAGCTATTTTTTGTGTTTTTAATAGAGACAGGGTTTCACCATGTTGGCCAGGCTGGTCTCGAACTCCTGACCTCAGGTGATCCACCTGCCTCGGCCTCCCAAAGTGCTGAGATTACAGGTGTGAGATCATATTCTTTTTTTTATTGAGACAGAGTCTCACTCTGTCACCCTGGCTGGAGTGTAATGGCACGATCTGGGCTCACCACAACCTCCGCCTCCTGGGTTCAAGTGATTCTCCTGCCTCAGCCTCCCACGTAGCTGGGATTACAGGCATGCGCCACCATGCCCAGCTAATTTTGTATTTTTAGTAGAGATGGGGTTTCTCCATGTTGGTAAGGCTGGTCTCGAACTCCCGACCTCAGGTAACCTGCCTGCCTTGACCTCCCAAAGTTCTGGGATTACAGGCGTGAGCCACCACGCCCAGCTGAGAGAGCATATTCTAAGAACTGGGACGGAGAGGTGACATTGAGCAAGTTACTTCCCCTTCTGGAGCTTCTCAGGGCCTCCCTCTCCCTTACACAAGGGATGTGGGCCAGATTTTTTCTGGGATTTATAATTCACTACAGCAGGGAGAGAATCAGAGGTGGGGATTCAGAGTGCGTAGGTTCTGAAGGAGGCAGAAGACTCACCTGAGCAGAGTAACATTGGCTGGGGAAACCTCAGTGACACCTGGGGGCAAAGGCCAGGACTGGGCCGGGCCAAGCCCCACCTGGCAATAATAGGGATTGGGGGCTGTCCTGATGGCAGAGGTTCGAAGCTTGCTCAGCTCAAGCTCAGGGCTCGGCAGCCTCATCTCCCGCAGGCCCTGCCACTTCTTCTGCTTCACTGGGGGTGGGAAGAATAACAGCACACCCTCCACCTGCCCATCAGGTCTCCCTCCCCCACCTGCCCAGGACACCCCTCCAGATGCTCATTACGGTAAACGTTTTCCCCAGGCCTCCCCAGCTCCTTCCTATCTTAGAATCCCAAAGGAGTCTACCACGGCTCTGCTGCAGTGAGTGGTCTTGAAGTCAGCCCCGGGACCCTGCAGAAACCCATCCCAGCTCACTGGAGAGGAGCAGCCTTGAATCAACTGTGTCTGCTAGACGCTTCGTACCCAGAATCAGGACCCCACACACCATAAGGAGGCTCAGTGTTGAGGTTGCCACCACAGCCACCATCAGAACCAGAGGGCCTGGGGGCTTGTGCAGGTCTAGGGAGAAAGAGAGACACCTCCAGTGGGAAGGTCTTCTCTGTTCCTTTACCCTCAAGTTTTACCCACGCTTCAAGACTCAGCTCAAGTGTTAATTTTTCCATGATGCCTTCCCCCATTATCCTGGGCAAAAGCAACCTCTCCCTCTTGAACACCCCTAAAGCACTTTATACCTCCCACAACAATCGTCACTTGAGATATACATTTACATAGCTATATCTAAACATCCTCCCACACTGGACAACATGCCTCTGAAAGGCACCATGCACCGATGAATCTCCAATCCCCTGCCCAGCACCCACCACAGGGCCTGGCA
Organism: Pongo pygmaeus; assembly: GCF_028885625.2. Taxonomy (NCBI): domain Eukaryota; kingdom Metazoa; phylum Chordata; class Mammalia; order Primates; family Hominidae; genus Pongo; species Pongo pygmaeus. The sequence goes on from NC_072389.2 coordinate 46,709,451, forward strand.
CACAGCAAATCTCTATACCATCTTTCCCAGTGGCCTACTACACCTTCCAGTCTGTGACCCTAGGAGTCCAGACCTTGGGCAAAGGTAGGACATACCCATGCAGGTGACGTTATCCACAGCTAGCTCCATGCCTTCTGGGCACAGGCATTCAGCCAACTGGAGCTCTGCCTGCCATTGGCAGTCTCTCAAAGGGCAGTGACTGCAGTTGAGGTGCCTTCGGATCTCTACCTCTCCGTGGTTCTCGGTGACTGTGAGTAAAAGAACTGATATGATATGGTGTGGTGGGGCTGGGATATATTAAATACATGCCTTTGGCTGGGTGCGGTGGCACACGCCTATAATCACTGCACTTTGGGAGGCCGAGGTGAGCGGATCACCAGAGGTCAGAAGTTCAAGACCAGCCTGGCCAACCCTGCCTCTACTAAAAATACAAAAATTAGCCAGGTGTGGTGGCACACGCCTGCAATCCTAGCTACTCCAGTGACTGAGGCTGCAGAATCACTTGAACCTGGGAGGCGGAGGTTGCAGTGACCCAAGATCGCACCACTGCACTCCAGCCTGGGTGACAGAGCGAGACTCTGTCTCAAAAATAAAAATAAATAAATAAATACATGCCTTTTCCAGCCACATGGTTAATTCTAGCCCAGGACTTTAGAGCAAAGAGCAGCACCAAGCTTACAAGGGTGGTGAGAGAAGCTGGGGGACTTCTGTCAAGCCTGCACACTCCCAGGTATTTGAAGCGAATTCATAGCAAGGGGGTACTTGAAAAGCATGCAGCATGCCCTGCATTGGCATCCAGCACAACTGACAGCCCACTTTTCTTTTTTTTTAAGACAGAGTTTTTCTCTTGTTGTCCAGGCTGGAGTGCAATGGCATGACAGCCCACTTTTCAAATGACCCTGTGCTATGCAAGAATCCTGTGCTATGCAAGGTTATTCGCAGTACAGGTGGCTCTTCAGTGCAGTGCAGGAGTGGGCTCAGGGATTGGGGAAGAAGTCCAGGCCAGGCTGAGAGGTGGGGTTGGGGCCAATACCTGCCAGAGGCTGCAGGTAGAGCTCGCTGCTGGGGTGTATGAAGGATACTCCATCTTCCCCATCAGCCCAGAGGTTGTCAGTCTCTGAAGCATCGCCCCCTGGAAGTGGAGAGTGATGGAGGGTTTGACTACAAAAATGGAGGATGGGGGAGAAGCTGGAATCTCCCAGTGGAAATCCCAGTGTGGCCTTCTCTTCTCCAGCATCATGATGCAAGTGCTGTCTGTTCACAAGTGGGAGTGAAGGAGGTGAGGAGCGGGTAATCAGCTGGAGCCTGAAGGCCTTGCTGAGGCTGGCTGGGATGTCTCCTGCCTGCCTGAGCCCCTCCTGTCCCATGTCCTCACAGTTCCTTTCTGTGAGAATGTAGATCGTATGTGTATGTATGAGCAGTACAGCCCAGACAGGCACAAAGGCATTTACACTAGTTATTTGATCAAAACACAGATGACTGGGACTCTCCCCTAGAGTTTCTGATTCAGTATGTTAGAGAAGGGCTGAGAATTCGCCCTTTAATTAATTTTTAATTAAAAATAAAAATTCAGGGCCAGGTGCGTTGGCTCATGCCTGTAATCCCAGCACTTTGGGAGGCCGACATGGGCGGATCACGAGGTCAGGAGTCCGAGACTAGCCTGACCAACATGGTGAAACCCCATCTCTACTAAAAATACAAAAATTAGCCGGGCATGGTGGTGCATGCCTGTAATCCCAGCTACTCAGGAGGCTGAGGCAGGAGAATTGCTTGAACCCGGGAGGCAGAGGTTGCAGTGAGCTGAGATTTGTACTACTGCACTCCAGCCTGGGCAACAGAGCCAGACTCCATCTAAAAAAAAATTCATATATTTATTGTATACAGCATGATGTTTTGAAATATGTACACATTGTGCAATGGCTAATTCAAACCAATATATGCACCACCTCACATACTTATTTTCTGTGGTAAGAACACCTATAATCTACTCTCTTACCAATTTTCTTTTCTTTTCTTTTCTTTTTTGAGACAGAGTCTTGCTCTGTCACCCCGGCTGGAGTGCAGTGGCACGATCTTGGCTCACTGCAACCTCCACCTCCCGGGTTCAAGCGATTTTCCTGTTTCAGCTTCCCAAGTAGCTGGGACTACAGGGATACGCCACCACGCCCGGCTAATTTTTGTATTTTTAGTACAGACGGGGGTTTCACCATATTGGCCAGGCTGGCCTCAAATTCCTGACCTCAAGATCCACCCGCCTCCGCCTCCCAAAGTGCTGGGATTACAGGCGTGAGCCACTGCGCCCTGCCTCTCTTAGCAATTTTCAAGAATACATTGTCATTAACTACAGTCACCATGTAGTACAGGAGATTCTGGAAGGTATTCCTCCTATCTAACTGCCATTTTGCATTGTTTTGACCAGCATCTCCCCAACCTTCCCCCAACTCCCAGGATAATTTGCATTTTTTTTTTTAATCTTTGAGACAGAATTTCCCTCTTGTTGCCCAGGCTGGAGTGCAATGGAGTGATCTCAGCTCACTGCAACCTCCGCCTCCCAGGTTCAAGCAATTCTCCTGCCTCAGCCTCCAGAGTAGCTGAGATTACAGGCTCCCGCCACCACGCCCGACTAATTTTTGTATTTTTAGTAGAGACAGGGTTTCACCAGGTTGGCCAGACTGGTCTCGAACTGGTGACCTCAGGTGATCCACCTGCCTTGGCCTTCCAGAGTGCCAGAATTACAGGCGTGAGCCACCAGGCCCAGCCGATAATTTGCATTTCGAACAACTTAGGTTGTGTGGATATTACCTGTTCCTGGACCACACTTTGAGAACCACTGACTTAACCCAATCCTGCCTTTCTGCCCCCTTGCTCAGCTTGCTCACTCGGCCAGCTCTAAGTTCTGAAGACTGCTGCAGAACAAGGCAGGGACCTGCTGTGATGGGAAAGATCCTGGATTAAATGGAAATCTAGGGAGTCCTGTCTGCATGCTGATTTGCAATGTATTTGACCTCCTTTTCTACGAGCTCCTGCTTTGTTTGGAGCTGCTGAGCAGGGCTTAATGCCTCTCCCACACCTATCCTCCCGAGGGCTCCGGCCTATACTTAGGTTCTAACATCACCTCACCCTCGGGCCTGCTCAGCTGCCCTCTCCAACGGTGCACCTACCCCTGTAGCCGCCGCCGCCTCCGCCCGCAGTGCAGGCCCCGCCGCCGCCCCCGAAGCCGCCGGCTGCGGCCCAGCCAAGGGTCGCCCAAGCCTCGGAGCATCCCTGGCCGCCCTCCGCCCCCTCCTGCAGTGAGCGGCCGGCCTGCGGAGAGGGAGCCCGCGACGTCCAGCCGCCCCCACCACCTGCAGAGCGACAGCAGGAAGGTTGGCAGCCACACGGGGAGCACGCCCGCCTCTCCCGGCGGCCCGCGCCCTCACCTGCCGCCCCGCCTCTCCCGCCGCTCCCGGGCGCCTCCGAGCGGTTCTCCAGTTTCTCGGGGGCGGCCTGAGTCCGGCCTCGGTCCCGCGGCCTCAGGTAGGCCCGACCGCCGCCTCCGGCCGCCACCAGCAACGGTTCCAGCTCGCCAGCGCGCACCTGTGGGGCCAGCGGCGTGTTCCAGGACGCGCCCTCCAGCCGTCAAGGGGCACTGCCACTGGGAGAGGGCTCCCGCCCAGGGGGCCCGGATAAGGGCAGGGGCCCCCAGCCCAGCCCAGAGCAGGGATAGGGGGACCCCAAGGGACGGACGGAGAGCGGGTGCGTGAGCGCCCCTGGGGAGAGGATTGGGACCCCAACGCTGAGCGCCGAAGGGCGCACGTACCCGGAAAACGTAGGTGGCGCCCCCGCCACCCCCGCCACCTCCCGCCCAGCGCCGCGACTCCGGGACCCCTTCGCTCCCATCCATCGCCGCGTGCTGTTCAACAGCTCGAGACTCCCCGAGGCAGACGAGCTGGCTCTCCGGACTACCCTGCGGGCAGCGGGGGAGGGAATCGGCGGGGCCCGGGAGCCTCCCCTCGCTGTGCTGGTGATCCGGCACCGAGGAAAGCACGCTCCCTCGGCCCCCAGGCAGCCCTCGCCCCGCGGCGCCGGCGCCGCCCCATCCCCACTGGCTGCGCTCACTCCGGGACAGGCGTCCTCTCCCTGCTGCCCCACCAGGATGTACAGCGACTCCCCGAGACCGAGGGAGAAGATTGCTGAGACGAAGACGCCATGCGCCCGCGACAGGTGGTTCTTGGCGCCTTTGCCGCCCGCGGCTCCGTAGGCTGAGATCCTGCGGGGAACGGGCAGTGAGTCCCCGGCCCTCGGTGTTCAGGCCGGCCGCTCCGGGCAGAAGTTGGCGACAGAGGAGGCTCCAGAATTATTTTTTATCTGAGGGACTTGGAGGCTGCAATCGACTCTGACCGGATGGGAAGGGTAGGTTTGCACACCGAAAAATCAGATATTACACTTATTTCAGGAGGGTTCGGGGAAATGTGGGGAGGCTCAAGCACCCCTTGGCGCCGCCCTGGTTGGGGGCCTTCCGCTCGGTGTAAGAGGTTCCGGGTAAGGGCTAACTCGGTGGCGACTATTCCCACCTTGAAGGGCACTCAAGTTGGACCTCCCCGCGGAATAGTCCAAGACGCAAGTCGGTGCGCACGTGGACTTCGTTCCCCTGACGGTGAAACCTCCAACTAGCAGGTCACTGCCCACCCTACCTCCGCCCTGCACTTACAGATACTGGCCAGGGCCCGGCACGCGCCACAGCTGCACGCCCTTCAGCTGCCCGGCGGCCCCCACGGTCACCACCACGCTGGTCCCCGCGTACGCCCCGTCACATTGTGTCTGTGTGGGCCCATGCCGGCCGCTGGCCCCGCAGGTAGAAAACAGCCAAGACCCCTCGGTGCCTGAGAGCAAGGAGCGAGGCAAGGGTCGTCGAGCCCCTGGCTGGGCCAGAGGGGTCTGGTATGGTGAGCGGAAGAGGAAGGAGGCGCCTAAAGCTCACCTGGAGAATTCAGCGGGGAGGCTGGCTGGAAGATGCTAGGCAGGGCGCTGACTTTCGGGTCCCGGGGACTGGGACTTGCCAGCGGCAGGGGCGAGGACGGCAGAAAAGGCTCCTGGGACCCCGGGCTAGAGCAGAGAATGGCGCCTGAAAGGTGTTGGGAGAAGGCGCAGGACATTAAGGCAGGTGGAAATAAGATATGAAAGAAAGAGAGGACCCCGCAACAGCTGCCCTTGTGGTCGCGGCCACACCCCTCACCCCGCCCAGCCGCGCTCTCAGCCTGGAAGCCACTACCCGACTCCGGTCGCTGAAGCCCCGCGGGTGCGCGCTGATAGCTCTGCCAGTTTCTCTCCTCGAGCGCCCTTCCTAATGAATAACTTAAGGGCTGCACTGAATTTGGTCCTGCAGCCTCCCGAATGCTTTCCTCGACTTAGACTGGTGGCCCCGCCCCAAGGCGGTGCTGAGACCCCAAAGAATGTTCCTCTTTCCCAAGCTGCGTGATCCAGACTCTGGGATTCGCACGCACTTGGCGCTTTTCCGCCCGCACTCTAGAAGCAAGGACCGGAGAAATTTGGCTGAGAGTTCGAGGCCTCTGGAGGAACCACTGACACCTGGCCTGTTGACCGGCCACCCCCAAGCCTAGGAAAGTGCCTCTGGCTGGACGGTCCCCTGACCGCCAGATAGCACTTACCCGCGGCTCCGAACAACACCAGCAGCTGTCCCCAGCAGCCCATCCCTGTTGGGTCCACCCGGCAACAACAGCCCTTGCGGTCGCGGCCACACCCCTGTCAACCTAACGTTGACAGCTCACTTTGCCACTGCAGCCCTGGCCGCCACTTACAGGGGTGTGCTGCCGCTGGCGAGACACTCCCCGGACCTAAAGCCGGCCTGGCCACGCCCACCTCAGACCCCAGGACGCCAGAGGAGGAAAGGGAGGGGCGTGTGGGCAGCGAGGTCCCTACGCTTCCGGGAGGAGCCTTAAGGAGTCCCCACCCAGGGGCTCTAGTTTCCAGCTATCAGATGTGCCGCAGCCTGCTGGGAGCTCGGGTAGGTTTGAGGCCGGAGAGGAGTTGCCCCATGCTTAAAGCGGGAGCCACACCTCGGACACCAGGTGGGGGCTTCCAGGTTCCTGAGGACAGGAGCAGTGGAGTGTGCACTTCATTTGTGGCAGTGGTGGTGGTGGTGTGTGGCATGCGTCACCACACGTGGAAAGTACTCTCTAAACTGCTCCAAGTAAGGCCTCATTACCTGCCATTACTTATGTCTTTTAGTGGTGCCTTTGTGACTGCAAGGCTGAACCTCACTGCTACTCCCAGAAACCTGGATCTTTGTGTTTGCCTCATATAATTCCGTTGCCTGTGTCACCCCTGTGCACAGCTTCTCACTGTGATGGGGTGAAAGAGTGGACCAGATGTTAGAAGATCCGAGTGTTTTTAGTAGCACTGAAGGTCAATAGATGATAGGTGGGTAGACCGATCGATCGATTGATCTTGAGCACTAGTACTGGCACCTCTGGTCAATGGGTGATGTAGCACAGGCCACAACTGCTCTGAGAGTTTCCCCATCACCTGCAAAATCATATGAAGGGAAATTGCTCTGTAAGGTACCCTACAAATGTGGGAGCCACTCCCTTCAGGTAGTTTTGTGTCTTGAGTCTTCGATCATTTGCTTAAATGATCATTTGCCGTGTGCAGTGGCTCATGCCTGTAATCCTAGCACTTTGGGAGGCTGAGGCGGGCAGATCACCTGAGGTCAGGAGTTCGAGACTAGCTAGACCAACGTGGCAAAATCCTGTCTCTACTAAAAATACAAAATCAGACACACATGGTAGCGCACGCCTGTAATCCCAGCTACTCTGGAGGCTGAGGCAGGAGAATCGCTTGAACCCGGGAGGCAGAGGTTAAAGAGATGAGATTGCACCATTGCACTCCAGCCTGGGCAACAAGAGCAAAGCTCCATCTCAAAAAAAAAAAAAAAAAAAAAAAATTCCTAACTTGAAAGTCTGAGACCTATGTTTAATATAAAACACTTCAAAAGAGAAGTTATAGTAGTTAGCTACTTGGTAAAGTCTGAGTGTAATTCAAGGTGTAGACACAACAGTGATTTTGTACAAAGTCTGGTCTCAGCCAGGCGTGGTGGCTCACACCTGTAATCCCAGCACTTTGGGAGGCCAAAGAGGGGGGTGGGGGTGGATCACAAGGTCAGGAGTTCAAGACCAGCCTGGCTAAGATGGTGAAACCCCGTCTCTACTAAAAATACAAAAATTAGCCGTGCGTGGTGGCGGGTGCCTGTAATCCCAGCTACTTGGGAGGCTGAGGCAGAGAATTGCTTGAACTCGGAAGGCAGAGGTTGCAGTGAGCCGAGATTGCACCACTGCACTCCAGCCTGGGTGACAGAGTGAGACTCCATCTCAAAACAAAAAACAAAAAACAAAAAAAACCCTGGTCTCTATGCCGTACTTAACACTAGATATCACACTATGAGATCACAGAATTTACCTTGCAAGGTCTCTTTAAGCCACTGCTCTTCAAATTGTGGTTGTGTGGCCAGTTCTGAATATCAGCATCAGTATCACCTGGGAACTTGTTAGAAATGCAAATTCTTGGGTTTCACCCCAGATGTACTGAATCAGCAGCTTCTGATGGTAGGACCCAGTGATCTGTTTTAAAATACCCTCCAGGTAATTTTTGTCACAAAGTTTGAGAATCATTGGTATTTGCTGATACAGTAGTTGCTTAATAAAACCTATTGGGGCCACACGCCGTGGCTCACGCTTGTAATCCCAGCACTTTAGGAGGCTGAGGTGGGCGCATTGCCTGAGCTTAGGAGTCTGAGACCACCCTGGGCAACATGGCAAAACCCCGCCTCTAATAAAAATACAAAAAATTAGCCAGGTGTGGTGGTGCATGCCTGTAGTCCCTGCTACTCGGGAGGCTGAGGCATGAGAATCGCTTGAGCCTCAGAAACGGAGGTTGCAGTGAGCCAAGATCATGCCACTACACTCTGGCTTGGGCTACAGAGTAAGACTCTGTCTCAAAAAAAAAAAGAAAAAAAGGCTGGGCCCAGTGGCTCATGCCTGTAATACCAGCACTTTTGAAGGCTGAGGCGGGTGGATCATGAGGTCAGGAGTTCGAGTTCAAGACCAGCCTGGCCAACATGGCAAAACCCCATCTCTACTAAAAATACAAAAATTAGCCGGGCGTGGTGGCACGCACCTATAATCCCAGCTACTTGGGAGGCTGAGGCAGGAGAATGGCTTGAACTAGGGAGGGGGAGGTTGTGGTGAGCTGAGATTGCCCCACTGCACTCCAGCCTGGGCAATAGAGCAAGACTCCAAGTCAAAAAAAAAAAACCCCAAAAAAGCCTGTTGGATAATTCTGTGTTCAGCAGCTCCATTTATGAAGACTGGGTTCTCTCTACCTACTGACAGGGCTAGGCCTTGGCACACTGCTCTCACTCTGATTACTTGCAAACACAATAAGTAATCTACACAGCAAAAGACAGTCTAGGAAAGCCTAAATTTTAGAATTCAGACCAAAGAACAATGTAGAAACTACCAAAATAGGCCAGGTGTAGTGGCTCATGCCTGTAATCTTAGCACTTTGGGAGTCCGAGGTGGGTGGATTGCTTGAGCTCAGGAATTCAAGACCAACCTGGGCAACATGGTGAAAGCCCATCTCTACAAATAAATACAAAAAATTAGTCAGGCATGGTGGCACTTGCCTGTGGTCCCAGCCACTCAGGAGGCTGAGGTGGGAAAATGGCTTGAGCCCAGGAGGTTCAGGCTGCAGTGAGCTATGATCATGCCACTGCACTCCAGCCTGGGCAACAGAGCAAGACCCTGTCTCAGAAATTGATAGATTGATCGATAGATAGATAGATAGATAGATAGACAGACCGACCAACAGACAGAGACAGACAGACATGGGGTCTCACTATGTTGGCTAGGCTGGAATTGAATTCCTGGAATCAAGTGATCATCCTGCCTCAGCCTCCCAAGTAGTTGGGACTACAGGTGTGTACCACTGTGCCTGGCAGGCCCCACATTCTTCTTGTCTCCAGATGTGGACAAAGTTTTTACCTCCCACTTATGATTCTTCCCCATCTCTCTCACAGCAGTCCTGCTCCTCACCTGGGATAACCCACCCACAGATAGTAACCCTGAACTAACATGGCTGAAATCAGTCCAAATCAGATGTCCAGGAGATAAAAAGCATTTATTTTAATGCACAGCTATAGCATTCATATACCTCAGCCCGGGGCAGGGGTTGGGCAGGAGTTAGGTAAGAAGGGATGCATTTAGTTTGCCCTGTCCCCAAAGAGGGGGTAAATAGCTAAGCCACTCTTCACTCCCAGCACAGACCTTCAGAAGCCCCAGATATCAGGATGTAATGGTAGGGCTCACTCTGCTCTAAAACAGCTCAAACAACCTGCTCCCAGGAAGGCAAGCCTTCTGCTTCTTGGTCTTCTGCCTACCATTAGGACACAATGTCCTTCGTCTGGCCAGGCATCTGTTGAAAGGCTGGATACAGGACAATGTACCCATCTTTCCATCTATATCAACTATCCTAGGTCTCTGATCCCCCATTTTGGAGAACTGTTGAAGTCAGTCTCTGGAGGTAGTGATGACGCAGAGGGGGCAACTGAGAATAGAGCTCAAAGCCCTCTGGGAGCGTGACATTGGGAAGCTTATAGTGCAGGAGGTGCTGCCGGAGACCCTGCAGAAAGGAAAGAAACCTTATGAAGTGGATAATGAGATCCTGTTGTGGTCTCTGTCCCCCAAGATCCTCTAATGTCTCACCCTCCTAATGGCCCTGACCCTACCTCATCTGCCAGCAGCCATGTTTTCTGCAGCATACTCCTGCGGGCAGCTTTTACCTCATCCTAGAAGCAGAACAGGGAGAGGTGGCACTGAGCCGAGGGCTGGTACCCACCACTGGCCTTGCTTGACACTTACCTCTTCCCCAGCTGGCCCAGAGGCAGCTCAATTGCTAGCTCCCTTCCTTCCTCTGAAGATGGAGATGTAACTTACTGAGCTCTGTGGGTCCTGAGAGAAGATGAAGCTATTGACATGAGCCACAGCCACAGCATAGAGCACGGGGCACCAACGTGGACGGAGCACACCAGTAACCAGGGTCCGGAAGTAGAGCTGAAGGAGGGCCAGGTTGTCTTCAGGAGGCACTGTGTAACACTCCAGGGACACAGGCAACTGTGACAGGGGAAATGACGTGCTGAGGGGGAGAGTAGGAATCTATATACATCCATAAGGTGCGTGGATAATGATCACATGAAAGCAAATCATGAGGGCAGAGATCAGGTCCTAGACAGACATCTGTCCTTCTAGCACAAGGATCAGGGTTAAAGACTACAGAGCAGACGTCGGGGAAAACTGGGAACTGAGAAGCAGCCATTAAAAAGCATGAAATTGGCCATGTGTAGTGGGCCACGCCTGTAATCCCAGCACTTAGGAGGCTGAGGCAGGCGGATCACATGAAGTTAGGAATTCAAGACCAGCCTGGCCAACATGGTGAAACCCCATCTCTATGGAAAATACAAAAATTAGCTGGGCATGGTGGTGGGTGCTTGTAGTCCCAGCTGCTTGGGAGGCTGAAGCAGGGGAATCGCTTGAACCCGGGGGCGGAGGTTGCAGTGAGCTGAGCACGCCACTGCACTCCAGCCTGGGCAACAGAGCGAGACTTCGTCTCAAAAAAAAAAAAAAAAAAAAATTAGCTGGGCATGGTGCTGTGTTCCTGTAATCCCAGGTACTCAGGAGGCTGAGGCAGGAGAATTGCTTGAACCTGGGAGCTAGAGGTTGCAGTGAACCAAGATCATCAGGCCATTGCACTCCAGCCTGAGCAACAGCGTGAGACTCTGTCTCAAAAAAAAAAATAAAAAACAAAAAAACGAAATCTTAAAAACAAAAAAGAAAATACAATAATTTCTTTTTTTTTTTTTTTTTTTTTTAAATAGAGTCTTGTTCTATTTCCAAGTCTGGAATGCAGTGGTATGATCATAGCTCACCGGCAGCCTCAACCTGCTGAGCTCAAGTGATCCTCCTGCCTCAGGCTCCTGAGTAACTGGGTCTACGGGCAAATCACCAGGTCTGGCTAATTTTCAAATAATTTTTTGTAGAGATGGCATCTAGCTTTCTTGCCCAAGCTGGTCTGAAACTCTTGGCTTCAAGTGATCCTCCCACCTTGGCCTCCCAAAATGTTGGATTACAGTCATGAGCCACCTCACCCAGCCATAACATAGTAACTCTTTTTTTTTTTTTTTCCTTTTTTGAGATGGAGTTTCACTCTTGTTGCCCAGGCTGGAGTGCAGTGCTATGATCTCGGCTCACGGCAACCTCTGCCTCCTGGGTTCAAGCGATTCTCCTGCCTCAGCCTCCCAAGTAGCTGGGAGTAGCTGGGATTACAGGCGCGCACCACCACACCCGGCTAATTTTTTGTATTTTTTTTAGTAGAGACAGGGTTTCACCATGTTGGCCAGCTGGTCTCAAACTCTTGACCTCAGATGATCTGCCCACCTCGGCCTCCCAAAGTGCTGGGATTACAGGCATGAGCCACCGCACCTGGCAAACATAGTAACTCTTTACAGCTTATAAATTTAAGTCCTTAGCCTAATATTTGAGGCCCTCTCAGACTTCACTTCTTATTTTTAGCCTTAAGTTCCCAACAGAAATCTCTTCTCCCTCCTTCTGCCCTTTGTCATGCTCCCTTTGCTTATGTTATTCTGCTAGGAATCTCCTTCCTTTCTACCTCCTCACCAATTCAAATTCTACCCAACCTACAGTGCCTGGGTCAATCCCCACTTCTTCCACAAAGCCCAATTTGATCTTTCCCTTCTCTGAATCCTGACAACACCTAGCATCTGAATAATTCACAACTATGTAGGTTTTCAGTAAATCTCTTCTTATCTAGACTGTAGCACTGATAAGCAAGGAGCTATGCCTTATTAATAGTAATGAATATCCATTATATGCCAGATACCATGTTAAACCCTTTTCTTTTTTCTTTTTTGAGACAGGGTCTTGCTCTGTCACCCAGGCTGGAGTGCAGTGGTGCGATCTCGGCTCACTGTCGCCTCCGCCTCCCAGGTTCAAGCGATTCTCCTGCCTCAGCCTCCCGAGTAGCTGGGACTACAGGCACCTGCAACCACGCCCAGCTAAGTTTTGTATTTTTAGTAGAAATGGGGTTTCACTATGTTGCCTAGGCTGGTCTCAAACTCCTGACCTCAAGTGATCCACCCACCTCGGCTTCCCAGAGTGATGGAATTACAGGCGTGAGCCACCACACCCAGCCCACGTTAAGCCCTTTTCATTGATTCTCTTAATCCCCTCAAAGCCCCCAAGAGGTAAGATGAGGAAGCTGAGGTCTTCCAAAGCTCCTCAAGGCTCAGGACTGCCCCCGAGGCCCAGTGCAGGGTACCCTTGCAGGTCCTGCTGGGCTGAGAAAGTACCTGGGTCAGAGGCAGGCTCAGAGCTCGCAAGGTTCCCACGTGTTCCCCAAAGAGGGCAAGGCGCAAGGTGACACTGAACCGACGCTGCAGGGGCAGGAGGACCAGGGCCCCAAAGAGGTGGTCCCCAAAAGAGACAGCCTCAAAATGATCCAGAAAGTTGGCATAGAGGTCAGGGAAAGACGTCAGGCCAGGGAGTGGGCAGTCCAGGTTGAGGTTTGGCAAGACTTGAGGCTGACAGAGCTGGGCGAGGAGGGCTGCCACCAGATGCTGTACTGGGGACTCCCGGAACAGCTCACTGTCCACCAGAAACACACACATGAGCCGTGCCAGGCGGGCAGCAGGGGGCACAGCCCAGAGAGCCTGGGGGCGCCAGCTCTCCAGAACTAGCACCCACTGCAGGACCCGCATGGCTGTGCCCATGGTGTCTGTGGGAGAGAGTCCCGAGGGGGTGTCTGAAGCCCGGTGGTAGAGGCGAATCAGTGGCAGGAAGGACCAGTCGGTGGGCAGCAGAGGCTCCGTAGGCATGGGCAGTAGCAGGGTTGGGACTCGCTGTAGCTCCCCTCGGTGCAGAGCCTGGGAGGCCAGCAGACTGGCTCGGGCTGGCGAGCAATGAGTCAGGTAGCAGCTGCGGATGCTGGGGAGGTCCTGGCAGGCCTGAGCCAGCAGAGTCCCTTGCCCACACCGAGGGACCCTGCTGCTTCCTAACGACAGCTGGTCAGAGAAGTCAGCTGCCTCTGGACCCCCTGATGTTCTTTCCCTGTAATGGGACCCAAAAGCCAAAAATGAGGGCTGGAACCACAGCACTTGGAGGCTGTACCAGCTCTTTGGAACTTCCTGGAGGCTCCCAGGTCCAGACCTGTGCCTCTCTGCTCCCTTAACAATTTCCCGCGCAGTGCTGTGTAGCAGTTAAGAGGATGCACACTACAGCCAGCTGCCTAGGCATGAGTTTACATAACTTCTCTGGGCCTCCATTCCCTCGGAGTAAAATAAGGATAATAATAGTATCTATCTCATGGCCCAAGTAAAATACTTAAAATGTAGATAAATACATAAGGGAGTATCAGACACAGAGTAAACAGTAGCTGATGGCTATTACATGTGTGTAACTGATTTATATACCATTGTTTTAGCCATGCAGTCACACTGAAGTCTCACAATCATTCTTGGGTGTGGTTAGCCTGATCCTCACTTCACTAATGAGGTAATGGAAGCTCGGAAGAGTTAAGTGTCATCCGTGGAAGAAAGAGAATTTAGGTCTCCTGGCTCCAAATTCAGGGCTGCTCTGTTAACTGCAGCAGCATCCAAAAGGGCTGAGTTGATGCCACCAACCAAGCACTTACGGGAGGAACTCCAGCCGGAATACACAGCTCAGCAGCAGCTCATGGGTGAGGTACTCACTTCCGGGCAGCAGCCGGCTCAGCAGGGCCAAGGCCATACCATGATAGAGGGCAGCATGGGTGGCTGGCAGTGGCTGCAGCGCTGCCTGCAGACAGAAAAGCAGGGAACTACCTAGTACAGGAGAAGGGGACGTGGCAGAGAGAAGTGAGGAAGAGGATAAAAGTGAGGCTGAAGGGCACAGGTCCAGGGCATGTCTGGAGGAAAGTGGGAGCTGCATGGCCTGGCAGAAGCAGGCTGGGTTCCACAGAAACAGGAAGGAAATAACGGGATGGGGGGCAGAAACTGTCAGACAGGGGGACCTACCGCTTTCTGGGCCAGAGCGAGTGCCAGGTACTGCAGGTGGTACTCATGGCGCAGGGCCCATGCAGAGAAAGGTGTGAGGTGTGGGGCAGCCCCAGGAGCCACACACTGGAGGAAGTAATTCTGGAGTCCCGGGGCAGCCAATATGGCAGCCAGCTGAGGAAAAGCAATTTTGTTCAGATCTAGAAATTGACTCTGATGCCTTCTAGGGCTCCCCAGGTGGCTGCCCCTCTCTCCAGACTCAGGGAAATGAGTGCCGGCAGAAGGCCTCCCTTCCCCATAGGACGGCCTCCCTTCCCCATAGGTCACCCTCCCACTTTCTTTTTGGTTTTTTTTGAGACGGAGTTTCGCTCTTGTTGCCCAGGCTGGAGTGCAATGGTGTGATCTCAGCTCACCGCAACCTCTGCCTCCCGGGTTCAAGCGATTCTCCTGCCTCAGCCTCCCGAGTAGCTGGGATTACAGGCATGTGCCATCATGCCTGGCTAATTTTGTATTTTTAGTAGAGATGGGGTTTCTCCATGTTGGCCAGGCTGGTCTCGAACTCCCGACCTCAGGTGATCTGCCCACCTCGGCCTCCCAAAGTGCTGGGATTACAGGCGTGAGCCACCACGCCCATCCCACCCTCCCACTTTCTTTCTGATTCCTGCCATCTTGGCCCCTTGCCTGGCCCCTAATCAGGCACCCCACACTTACCTGGCCACACAGCCCCTTGTGGATCTGGGCCAGGGTATTAAGCAGAGAGAGGAGGGCAGTGAGGAATGGGAAGGGTGAGGCTGAGCCAGCCAGACTGAGACGGGGGCAGCCTCCAGAGCAGCCCAGTGACACGAGGCTGGGGGGAGCTTCAGGGGCTGGCACACAGGACAACGGGTTGCAGAGAAGGGAGCAGTGCCTGTAGGTGAAGTGGAGAGTCTGAGGGGGACTCTGGACTGGCGTGTGCCAGGCTGGAAAGAGCTGCTGGGTCTGTACCTAAGACTAACGGGGGTCTGGCTGTGGAGGTCAGTGCTGCTCACACTCCTCAGAGCCCACCCCACTGCTGCCTGCTAGGGACTCAGGTTTCCCTTGGGCTGAGGGCCTGCACCCTGGGATGGACCTGGGAGCTGGACCCAGGAATCCCACAAGGAAAGAAACTGCCTCCTCCCCTGCTTCCCCCAGCTACCAAACACAGTACATACCTAAGGGAATCCCACAGGCTGCCCAGGGTGGGCTGACTCAGCAGTGGCAGCAACAGCTCCTCTGACAGGCGCTCCATGTCCTGGAGCCAATCCTCCGGGCATAAGCTTGGCTGGTAGACCAAGGAATTCACTGAGCTGATGGCCCAGCCATTCATTCTCCTAGACCCTGTGTACCCAGGCCAATGCCACCATCCCAAGAGCCCAAAAGAGCACATTTGGAGGCTTCTGCAGGCTGAGCCTTCTGAAGGGAGAGAAGGCCCCGATGTGTAGGGGGCATAAAGAGGGAGCACACAGGCTACAGGAAGGCTGAGCTGCTGCGTGGGCTCTCTGGTCCCCACCAAATGGCTCCTGGGAAGCTCCACGGGGATATGGAGGTGGAAAGAGGAGGAAGGGTAGGAATTAAAAGGGAAGATAGTAAATGGGGAAGTAGGAGTGGAGAGATGGACACAGAGAGGGAGCAACGGGTGGAATGTAGCTGAAGGCAGGGTGCGGGGCCTGGTGGGCGGCCGGCAGGAGGCACTCACTTGCTGGCTCCAGGCCTGGTAGTAGGCTCCCAGGAACAACAGGCAGGCAATGGGCACTGGGCCCACGGCTCTCCACATCTCAGGTCTGGACAGCAACTTCAAGGTCTGCCTTAGACACGGCTCAACAAGAGGCTGGAGCCCAGACACCTGTGTCCAAGTGACTAAGGAAGGGGTGGCCGAGAGGCTGGCCTCAGCAGAATCACTACAAAAGTGACAAAGGGGGCCACAGTGAGGATCTGGCTGTCTCATGGCCCTTTACACTCCAGTCACCCCAGCCCTGTGGAGGAGCCCTCCACCTGTCCTGTGGGTCCTGGCTATAAACTACCTGATGGTTTCAGCAGGGGTGCTGCCAGCTGCCAGGGTTAGCTGGGTGAGGAGAGTGAGCAGTGAGGCTATCCGCTGCATGGACAGGGGCTGAGGTGGGTGGGTGCTGAGGTTCCGCGGCACCACCTGCAAGGCCCGAATCAGCACTGGGTAGAGCTCCCTAGGGAAGAACAGGGACTGATTTTCACTGTATGAAAGCAAGTGGAGACATGAGACACAGGTCACAGCCCTGACCCAGGGATCTGCAGTTTGGTAAAGGAGGATGAGGAGGAAGAGTGGGGCACTTTTGGAAGGCTCAGCCCTAAAGAATGGAAAGGATGTTGTCCTTCAAGGCTGCCCCCAACAGGGAATTTAAATGTGATTTCACAGATACCAATACTTTTTTTTTTTTTTGAGACAGATTCTGTTGCCCAGGCTGGAATGCAGTGGAGTGATGGAGTGATCTCGGCTCACTGCAACCTCTGCCGCCCAGGTTAAACCGATTCTCCTGCCTCAGCCTCCCGAGTAGTTGGGATTACAGGTGTGTGCCACCACGCCTGGCTAATTTTTGTATTTTTAGTAGAGATGGGGTTTCACCATATTGGCCAGTATGGTCTCGAACTCCTGACTTCGCGATACACCTTGGCATCCCAAAGTGCTGGGATTACAGACATGAGCCACCGTGCCCGGCCAATGATTTTGAGCATAGAATACTCAAATCCAGCCAGGTTTATCCCCCTCTTCCCTGGTTGGGCCTGACTCCTAAGCCTTTTCACATCTGGCAGAAGCCCTCCCACTCATTCTTATCCTTCCTCCAAGCTTGGGACCTTGAGCAAGGCTGAGATGTTTGATTTGTCCAAAAGAGCAGAACTGAAGGTGTCTAGGGGGAGCCTACCCCCTGCCTCTCCTCACCTGTAAAGGTGACCGCCCTGGCCATAGGAGGCAGCCACAGCCCACAGACGGAGGGCCTCGGTGCTCAGCGTCTCAGCTTCCTCTGGGGGCAAGGCCAGTTCTTGGGGAGCCTCAGCTATGAAGCGGCACAGGCGGCTCCGGAGATCAAAGCTGCTCAACTGGAAATGGGCAGAGTCTGGGGATCAGGGTCAGCTGTGAGTCTCAAGTCCAGCTACTCTCAGCTGGACAGAGGGTGGCTTAACTCAACCCTGACCCAGGCCCCTCTGGTGCCACAAAGTCATACCTCATCCACCCTGCCCTTCCTTCTTATTTTATTATTTATTTAAAATTTCAATTTTATTATGTTATTTTTTATCATTTATTATTATTTTGAGACAGAGTCTTGCTCTGTTGCCCAGGCTGAAGTGCAGTGGCGTGATCTTGGCTCACCACAACTTCTGTCTCCCAGGTTCAAGAGACTCTCCTGCCTCAGCCTCCCGAGTAGCTGGGACTACAGGCATGTGCCACCATGCCCGGCTAATTTTTGTATTTTTAGTAGAGACGGGGTTTCATTATGTTGGCCAGGCTGGTCTTGAACTGCTGACCTCGTGATCCACCCACCTCGGCCTTCCAAAACGTTGGGATTACAGGTGTGAGCCACCGCACCTGGCCCCTATTATTTTTTTATTTTTATTATTATTATTTTTTTAGATGGAGTCTCGCTCTGTCACCCAGGCTGGAGTGCAGTGGCGTGATCTCAGCTCACTGCAAGCTCCACCTCCTGGGTTCAAGCAATTCTCCTGTCTCAGCCTCCTGAGTAGCTGGGACTACAGGTGTGTGCCACCACGCCTGGCTAATTTTTTGTATTTTTAGTAGAGACGGGGTTTCACAGTGTTAGCCAGGATGGTCTTGATCTCCTGACCTCGTGACCTACCTGCCTCAGCCTCCCAAAGTGCTGGGATTACAGGCGTGAGCCACCGCACCAGGCCTATTTTTTTATTTTTATTTATTTATTTATTTTTGAGACAGAGTCTCGCTCTGTTGCCCAGGCTGGAGTGCAGTGGTGCAATCTTGGCTCACTGCAATCTCCGCCCCTCCAGGTTTAAGTAATTCTCTGCCTCAGCCTCTGGAGTAGCTGGGATTACAGGCGCATGCCACCAGGCCTGGCTAATTTTTTGTATTTTTAGTAGAGACAGGGTTTCACCATCTTGGTCAGGCTGGTCTTGAACTCCTGACCTCATGATCCACTTCCCTTGGCCTCCCAAAGTGCTGGGATTACAGGTGTGAGCCACCGCGCCCGGCCCTATTATTTTTTTTAGATGTAGTCTTGCTCTGCCACCCAGGCTGGAATGCAGTGGTGTGATCTTGGCTCACTCCACCCTCCATCTCCCGGGTTCAAGCAATTCTCCTGCCTCAGCCTCCCAAGTAGCTGGAACTACAGGCTCACACCACTACACCTGGCTAATTTTTGTAGTTTTAGTAGAGACGGGGTTTTGCCATATTGGCCAGGCTGGTCTCGAACTCCTGACCTCAAGTGATCCACCACCTCGGCCTCCCAAAGTGTTGGGATTACAGGCGTGAGCCACTGCACCTGGCCAGTAGTAGTATTTTTGAGACGGGGTCTCACCCTGTTGCCTAGGCTGTAGTGCAGTGATTGGTGCAATCAGCCCACTGCAGCCTCAACCTCCCAGCTCAAGTGATCCTTCTACCTCAGCCTACCGAGTAGCTGAGACTACAGGCACGTGCTACCATATCTAGCTAATTTTTTGTTTTTGTTTTTTGTAGAGACAGAGTCTTGCTATGTTGTCCAGGCTGGCCCCTGAACTCCTGGCCCCAAGTGTTCCCCCTGCCTTGGCCTCCCAAAGTGCTGGGATTACAGGCCTGAGCCACTACACCCAGCCCTCCCTCTTTATAGCAAGGCTTGCTGGGCACCTTCTCTAGGGCTACTTGGCTATAGGTGATGAATGCCTATGCGCATGAGGCCCTTCTGATCTGGGTCTAGGAAACAGGGAGACCTCCTATCACATCATGAGACCACAGTAGACCTATATGATGCACCAGGCTCCAGTAAACAGGCTCCAGTAAACAGGTTCATGCCTGGTGGTTTCTGTCGCATTTCTAAGCAACTGGATCAGAGAGGAAGAAGATGGCAAGAGCTGGCCACCCAGAGTTCAGGAGCCATGTTTAGCTCCCAACCCAACCCTGTCCCATGCATTCCCCCATCCCTCGCCCTGTGTCCTGCTCACCAGCCGGGCAGCAATATTCCTCCCAGCTGAGGCCAGGACACGAAGTAGTTTCATGGCAGTAGCACAGGGTACTTTGTATAGACTAGGGGTAGGCCCTGCCCCCACAGGAGACCAACTGGTGGGCAAGAACTCTCGAACTATGGTCTCTATCAGCCGAGGGCACTCCAGGACCTATGGGAGACAGGAGGAAAAAGGGAAGCAGGGAGGCTGTGGGTCAAGACAAGGCCCAGCTAGGCTTTTTGCCCATTCCCTGCTCCCTTTTTTCTCACCCTTGTGGCTGACTCCAGGGAATGCCGGGCCAGGCGGATGAGCACGGCCAGGATGTCAAGGACCACAGCAGGTCCTGGGTATGTCACCTCCAGCACGTAGCGCAGCCGAGGCAGCAGGCTGGTAGCCAGGAGCCCCTGGGAGTTGGAGAGAGAAACCCACTGACAAATGCAGCTGGACCCTGGGCATTGATGGCCCCTCTTTCCAGCATGTGCTTGTCCCCTGGGCCATGGGATGGGAAAGACGCTGTCCCTTTACCTTGATGACATCATGTCGGGCCAGGTCAGGTGGAGGCCGGCTTTCTTCTTCAGGGCTTTTCCTTTTTGCTTTTCCTGCTGTGCATTCTTCATCCTCGTCCTCATCCTCCTTGTCCTCCTGGCTGGGCATCAGAGGGAACGTCAAAGCTCCATGGTACCAAGAGAAGGTGCTGTCGAGGAGCTCCTGCCAGAGGAACGGGAGTTGGGGGGCAATGCTGAAGGGGCCAGGAAATGGATCCAGGAGTAGAGAGGATGCTCCCCAAAAAAAACCAGAAAGGCAAGCCTCCTGGGCTTTAGGGACTTTAGGAGATGAAGGAGACGCCTGCCAACCCATTCTACATCTTGCCTGCAAAGCCTTAGCAATGGGGCCATGCCCAGGAACAGGAATATGGACCCTGGCACCTCCCAGCCCAAGCCCCATTCCTATCCCTGTGGTACCTCATCTCCAGGAGCCACCAGCAGAGCCCGAAGAGCACGGATGGCGGTTGCAATGACCCCATCCACTCTGTCATCCAAGGAGAAACGCAGTAGGAAGAGGAAACCAGCATCCAAAAGGAGGCTTAAGACACTGCCTGCTAGCCGGTCCCCAAACTCACCAGCCTGGGCCTGGGGGCAGGAGGATAAAACCTTGCTGAAGATGCTGAAGTTATCTAGAGGCTTTGCCCTAATCCTTCATTTGCCCCCCTATGATCCTAGGTTGTTAAAAGCACATAGCTGGCTAGTGAGCCAGAGTGAAAAGGGCAGGAGATGGGGAAGTCTGAGGCTGTGGGGTGAAGGGAAGGGTGGGCAAGACCAGGCTGGCAATCCACTCACCCTGCTGATGACCTGGGCCAACACATGCAGTGCCAGTGCTCTCTGCTGGGAAACCTGGCTGCGGGTCAGGTGGAACAGCTCCTGTAGGGAGTACCCCGCTCTCTGGGGCAGGGACAAGAAGTCAGAAGCAGCCAGGATACAGCACAGTGCCCCCAAAACACCAAGCAAGGTATCACAGGAAAGACAAAGATAAATAAGTGAAATCTGCCCTGCTTTCCATGGAGCCTCAAGCCGGTAAAGATAAGACTTGCATACAAGTAACCATGCCATGAGGCAGATGCAGAGGAATGTGGTAACTGATGTTTAATTTGCGACCAGCGGACAGGAGAAAGAGAGAAGGGGACCTGGAAAATTGAATTGGTCTCAGTGGATGGGTAGAGCTTCGATGGCCTGACATGGAGCAAAAGGCAAAGGCATTTGCTGGAGTGAGTGGAGTCCTGGAGGGCCCTGAGCACAGGAGGTATGTGGGGAGAGGCCAGCAGAGTGGTGTAGCAGGAAGTGGAGGAGGCAGAGCAGCAGGGCCAGCAGGGACAAAAGGTGGAAGGAGTATCTTGCCCAGCTGAGACCAGAACCTTATTCTGTGAGCAGAGGGAAGCTGGGAAACTTCTGGAGGCAAGGCATGGCCTGAGCTGAGCCGGAAGAAATCAGCACGGCAGCCCCGAGAGACATGGAATAGCAGGGGTGCGGAGAATGGAGGGCATGGAGAGTGAGCAGACCGAGGAAGCAAGGCCACAGTGCAGGAGGCATCATGAGGAGGTGACAGAAGATCGGCAAATTCTAGCAACTGACCAGAATACGGAGGGAGGATCAAGATTTTGAGCCCAAGAAACTGAATGCCATGCCTGTAATCCCAGCACTTTGGGAGGCCGAGGCAGGCGGATCACAGGCTCAGATCAAGACCATTCTGGCTAACACGGTGAAACCCCGTCTCTACTAAAAATACAAAAATTAGCTGGACATGGTGGCACGCGCCTGTAATCCCAGCTAGTCAGGAGGCTGAGGCAGGAGAATGGCTTGAACCTGGGAGGTGGAGGCTGCAGTGAGCCAAGATCATACCGCTGCACTCCAGCCTCGGCCAGAGCGAGATTCCGTCTCCAAAAAAAGAAACTGAATGCACAGCAAGGGCATGAACTAGAACAGGGCACACAGAAGGTCAAAGGCAGTTGACCAGAGATCCTTTTCCATGGGGTTGTTAAAAAAGCTGCCCCATCCTCTCCAGTCCCGTGCCTCACTTCTGCCTCCTCTCCATGGTGGTGCAGACCCAGGTGGGTGGGCAGGTCCACGTCAGGGGCCAGTAGTTCTCCCTGAAGACTGAATCGAGCCTGCATCCTCTAATGGGAAGAGAAAGAGGACTGTGGTCTGGGGGCTCCAGCAACCTTCCCACACCCACTCCCCACCTTTAATCCCAGGCCTTTCAGGACTTAGGTACTGACTCTACTTCTAACCAGAAATGGGGCTTATCTGGCCGTGGGAGCCAGGCAGAGTGATGGGAAAGGTGGGTGACAGCAAAGGAGAGATGCTTCTCAGGCTCTGGGCAATAGAAAGGCCTGAGTTCTGAGGGCAAGGGCAGCAGCTCCTTTCCTGCCCTATCTCACCCTCCCCTTGTAGGCCAGCTGGCCCTCCTCACCTCTTGTGTCTGCCGCCGCTGGACAGGGGGCAAGTCCTGGGTCCAGTGGAGCTTCTCCAGCTCGACAGTGTCCATGTGCAGCCATTCTTTCTGAGGGGTCACGGGCAGTGCCAGAGCTGGGGAGACAGAGCATGACAGTATTACCCAAAGGGCTCAGCTCACTATCCACAGGGATCCCCACCATCACCCAGCAGCTGCCACATCCACTTCCGTTCCAGGATCTGCCAGCTTCTACCCTCAGTTATGGCTAAATGGCATGGCCCAGGGACTGGAACTCCTGGGGCTGGGGTGAAAGTCTCAAATATGACAGACACACTCCATCCTGGGCTCCAGCCCCTTGCTGACCCCAAGGATTTGTTGGGAGGGGAGAGAGGAGGAGAAAGAGAAGGAAGAAAGAGAAAGAAAGGATAAAAAGAGGAAGGAGGAGGACCACATATGTCAGGAAGGCACCATCTCCACTTTCCAGTACCAGCCGTTAAAGCAGTAGGAGAGTGGGGACAACGAGGAGGAGGCAGCTATACTGCTCCTGGGGGGCAGGATACAGAAACAAATCCCACAGCATTTTCCTCCTTCACGCCTACCCCCACCCAACCTGCTCAGCTGGCCTGGAGCTCCTCCGGGGGCATGAGGTTCCTGGCTCTCATAATTCAATTTCTTATTTTGTTAATCACTAATGAAATAATCTAGTTTCTGGGAAATGAGTGCTTCCACTGGCCTCTCTGCTTCTGGTCTGGCATGTTCATAAGACCTTTGTCAGATTCTGCCTCTCTCATTACCCTGGCCCCGCCATCTTTCCCCCAACACTGTGAGCAGAGAGAGAAAGAACAGTGGGATGGACAGAGTCAGAGCTGGGGCAGCTACAGCAAGGGCAGGAAGATAGTCTGCCGGGAGTGGGTGGAGTGGGATTCAGCCATCACGCATTGCTGCCTCTTAAAAGGGAAAGCGGAGAAGGAGCAGTAACAGGACAAGAAAACAGGAAGCATGTGCAGGAAGAAGACATGCATCAGCAATGAAGACTGACTTGAAGCCAATAATGAGGATTAATGTTAGATGTCCAAAAGCACAGAAGCTTCTCTCTTCTCTCATTTGCCAGGCCTAGGAGAAGGGACAATTTCCCCTACTTTTATCCACCAAAATATGACCCCCGCCTCCTGCAAACCTGGGGCTTCTGAATCCAGCTTGTCTCCCTTCCTGGGCTCACTGGCAAAAGCTGACATGAGGGGTTCCTCCTTGGTGACATTAGCAGAGGGTCCTCCTGGCCTCTGCTCCTCAGAGGCCGTCTCTCCTGTTTGCTCTTGCGTGCGGCTGTGAGATCTCAAGAAAGCAACCAAGCTGGGGTCTAGAGGCGAAGGTAGAGGGGAGAGTGAGTGAGGGTAGATCCTCCCTGGCCTCCTACAGACCTGGAACCTGCTGAATATCACCTGTCTGTGGGTGCCAAGGACAGGACAAGCTGCTTCCGAGCCTGGGCCTGAGCCTTCTGGGTGCTCCTGTGGCCCGTCAATGACCCAGCCTTCTCACACCTGTGGGGTCACTAGGCCCGCCTGCCCACCTGCCCACCTTTCCCTCTATCCCTCCCAGTCCACTGGCCCAGGTTCCTATGCCTATCCTTGTCTTTGGTTTCAGGTCACAGTTCCAACGTTAAGTGGCTGTAGAATGAATAAGTTAATGTTGACTAGGGCCAAAAAGAAGGCATTTACGGAAAGAATTTCCTTCTCTTAGCTAATTTATGCACACATACTTACATATATATATTATATATATATATAATATATAATATATATTATATATATTTTATATATAATATATATTATATATTATATATATATATATATATATTTTTTTTTTGAGATGGAGTCTCGCTCTGTCGCCCAGGCTGGAGTGCAGTGGTGCAATCTCAACTTACTGCAAACTCCATCTCCCAGGTTCAAGGGATTCTCCTGCCTCAGCCTCCTGAGTAGCTGGGATTAAAAGTGCCTGCCACCACGCCCAGCTAATTTTTGTATTTTTACTAGAGACGGGGTTTTACCATGTTAGTCAGGCTGTATATATATATTTTTAAAGAGATAGGGTCTTGCTCTGTTACCCATGCTGGAGTGCAGTGGCACAATCGTAGCTCACCATAACCTCAAACTCCTGGGCTCAAGCAATCCTCCCACCTCAGCCTCCCAAATAACTGGGACTACAGGCATGCACTACCATACCTGGCTAATTTTTTTTTTTTTTTTTGAGACAGAGTCTCACTCTGTCGCCCAGGCTGGAGTGCCGTGGCACGATCTCGGCTCACTGCAAGGTCTGCCTCCCGGGTTCAAGTGATTTTCTTGCCTCAGCCTCCCGAGTAGCTGGGACTACAGGCGTGTGCCACCATGCCCAGCTAATTTTTATATTTTTAGTAGAGACAGGGTTTCACCATGTTGGCCAGGATGGTCTCAATGTCTTGATCTTGAGATCCGCCCACCTCAGCCTCCCAAAGTGCTGGGATTACAGGCGTGAGCCTCCACACCTGGCTGTAATTTTTTGTATCTTTATTTTTTGTAGAGATGGGGTCTCATGATGTTGCCCAAGCTGGTCTTGAACTCTTGGCCTCAAGCAATCCTCTCACCTCAACCTCCCAAAGTGCTGGAATTACAGGTGCAAGGCACCATACTGAGCCCTAACACGTATTATACTCTACAGAGGTGCTAGTATACAGTGGGTAACAAGATTGACTGAGTGCCTGGCATTTTGGTGAACAGACACTAGGGGGGAGGTATAGCCTAGAACAGTATCACAGAGTAGAAGAGACTATACGTATACTAGAGTATAGCTATAATAAAGCATAGTGTATACTATACCGGGGTAGTATAGTTATACATAGCACAGTGGTTAAAAAGCAGGGCCTTGGCTGAGCGCGGTGACCATCTCAAAAAAAAATCGCAGCACTTCAGCAGGCCGAGGCAGATGGGTCTCTTGAGGTCAGGAGTTCAAGACCAGCCTGGCCAATATGGTGAAACCCATCTCTACTAAAAATACAAAAAAATTAGCTGGGTGTGGTGGTGCACATCTGTAATCCCAGTTACTCAGAAGGCTGAGGCAGGAGAATCGCTTGAACTTGGGAGGCACAGGTTGCAGTGAGCTGAGATCGTGCCACTGCACTCCAGCCAGGGCAACAGAGCGAGACTCCGTCTCAAAAAAAAAAAAAAAAAAAAAAGCAGGGCCTATGAGACCGGGTAGATCTGGGTTTAAATCCTGTGCTCCTTATAAGCTGTGTGACCTGGGTAGAATTTCTTTTAAATTGTAGGCCTCAGTTTTTTTTCATAAGTAAAATATGGTTAATACCACCTATCTCACAGGACAATTTTAAGGACAGAACTGAATAATGCATTAAAGGTCAGGCACGGTGGCTCATGCCTGTAATCCCAGCACTTTGGGAGGCTGAGGTTGGTGGATCACTTGATGCCAGGAGTTTGAAACTAGCCTGGCCAATATGGTGAGACCCCATCTCTACTGAAAATAAAAAAAATTAGCCAAGCATGGTGGTACACACCTCTAATCCCAGCTGCTGAAAAGGCTGAGGCACAAGAATCACTTGAACCTGGGAGGCAGAGGTTGCAGTGAGCCGAGATAGTGCCATTGCACTCCAGCCTGGGTGACAGAGGGAGACTCTGAAAACAAAAAACAAAAAACAAAAACCAACCTGTGCAATATAGTGAGACGTCATCTCTACAAAAACCTTAAAAGAAATTCGCGGGGGGCCAGGCACGGTGGCTCACACCTGTAATCCCAGCACTTTGGGAGGCACTTTGATCCACCTGAGGTCAAGAGTTCGAAACCAGCCTGGCCAACACATGGAAACCCCGTCTCTACTAAAAATACAAAAAATTAGCCAGGAATGGTGGCAGGCGCCTGTAATCCCAGCTACTTTGGAGGCTGAGACAGGAGAATTGCTTGAACCTGGGAGGCGGAGGCTGCAGTGAGCAGAGATTGCGCCACTGCACTCCAGCCTGGGCAACAAGAGGAAAAATCTGTCTTAAAAAAAAAAAAAGCCTAGGCGCAGTGGCTCACATCTGTAATCCCAGCACTTTGGGAGGCCAAGGCCAGTGGATCACCTGAGGTCAGGAGTTCGACACCAGCCTGGCCAACATGGTGAAACCACGTCTCTACTAAAAATACAAAAATTAGTTGGGTATGGTGATGGGCGCCTGTAATCCCAGATGCTCAGGAGGCTGAGGCAGGAGAATCATTTGAACCCAGGAAGCGGAGGTTGCAGTGAGCCTAGACCACGCCATTGCACTCCAACCTGGGCAACAAGAGTGAAACTCCATCTCAAAAAAAAAAAAAAAAAAAAAGAAAGGCCGGGCGTGGTTCATGCTTGTAATCCCAGCACTTTGGGAGGCCGAGGAGGGCACATCACCTGAGGTTGGGAGTTTGAGACCAGCCTGACCAACATGGAGAAACCCCACCTCTACTAAAAATACAAAAAATTAGCCGGGCGCGGTGGCAGATGCCTGTAATTCCAGCTACTCAAGAGGCTGAGGTAGGAGAATCTCTTGAATCTGGGAGGCGGAGGTTGTGGTGAGCCGAGATTGTGCTATTGCATTCCAGCCTAGGCAACAAGAGTGAAACTCTGTCCCAAAAAAAAAAAAAAAAAAAAATTAGCTGAGTGTGGTGCTGTGTGCCTGTAATCCCAGCTACACAGGAGGCTAAAGTGGGAGGATTGCTTGAGCTGTGAAGGTGGCGGTTGCAGTGAGCCGAAATCGTGCCACTGCATTCCAGCCTGGGTGACAGAGCAAGACCATCTCAAAAAAAAAGCATTAAAGTACTCAGCACAGTGCCCGGAACTCACAGTAAGCCTAGCTCAATAAGTGGTATTCCTCTCCTAGCCTGGTCTCAGCAGGAAAGCCAGGCACCCATACCAAGCTGGGCCAGCAACCGCTGCTGTTCCTGCAGGATCTCCTCAGGAGCCATGGCCTGCAGTCTTGCTATGTTCTCTTCATGGATAGTCTGGGCTTCCTGCTCAGCTTCTTGATCCCTGAGCCCCTTCCCTGTGACCAGATTGGGTCCCTGAAAGCTGTGGCTGCTCCCAGGAAGCTGGCAGCCCTGGTCCCTAGGAGTGGGTGTCTCACAGGTCACGGCACCTGGAAGAAAGGTATGATCACATTCATTATTCTGTCCTCCATGACTCTAACTGGGCTTTTTGGCCTTCTTCTATAAGCCTGTTAGCCCTGGAGACAGGTATAGACCCAAGCTTTCCTCAGAGTGGAGACCCCACTGGGTCTGGCGCAGCGACTCCAGGTGGCTTCTCCACTCACTGCTTCCCTAGTACTTATATGAAAAGGTTTTCCTCAGAAACATCCTAATTTCTGACTCTTCTCTTAGACATCTAGGCAAGCATCTATAGCCAGGGGCCTGCTCCCAGCTGTTCAGCTAATAATTTGCATCATTAAAAGGATCTTGGCCAACACATTTATTTTACAGTCTCTGCCAGACACTTCTGCCCTATTCCCTTTCTCTTAGGACTGCATAATGGCCTGCCCCACTCCCAGCACCTGAGACTGAGATATGGACCCAAGCCTCCCATACCTAGTATTCTCAGACTACTTGAGATGGCTCAAATGCACCTCTCATTTGAGGCAGGAAGACATATCTTCAAAAATGACCCTATGATTGTGTCTTTTAAAAAGGCCAAGCCCAATCCTCTTCAACCCCGGCTCACCCTCTGGTGGGCCCAGGTTGGGCACAACTTCCCCAACTGATGGGCCCTTGGCTTCAGCTATCCTCCTTGCCGCAATTTCCTGGGCAAAGATGCTTCTCTTACCAGATGTTGCTGATTTCCCCTGTGGGGCAAAAAGAAAACCCAGGTTACTGATGCTCATCATCCCACTTTCCTCTCAACCTCTTTATATCAAGGCCTCTGGAACAAAGAGATAAAAGGGGCTTTGCTCAATTTCCAGGGATCACAACCCTAGTTCTCAGAAAAAGGAGAGGTCTATAGGAGTAAAGGTCTTAGACTCTGACAGACTTGGGTTGAAGTTCTAGCTCTTCTACCTATTAGATGTGTGGTGTTGGACAAGTTATTTATCTCTTTGGGGTCTCAGTTTCCTCATATGAAAAATGGGAATAAGGACTCCTCGTCCCCAAGGTATTATCATGATACCTGCCTTATATGTTTGTTATGAAGATTAAAAGAAGTAATGGGTATAAAGTGCTTAGTATGGTCCTACTTTATAAATGAAATTGCTTATCATCATTAAAACTACCTGCCTGGAGAAGATGCACTATGAGACTCACCTGTCTGTCTCCTAAGCACCACCTAAGCTTACCCTTGCCTACCTGTGTGTCCCGCGAGCGAAGGAACACAGCGGGGAAAGCAACGCCACTGGGCACAGGCAGATTCACGGCCACTGAACTTGTATCTCGTTCCTGTAGCAACAAAGCACAAAGTTGTGAAGCACAATGGAGAAACTTCCCCAGGCTGGACCCTATCCTATTAGCCCAGTTCTGAACGATGAGAACCTCATTCTGGGGGGTTATGGACCCTCCTCCCTTCAGGGCAGTGATTCTAACCCAGCCCCCAACCTGACCTCAGGGGGTAAAAATCTACCTTTCTGAAGCACCCTCCACTGATAAGCCTCACCCACCCCAAGCATCCAATATCCCTGTTGCCCTAGAACAGCTTATCCTACTCAGCCAGAGTGAGACGCACAATAATCTTAGTCAAGACAGCAGTAATGTGCTGATCATGCCTCCTTAGCCTCTCCTCTGGGTCCTCATCCTCAGGCAGGCAGTGGCCAGGGCTGGGCCTGGCTCTCTTCGGAGGAGAAGGGACCAAAGCTGGGGGCAAATCTGGGAGATCTGAGAAAGAAAAGATCCCAAACGTGAGTATATGCGCACCTTCCTAGGAAGACACTGCAGGCTAGGGAAGAAAGACAGCTGCCATGGGGCCCTGGCTCAAGCTGTGTCATCTTGGGTAAGATATTTAACCTCTTTGAGCCTCATTTTCTTCCTCTGTAAAATGGGGCTGCAGAAACACAGGCTATGCAGTGTCTGAAATAATAATGATGTGTCTGAATCCAACCACAACAGGAAGAGGGAGGGGCCCGAGGCTGTACCCTCTCTACTTCTCAGCCTCACATCCACGGGAACTCACTGTCCAACATCACCACATCCCGATGGTCCTGGAGCGGAGGCCGGTCTGAGTTGGCATCACCACCGCCCCTATTTCCTTTCTTCACCAACTGCACTGCTGGGGCTGCACCAGCTGCGAGAAACTGACTCTGGAAGCGCAGCAGGTCCACCTCGGACTCCCCTGGCTTCGGTCTCGACAGCATCTTGCTGCTCCAGCTGCCTCCCCAATACGACTCTCTCCAGCAGTGTCTCCGTGTGGGGATTCCCTCTTATTCATCCCTAAGAGCAAGAAAGAATATGGGCCCTCTGCAACTGAACCTGATTCTCTTTATTGGGCATCAGCGAAGATCTTCTTTATCCTGGGGTTCACATGAACTCATTCCTCCTCATTCATACCTTACTGCCGTTCCCTCTGTCTTCAGCCCTCCCTGATGTCATCAGCCTAGCAACAATATTTATAGCCAACTTAGGTTGTTTACAATCTATGGGTGATAAAACTCTCAGGAACAACCAGCAGGAGACCTGAGGAAAATGTCATCAGGGCCGGGCAGATAAATGTTATCATAATGGGGGGTGATGATTCTGTATCAAACTGGAGAGAACATGCTTGGCCTAAAGGCCAATGTAAATTATTAAAACCTTGGGCTGTAAAATATCAATATAAAAAACATTTGTGGCCAGGCGCAGTGGCTCACGCCCGTAATCCCAGCACTCTGTAAGGCCAAGACGGGTGGGTCACCTGAGGCCAGGAGTTCAAGACCAGCCTGGCCAACATGGTGAAACCCCATCTCTACTAAAAATACAAAAAATTAGCTGGGCGTTGTGGTGGGTGCCTGTAATCCCAGCTACTTGGGAAGCTGAGACAGGAGAATCGCTTGAACCTGGGAGATGGAGGCTGCTGTGAGCCGAGATCGCACCATTGCACTCCAGCCTGGGCAACAAGAGTAAAACTCCGTCTCAAAACAAAAAAAATTATGTCTACGCACTAGCAAAGAACATGCAGAAAATGGAATTAAGAAAACAATTGCATTGGCCAGATGCGGTGGCTCACGCCTGTAATCACGGCACTTTGGGAGGCCGAGGCGTGTGGATTACGAGGTCAGGAGATCGAGACCATCCTGGCTAACACGGTGAAACCCTGTCTCTACTAAAAATATAAAAAACTAGCCGGGCATGGTGGCGGGCACCTGTATTCCCAGCTACTCGGGAGGCTAAGGCAGGAGAATGGTGTGAACCCGGGAGGCAGAGCTTGCAGTGATCTGAGATGGAGCCACTGCACTCCAGCTTGGGCGACAGAGTGAGACTCTGTCTCAAAAAAAAAAAAAAAAAAAAAAAAACAGACAGGATCTCACTCTGTCACCTAGGTTGGAATGCAGTCTGCTATCATAGCTTACTACAGCCTCAAACTCCTAGGCTTGAGTGATCCTCCCACTTGACACAGAAAGTTAATTTAATTGCCCCAAATCCACAGTAAATGTCAGAAACAGAATCTCAAGTTAGGCACTCAAGCTGCAGAATGTATGCACTTCTCTATCTGCTCAACCTTGACAATGATTAAGTGATCAGAGGCTTAGAGGATAAAAAAGGAAAGAAAAAACACACAAAAAAATCAACAAACAAGTCAGCAATCAAATGTTTGTTTTGTATCATGATAAAATATGCACATTTCTATTTTTCTCTATATACTGTAAATTTATGTACTTTTTAAACTTGTGATTGGTTATAATGTTAGATTTACAGATTTATATAGATAGTATGAACAGTTTCCATATGTAGTCTTCACCCAGTTTCTCCAAAGGTTAAGACTTTACGTAACCATGGCACAAAGGCAAAAAAGAAATTAACATAGAGACCTTAAATGTATTTGTCAATAAAAAGGAATGAAGTTCTAATGCACAAACATTGAAAACATTATGCTAAGTGAAAGAAGCTATATGACTCAGAAACATTTTATTTAGTGAAAAGAAAGAAAGAAGCTAGCCAGAAAGGGCCTCATATTGTATGATTCTATTCATATGGAATGTCCAAAATAGGCAAATCCATAGAGACAGAAAGTAGATTAGTAGTTGCCAGGGGCTAGGAGAGCTGGAGGGAAATGGGAATTGACAGCTAATGGGTATGGAGCATCTTTTTGGAGTAATGAAAATGTTCAACCTTGTGAATGTACTAAAAGCCATGAATTGTAAACTTTATTAATTTATTGTGACAGGGTCTGGCTCTGTCACCCAGGCTGGAGTGCAGTAGCATGATCGTGGCTCACTGCAACCTCTACCTCCTGGGCTTAAGCTGTCCTCCCACCTCAGTCTCCCAAAAAGCTAGGACTACAGATGCACCACCACACTCAGCTAATTTTTGGGTTTTTTTTTTTTTTTTTTTGAGACAGAGTTTTGCTCTTGTTGTCCAGGCTGGTGTGCAATGGCGCGATCTCGGTTCACTGCAACCTCTGACTCCCAGGTTCAAGTGATTCTCCTGCCTCAGCCTCCTGAGTAGCTGGGATTACAGGCGCCCACCACCATGCCTGGCTAATTTTTTGTAGTTTTTCAGTAGAGACAGGGTTTCACCATGTTGGTCAGGCTGATCTTGAACTCCTGACCTCATGATCCGCCTGCCTTGGCCTCCCAAAGTGCTGGGATTACAGGTGTGAGCCACCGTGCCCCGCAATTTTTGTGTTTTTTGCAAAGACAGGGTTTCACCATGTTGTCCAGGCTGGTCTCGATCTCCTGGGCTCAAGAAATCTGCCCACCTCGGGCTCCCAAAGTGCTGGGATTACAGGCCTGAGCTACTGCACCTGGCCTGTAAACTTTTAAAATGATGAATTCTGGCCAGGCTCGGTGGCTCACGTTGGTAATCCCAGCACTTTGGGAGGCTGAGACAGGTGGCTCACGAGGTGAGGAGTTCAAACCAGCCTGACTAACATGGTGAAGTCTCTACTAAAAATACAAAAAAAATTAGCTGAGTGTGGTGGCAGGTGCCTGTAATCCCAGCTACTTAGGAGGCTGAGGCAGAAGAATCACTTGAACTGGGGAGGCGGAGGCTGCGGTGAGCCAAGATCGCACCACTGCACTCCAGCCTGGGCGACAGAGTGAGACTCCGTCTCAAAAAAATAATAATAATAAAATAAAACGATGACTTCTGTGGTATATAAACCATATCTCAATTATAAAACAAAAAACACTGGGCTGGCCAAACAAAGATATCTGCTAGCTGGCTGGCTAGTTTTGGAACCCCTGAGCTAGATGCTGATAATAATAAAAATATTGTTATATCTAACACTTATTGAGCACTTAGTATGCACCACATAATGTTCTCTAAGCACTTTTTCCATATTCATTCATTTAATCCTCATAACAGCCTAGGAGGTGGGCTACTACTATTTTTTTTTTTCTTTGAGATGGAGTTTCACTCTTGTTGCCCAGGCTGGAGTACAATGGCACGATCTCGGCTCACTGCAACCTCTGCCTCCCAGGTTCAAGCGATTCTCCTGCCTCAGTCTCCCTAGTAGCTGGGATTATAGGCATGTGCCACCATGCCCAGCTAATTTTGTATTTTTAGTAGAGACGGGGTTTCTCCATGTTGGTCAGGCTGGTCTCGAACTCCCGACCTCAGGTGATCCGCCCGCCTCTGCCTCCCAAAGTGCTGGGATTACAGGCATGAGCCACTGCAACGGGCCAGTTACTACTATTATTCAAATTTTACAGCTGAGAAAAGAATAGTGCTGAGAAGTTAAGTATTTGCCCAAGGTCTTAGTGTAAGTAAGTGCTAGGATTAGGATTCAATCCCAGTCAGGCCATGCTCTTACCCACTATGTTCTACTGCCTACTGCTGTGTGGCGCCTGGGTGTCCTGGAAGTCTGGAATAGTGAGGCAGATGGGGAAGAACTATAAAGAATCTCCTGAAGAGCAAAGGCTGGAACTACACTAAGCTTTCTCAATAGGGACTACTGATCTTTATGGCTGGGTAATTGCTGTGGGAAGCTGTCCTGTGCACTGTAGGATGTTTAGCGGCATTCCTGGCTTTTACCCACTAGATGTCATCATCAAACCTCCTCCCCTAGTTGTGACAAGTAAAAATGTCTCCAGACATTGCCAAATGTCACCTTGGAAAAAATCACCCCCAGTTGAAAACCACTGAACCAGACCTTGAAGGATAAGATAGGCCTCCAGCCAGAAGGGAGAGCTGGGCAAAGGTATAGAAGCAGGGAATAGGGCCGGGTACAGTGGCTCATGCCTGTAATCCCAGCACTTTGAGGCTGAGGTGGGTGGATCATTTGAGGTCAGGAGTTCAAGACCAGCTTGGCCAACATGGTGAAACCCCATCTCTACTAAAAATACAAAAAAATTAGGCAGGTGTGGTGGCATGTGCCTGTACTCCCAAGCTACTTGGGAGGCTGAGGCAGGAGAATGGTTTGAACCCAGGAGGCGGAGGTTGCAGTGAGCCAAGATTGAGCCACTGCACTCCAGCTTGGGTGACAGAGTTAGACTCCACCTCGAAAAAAAAAAAAAAAAAACAGGGAATAAATATGGTACATGGGAGAACATGATGAAGTTGACTACCTCCTAAAAGTTGAAGGAGGATGAGATGGAGAGGTAGACAAGCTAGACAGCTGGAACTAACAATAGTGCTGAATGAAGGCCGGGCATGGTGGCTCATGCCTGTAATCCCAGCACTTTGGGAGGCCAAGGCAGGCAGATCACGAGGTCGGGAGATCGAGACCATCCTGGCTAACACGGTGAAATGCTATCTCTACTAAAAATACAAAAAATTAGCTGGGTGTGGTGGCGCGTGCCTGTAGTCCCAGCTACTGTGGAGGCTGAGGCAGGAGAATGGCATGAACCCGGGAGGTGGAGGTTGCAATGAGCCGAGATCGTGCCACTGCACTCCAGCCTGGGGGACAGAGCATGAGACTCTGTCTCAAAAAAAAAAAAAAAAAAAAAGTGCTGAATGACACATCTCCTTACTTTTTCTTCATCTACTTCTAAGCAGGATCAGATCTAATAACTAAGCCAGCATTGGAAACATGTCCCAACACAGGGGTTGGAGGCAGGCTAAAAGGGGTAGAAATGGTGAAACAATCACATGACGGTGTGACCTTAAGAACATTATCAAAAAATTTTTTTGAGAGTGTACTCTGGGCTGAGTGGTGTACAAGGGGCTGTAAATATAAAGAAATAGAGGTAAAATTCAGTCCCTGGGTTCAAGGGGCTTACTGGGGAGACAGAGACCATGCCGAAATGCTGGGTCTTTCAATAATTTCCCACTTCATTATCTCTCTTTGCCCACACAAGTCTAGAAATTCTAAAGGTTTACAGTTTAAATGATGTCTCCAAGATTGTAAAGGTCTTCCTTTGGTCAATGATGTACCAAAATTTGGGGTGAGAGAATATGGTAAACACACAAATAAATTTACAAGGCAGTACATCCCAGTGATCAAATTAATCACATAGAAGATCAGTGCTACACGATTTCGGAGGTGGGAAAAATCCCTAAAGGTTAAAAATAGAGGTCAATATTGAAAGAGAAAACTTAGATAAGTAGAGAACTGGAGGAAGTGGATGAAGTGAGCAAAGACCTGTCTACAAAATTTCATCTTAAATTTGGCATAGAACTTGTATTAAGTACTATTTGTAGCATGACCACAGCAAAGTATACAGATGTGCCTTTTCCTGGATGGGAGGTAAACAGTATGAAAATGGACTGCCTGTGTTCAAATCCAGGCTCTGCCATTTTTTAACTGTGTAAGCTTAAGCAAGGTATTTTACTGAAGTTACTGTGCTTGTTTCCTCATCTGTAACATGAAGATAACTGTACCTACCTCCTGAATTAATTATATATATGTAAGAAGATTAGAACAGAGTCTCATACATGAAAGGACACAAACGCCAGTTATGATTCTTATTATTTATATAGCCAAAGGGCAGATAACCATATCTAATTGTTGGGCAGCCCGGCCAACAAACAAGGAAAAAGTCTCCTACCCCAGTGTCTACCCAAAGGCCCTAAGGAAGGCTGAACTAGATGAAGTGAGAATCCATAGTATGTTAACAATTCACTCCTGTAAGATTCTACATAAGCAGAAACAATTCCTCCTACTTATCCATGGATTCGTGTAACCCAAAAGCAAAGTCCAGCTCACTTCACAGGGTGCGCCATACCTACATCACAAAGAGAGCCAGGGGGGTTATGGGCACCAGTTTTGGAATCAATAGGCCAGAAGTCAAATACCAGTTCCACTACTTACTAAATGCACTAAATGTGCAAAATTAGGCAAGTTATCTATGTTGTCCTTTTTTTTTTTTTGAGACAGACTCTCCCTCTTGTTGCCCAGGCTGGAGTGCAATAGCACGATCTCGGCACACTGCAACCTCCGCCTCCTGGGTTCAAGTGATTCTCCTGCCTCAGGCTCCCGAGTAGCTGGGATTACAGGCGCCTGCCACCACGCCCGGCTAATTTTTTGTATTATTTTAGTAGAGACGGGGTTTCACCATGTTGGCCAGACTGGTCTCGAACTCCTGACCTCAGGTGACCCGCCCGCCTCGGCCTCCCAAAGTGCTGGGATTACAGGCGTGAGCCACCGTGCGCGGCCTCTATGCTGTCTTAAGTCCCATTTCCACAACTGTAAAATGTGAGTAACAGGTCCTATATAATAGGAAATGTGTGAGGATTTAAATGACTATGCACGCAAAGCGCTTAGCCCAGTGCCTGTTACTGATATAAATAAACCTCTGTAACAATTATTTTAGTCCTAAGTAAAGCCACCAGTGTGTTTCCCCACAAATTCAGCGCAGATTTGTCCAGAACCAATCCGTGCTAGAAATGATAACATTTTCAGTTATTAATAGAATAAGAATGGGTTGGCCGGGCGCGGTGGCTCACGCCTGTAATCTTAAAGAATAATGCCTAAAGAGTAACTCGTAAAAAAAAAAGTAGTCCTAACAATGGACCTCTGGGTTTATCTTGGCCCCGGAGGAGTCTCTGGGGCTTTTACATTGCAGCCTATCCTCCAGAGCCAGGATCCAATCCCAAGTCGGGACGCGTGACTGCCCTTACCGCTCAGATCAAGGGCTCCAGTTAAGCCTCCTGGACCACCCAACTCTACAATGAGGAATCACCGAGTCGCAGCTTTCGCCGCCCGTTGAAGGGCCGTGCCCGAGATCTATGCACAGAGGAGGCCACAGTTGCTCCCTTACAGACCACAGGCCCGCAGGCAGGTTCCAGCAAAGAAACTGGACACGCTACCCTGGGTCCTCCTCCCAGATCACCTGAAATCCGTCCCTCCAGCCCCGCCACCTACGTGCTCCAGGCCTGTCTGGGCGCCGCCATCTTGCCCCGCAGAGATCGCGTTTCCGCCGCCGCCAGATTCCAGCTTCCGCCCCGCAGCCCAGCTACGCCTCTCCCGGGCTTATCTCGGAGCATTCTGGGCTTTGCTTGTTCAGGGTAGCGGATTGGTGAGCGCGGTGCTGCACGGCTGGTGGTTTATTACCCCCACGTAAGTTCTATACCATCACCCAGAGCACACATCCTTTTTTTTTTGTTTTTTGTTTTTTTGTTTTGAGACAGAGTCTTGCTCTGTCGCACAGGCTGGAGTGCTGTGGCGCAATCTCGGCTCACTGGAACCTCCGCCTCCCGGGCTCAAGCGATTCTTGTGCCTCAGACTCCCGAGTAGCTGGGATTACAGGTGCCCGCCACCACGTCTGTCTAATTTTTGTATTTTTAGTAGAGACGGGGTTTCACCATGTTGGCCAAGCTGTTCTCGAACTCCCGACCTTAGGTAATCCGCCCGCCTCGGCCCCTCAAAGTGCTGTGATTACAGGATGCGCCACCGCGCCTGGCCCACACATCCTTCTGATGTACAGCAGGCACAGCCCCTTCTGCACATATGACACCCCTGGCAGGGACACAGCGTTCCTCAGACGTCCCTCTGCACTCACCAGCCAGTGTTACCACATCCCACATCCCAGCACCCACGCCCACGGCAGCACACAGAAACGTGGACACACACACACACCCCAACGTGACGAATGTGTTTATGGACGAGCTAGAAGGTAACCATGAAAAAGGCCCAAGGAAAGAACACTGCCAGTGTGCACTGCAGAAATAGTGGTGGTGAGAAGAGAGGGAATAAAGTTTCCTTGCTAGCAAGGTTATCATCTTCTCCAGAATCTTGCCTTTGTTCATCCCACTCTCCCTTCTTGGAAATCCTCCCTCTTTTCCCTGCCACCCCTGTCTCCAAAGGATAACTCTTTAAGGCCTAGCTGGCGTCAACTCTAAAACCTCTGCCAGCCACACCTACTCACCGAACTTTCCTTGGAGTCACCTGGAATCTTACCGCCTGCACCAGTTGTTTGGTATGCTGAGAACACACTGCCGACTACCAACTGTCACCCGTTACCTTTTCACAGGCATATGTCCTGTTCCCTTGAATAGACTGTCAGTTCCTTGTGGGCACCAGACCTTGTACTTTGCATCTAAATACTGAGCACCCAACATGTTGCCATGCACATAGTAGGACCTTAAGTAAATCATTTCTAGACCGAAGGACATCATGGGGCAGCCAATGTTAGTCCAGTGGCTTTCCAACTTTAGCAGGCACCAGAATCAAGTGGAAGGCTTGTTAAACCAGATTGTTGGGGCCGGGCACAGTGGCACATGCCTATAATCCCGGTTACTTTGGGAGGCTGAAGCTGGCAGATCACGTGAGGTCACGAGTTCGAGACCAGCCTGACCAACATGGTGAAACCCCC
Source organism: Pongo pygmaeus (assembly GCF_028885625.2). Lineage (NCBI taxonomy): Eukaryota > Metazoa > Chordata > Mammalia > Primates > Hominidae > Pongo > Pongo pygmaeus. Next base: position 46,747,512 of record NC_072389.2, read on the forward strand.
ATCTCTACTAAAAATACAAAAATTAGCAGGGCATGGTGGTGTCCACCTGTAGTCCCAGCTACTCAAGAGGCTGAGCCAGGAGAATCGCTTGAACCTGGGAAGCGGAGGTTGCAGTGAGCCAAAATGGAACCACTGCACTCCAGACTGGGCCACTGAGCCAGACTATGTTTCAAACAAAACGAAACAGATTGCTGGGCCTCAACCTCTGAGTTTTTGATTCAGTAGGTTTTTTTCTTTCTTTTTTTTTTTTTTAAAACGGAGTCTTGCTCTTGTCACCCAGGCTGGAGTGCAATAGCATGATCTCGGCACACTGCAACCTCCTCCTCCTGGGTTCAAATGATTCTCCTGCCTCAGCCTCCCGAGTAGCTGGGATTACAGGTGCCCGCCAACATGCCCAGCTAATTTTTGTATTTTTAGTAGAGACGGGGTTTCACCATGTTGGCCAGGCTGGTCTCAAGCTCCTGACCTCAGGTGATCCACCTACGTCAGTCTCCTAAAGTGCTGGGATTACAGGCATGAGCTACTGTACCTGGCCTGATTCAGTAGGTTTCCTTTTTTTTTTTTTTTTTTTTTTTTTTTGTGACAGAGTCTCGCTGTGTCGCCCAGGCTGGAGTGCGCTGGCGCAGTCTCAGCTCACTGCAACCTCCACCTCCCGGGTTCACATCATTCTCCTGCCTCAGCCTCCTGAGTAGCTGGGACTACAGGCACCCGCCACCATGCCAGGCTAATTTTTTGTATTTTTAGTGGAGACAGGGTTTCACCATGTTAGCCAGGATGGTCTCGATCTCCTGACCTCGTGATCCGCCCACCTCGGCCTCCCAAAGTGCTGGGATTACAGGCGTGAGCCACCGTGCCTGGTCGATTCAGTAGGTTTCTAATAGAGCCCAAAAATTTGCATTTCTACCAAGTTTCCAGGTGATGCTGCTGGTCCTGCACTGTAGCAGATCTATAATCCTCTTGGCTTCAACTACAGCCATAAATTTCGGCTACTAGGATTTAGTCATCTTGAGGTCCAAAATAGTACTAGACCTGGTCAGAAGTTATGGAGGCAGCGGGGTGAGGGAGAGGAACTGGAGCCAAGTATGCAGAATGAATGATAGTAGAAAATAATTGTTCGCAATGAAATAACGAGATAATGGCTCCTGGCAATGGTGCCACCACGCCCAGCTAATTTTTGTATTTTTAGTAGGGACACGGTTGGACCACGTTGGCCAGGCTGGTCACGAACTCCTGACCTCAGGTGATCCGCCAGCCTCGGCCTCCCAAAATGCTGGGACTATAGGCATAAGCCACCATGCCCAGCTCCAGCATTCTGTTTTAACAAGCCTTCCACTTAATTTTGGTGCCTGCTAAAGTTGGAAAACACACCCAGCCCCATATAAAGTCTTCATCAACCTTTGACCTAATAGTTTTAACAGTCATTGTTTAACAACTAGGTGAAAGGTTGATGCAGACTTTATATGGATGGATCAGGTTGCCATTATATGAACTTGCTAATGAATCTTTTCTACTGTTTTGAGATAGGGTCTTGCTCTGTTGCCCAGGCTGGAGTGCAGTGGTGCAACCTCAGCTCACTGCAACCTCTGCTTCCCTCTGCTTCCTGAGCTCAAGCGATTCTCCTGCCTCATCCTCCTGAGTAGTTGGGACCACAGGCCTGAACCAAACGTGGCTAATGCTTGTATTTTTTGTAGTGACAGGATTTTGCCATGTCACCTAGTCTGGTGTCAAACTCCTGGGCTCTAGTGACTCACCCGCCTCAGCCTCCCAAAATGCTGGGATTACAGGCATGAGTCACTGCACCAGCCAAGACTATTTATTTATTATTTATTTTATTTTATGTTTTTGAGATGGAGTCTTGCTCTGTTGCCCAGGCTGGAGTGCAGTGGCATGATCTGCGCTCACTGCAGCCTCCGCCTCCTGGGTTCAAGTGGTTCTCTTGCCTCAGCCTCCTAAGTAGCTGTGACTACAGGCGTGTGCCACCATGCCTGGCTAACTTTTTTTCTTTTTTTTTGAGACAGAGTTTCGCTCTCGTTGCCCAATCTGCAGGGCAATGGTGTGATCTCGGCTCACCGCAAACTCTGCCTCCTGGGTTCAAGTGATTCTCTTGCCTCAGCCTCCCAGGTAGCTGGGGTTACAGGTGCACGCCACCAAGCCCGGCTAATTTTTGTATTTTGAGTAGAGACAAGGTTTCACCATGTTGATCAGGCTGGTCTCATACTCCTGACTTCAGGTGTGCTACCCACCTCGGCCTCCCAAAGTGCTGAGATTACAGGCGTGAGCTGCCGCATCTAGCCAATTTTTGTATTTTTAGTAGAGACAGGGTTTCACCATGTTGGTCAGGCTGGTCTCAAACTCCTGACCTCAGGTGATTTGCCCACCTCAGCCTCCCAAAATGCTGGGATTACAGGTGTGAGCCACTGCACTGGGCAGAGACTATGACATATGAAATGTGGTCTTTGTTTATATCTTCATTTTTGAAACTTTTTTTGAGACTGTTAGGGAAGACTAAATATAAACTAGATTTTGTATAATATTAAGGATTTACTTTTTTTTTTTTTTTTGAGATAGGGTCTTGCTTTGTCACCGAGGCTGGAGTACAGTGGTGCTGTCATGACTCACTGCAGCCTCGACCTCCTAGGCTCAAGTGATCCTCCCACCTCAGCCTCCCAAGTAGCTGGTACCACAGGTGCATGCCACCACACCCAGCCAGGATTTATGAAATTTTTATTGGGTAAGACTATGTTTTTTTCTTTCAAAGACTGGGTATGATGGCTGATGCCTATAATCTCAGCACTTTGGTAGGCTGAGGCAGGAGTATTGCTTGTGGCCAGGAATTCAAGACCAGCCCGGGCAACATAGGAAGACCCTGTTTCTACAAAAAAAATTTTTTTTAGTTAGCTGGGTGTGGTGGCACCTATAGTCCTAGCGATGCAGTGGTGGGAGAATGGCTTGACCCCAGGAATGTGAGGCTGCAGCAAGCTGTTTGCACCACTACACCCCAGCCTCAGTGACAAAGCAAGACTTTGTCTCTAAAAAGAATTTTTTTTTTTTTTTGAGACGGAGTCTTGCTCATGTCGCCCAGGCTGGAGTGCAATGGTACAATCTCAGCTCACTGCAACCTCCACCTCCCGGGTTCAAGCTATTCTCCTGCCTAAGCCTCCTAAGTAGCAGGGATTACAGGTGCCCACCACCACGCCTAGCTAATTTTTATACTTTTAGTAGAGACGGGGTTTTGCCATGTTGTCCAGGATGGTCTCAAACTCCTGACCTCAGGTGATCCGCCTGCCTCAGCCTCCCAAAGTGCTGGGATCACAGGAGTGAGCCACTGCACCTGGCAAAAGAATACTTTTTTTTTTTTTTCACTTTGTCGCCCAGTCTGGAGTGCAGTGGCGCAATCTCGGCTCACTGCAAGCTCCGCCTCCCGGGTTCACGCCATTCTCCTGCCTCAGCCTCCTGAGTAGCTGGGACTACAGACGCCAGCTACCATGCCCAGCTGATTTTTTGTATTTTTAGTAGAGACGGGGTTTCACCGTGCTAGCCAGGATGGTCTGATCTCCTGACCTCGTGATCCACCCGCCTCGGCCTCCCAAAGTGCTGGGATTACAGGCGTGAGCCACTGCGCCCGGCCGTTGTTTCTTTTCTAGGATCACATCAAAGATACCACATTACATTTATTTTTGTGTATGTATTTATGTATGTATGTATGTATTTATTTTTTGAGACAGTCTCGCTGTGTTGCCTAGGCTGGAATGCAGTGGCGCTATCTTAGCTCACTGCAACCTCCACTTTCCAGGTTCAAGAGCTTCTCCTGCCTCAGTCTCCTGTGTAGCTGAGATTACAGGCTCCCACCACCACGTCCTGTTAATTTTTGTATTTTTCGTAGAGACAGTGTTTCACCATGTTGGCCAGGCTGGTTTCGAACTCCTGACCTCAAGTGATCCGCCAGCCTTGGGCTCCCAAAGTGCTAGGATTGCAGGCATGAGCCATCACGCTGGGCCTTTATTTATTTTTGAGACAGGGTCTCCTCTGTTGCCCAGGCTGGAGCACAGTGGCACAATCACCGTTTACCACAGCTTCAACCTCCTGGGCTCAAGCTATCCTCCTACCTTAGCCTCCCAAGTAGCTGGAACCACAGGTGTGTGCCATCAGGCTTGGCTAATTTTTTATTTTTACTTTTGTAGAGACAGAGTCCTGCCATGTTGCCCAGGCTGGTCTTGAACTCCCAGCCTCAAGGGATCCTCCCATCTCGGCCTACCAAAGTGTTGGGATTACTGGTGTGAGCCACTGTGCCAGACCTACATTACATTTAGTTGTCAAGTCCCCTTAGGCGCCTCTTGGCTATAACAATTTCATAGACTTTTTATATTTTTGATGACTTTTACAGCTTGGAGTAATACTGGTAGGGTGTTTTTGTAGAATGACCCTCAGTTGGAGGCCTGGCATGGTGGCTCATGTGTGTAATCCCAACACTTTGGGAGGCCAAGGTTGGTGGATCACTTGAGGTCAGGAATTTGAGATCAGCCTGGCCAACATGCTGAAACCTTGTCTCCACTAAAAACACACAAAAATTAGCCAGTGGTGGCACATGTCTGTAACCCAGCTACTTGGGAGGCTGAGGCAGGAGGATCCCTTGAATCTGGGAGGTGGAAGTTGCTGAGATTGCGTCATTGCACTCCAGCCTGAGCAACAGAGTGAGATTCTGTCTCAAAAAAAAAAAAAAAAAAAGGAATGCCTCTCAATTAGGATTTGTCTGATGTTTCTCTCATTATTAGACTGGGGTTATAGGTTTTTGAGAGGAAGACCACAGGTTACCCTGCCAATTTTATTACATCCTGTTAAGGGTACCTACTATCAACATGTCTTATCACTAGTGGTATTAACCTTAATCACCGGCTGAGGTAATGTTTGTCAAGTTTCTCCACTGTAAAGTTACGCTTTCACCCCTGCTTTTCATACTGTACTCTTTGGAAGGCAGTCACTATGTGCAGATCACAATGAGTGGGCAGTGGTGCTCTGCCTCCATGTGGGTGGAGCGCCTACATACATTATTTGGAATTCTTCTGCATGGAAGAGGTTTGTGTTCCCCATTGATTGACTGATTGATTGATCGATTATTATTATTATTTTGAGACAGAGTCTGGCTCTGTTACCCAGGCTGGAGTGCAATGGCGCAATCTTGGCTCACTGAAACCTCTGCCTCTCTTTTATGGCAATTCTCCTGCCTCAGCCTCCCAAGTAGCTGGGATTACAGGCACCCACCAACACACCCGGCTAATTTTTTGTATTTTTAGTAGAGACGGGGTTTCACCATGATGGCCAGGCTGGTCTCAAACTCCTGACCTCAGGTGATCCACCCGTGTCAGCCTCCCAAAGTGCTAGGATTACAGGCGTGAGCCACTGCACCCGGCCCCCGTTGATTTATTCATTAATATATTTATTTATTAATATATTTATTTATTTATTTATTTTTTGAGACAGAGTCTCGCTCTCGCACAGGATGGAGTGCAGTGGCGCAATCTCAGCTCACTGCAAGCTCCGCCTCCCAGGTTCACGCCATTCTCCTGCCTCAGCCTCCCAAGTAGCTGAGACTACAGGCGCCCGCTACCATGCCCGGCTAATTTTTTGTATTTTTAGTAGAGACAGGGTTTCACCGTGGTAGCCAGGATGTTCTCGATCTCGTGACCTCATGATCCGCCCACCTTGGCCTCCCAAAGTGCTGGGATTACAGGCATGAGCCACTGCGCCTGGCCATATGTATTAATATAGATACAGGCTTTTATACATTGGGTTATGATTCAATACTATTTCATTTTATTTGTTTACTTTTTGAGACAGAGTATCGCTCTTTTGCCCAGGCTGGAGTGAAGTGGTGCAATCTCAGCTCACTGCAACCTCCAGCCCCTGGGTTCAAGCGATTCTCCTGCCTCAGCCTCTCAAGTAGCTGGGATTACAGGCATGTGCCACTGCACTCAGCTAATTTTGTATTTTTAGTAGAGATGTGGTTTGGTTTCACCATATTAGCCAGGCTGACCTCGAACTCCTGATCTCGAGTGATCCACCCGCCTCAACCTCCCAAAGTGCTAGGATTACAGGTGTGAGCCACCACACCCAGCCAATACTATTTTATTTTGTTGCTCAAATTTTTTCACCTCTCCAGTGACCTTTTACTATACCCTGTTGGGGTGTGTGTGTGTATTTCCTTACGTTCTGGCATTACAAGAAACTAAGGAAATAGCTCTTCTTGTATATTTCCTGCCCCAATCCTAGAATCAGTCATTTCTTCAAGGACTCTTGAAGAAGTTATTAGAGAATAACTGTTATTGGAGAATGGTATTAGAAACCAAGATTTGGGCCAGGCACAGTGGCTCACACTTGCAATCCCAACACTTTGGGAGGCCTAGATGGGAGGACAGCCAGAGGCCAGGAGTTTAAGATCAGCTTGGTCAACAAAGGGAGACCCTCATCTCTAATAATAATAATAATATTAAACCAAGATCTGCGTGGTAAGTATGCTCATTGCTACTGGGGTGTCTTGCTTTTTGGCCCTTCTCAACTGTCAGAGTAAGTGAATATATGTATGTATACTACAGTATATACACATCTTTATAACTTTCTCTATGTAATCATCTGTATATATGGGTCAGTTTTTTTTTTTTTTTTTTGAGACGGGGTCTCGCTGTGTTGCCCAGGCTGGAGTGCAGTGGCGCAGTCTCGGCTCAGTGCCAGCTCCGCCTCCTGGGTTCATGCCATTCTCCTGCCTCAGCCTCCCAAGTAGCTGGGACTACAGGTGCCCACCACCACGCCCTGCTAATTTTTGTATTTTTAGTAGAGATGGGGTTTCACCATATTGGTCAGGCTGGTCTCAAACTCCTGACCTCAGGTGATCCGCCTGCCTTGGCCTCCAAAAGTGCGGGGATTACAGGCGTGAGCCACCGCGCCCGGCCAGGTCATTTTTTTTTTTAAGTCTACCTGTTACAGATATATATTATAATATTTACAGCTGAAATTATATGGCTAAGATTTGCTTTTAAAAACTTCAGCAATCCGGCTGGGAGTGGTGGCGCACGCCTGTAATCCCAGCACTTTGGGAGGCTGAGGCAGGCGGATCACGAGGTCAGGAGATCGAGACTATCCTGGCTAACACGGTGAAACCCCGTCTCTACTAAAAATATAAAAAATTAGACGGGCGTGGTGGTGGGCGCCTGTAGTCCCAGCTACTCAGGAGGCTGAAGCAGGAGAATGGCGTGAACCCAGGAGGCGGAGCTTGCAGTGAGCCGAGATAGCACCACTGTACTCCAGCCTGGGTGACAAAGCAAGACTCCGTCTCAAAAAAAAACAAACAAACAAACAAAAAAACTTCAGCAATCTCTGGTTGTCTAGTGGTTAGGAATAAAAGTTGAAGAAAAAAGAAACCTCCAGCAAAACAACAAACTAGGACAATGAAATACAATCGACTAAGATAATCATTGAAGCAGGATGCCACGTACACTGGGGATTCACTCATTATACTGTTCTCTCTACTTGCATGTATGTTTGAAATATTCCACTGGGCACAGTGACTCACGCCTGTAATCCCAGCACTTTGGGAGGCTGAGGTGGGCAGATCACAAGGTCAGGAGTTCAAGACCAGCCTGGCCAATATGGTGAAAGCCCGTCTTTACTAAAAATACAAAAATTAGCTGGGCATGGTGGCATGTGCCTGTAGTCCCAGCTACTCGGGAGGCTGAGGCAGAAGAATTGCTTGAACCGGGAGGCCGAGGTTGCAGTGAGCTGAGATAGCACCACTGCACTCCAGCCTGGGTGACAGAGCAAGACTCAGTCTTAAAAAAAGAAAAAGAAAAAAGAAAAAGAAATATTCCATAATACAAAATATTATGGCTGGGTGCAGTGGCTCATGCCTGTAATCCCAACACTTTGGGAGGCCGAGGTGGGCAGATCACAAGGTCAGGAGTTCGAGACCAGCCTAGCCAACGTGATGAAACCCTGTCTCTACTAAAAATACAAAAATTATCTGGGCATGATGGCACGAGCCTGTAATCCTAGCTGCTCAGGAGGCTGAGTCAGGAGAATCGCTTGAGCCTGGGAGGCAGAGGTTGCAGTGAGCTGAGATCGTGCCACTGCACTCCAGCCTGGACCAGAGAGCAAGACTCTGTCTCAGTAAATAAATATGTACATACATAAATACATACATAAAATAAGAAAATAGAGCCAGAAAACCCTCACTGACCAGGCTGCAGTTAAATAAGGTCAAATAGAGAAAGACAGCCAGTCAGATACAAGGCATTAACACACACGCACATACAGGCACACACACAAGCATACACACATGCACATGCACACACACACACATACACACAGGCGCACACACACATACACACACAAAACTCTTCCTCCCACGGTCATCCTTAGGTGAAATTTTGAAGATGAAAGTTTTTCTTCCATGTTTGGACCCATCTGCCCTTTCAGAAACCCCAACCTTATTGCTCTACTGCTTCCTAAATCTGCTTTTGGAGGGAAATCTGATCATTTGAAATATTTCTTGTGACTGAAAGTCAAAGTGTGGTCTTCTTAGGAATTTATATTTCTGTGTCATCTTTGATGGGGCAAGAAGTTGCACTGTTTCTGGCTTAGGAATTTCAGGCAGTGGGTGTTTGACAGGGACAGCAACAGTCCCCAGCACATGTGGAATTACACATATAGGTAATGTTTCTACCAGTCCCAGGGGTTTCTCTAAGGTGAGGAACACAGTCTGTGGCCTGCCCCATCCCCTCATCCCTTGAGTGGAACTTGCCCACTCTCACCTCTTTTTTTTTTTTTTTTTTTTTGAGACAAGATCTGGCTCTGTAACCCAGGCTGGAGTGCAGTGACACCATCTCAGCTCACTGCAGCCTCCACCTCCCGGGCTCAAGTGATCCTCCCACTTCAGTGTCCCAAGTAGCTGGGACTACAGGCATGGGCCACCACACCTGGGTAATTTTTGTATGTTTGGTAGAGACAGGGTTTCATCATGTTGGCCAGGCCGGTCTTGAACTCCTGACCTCAGGTGATCTGCCCGCCTCAGCCTCCCAAAGTGCTGTGATTATAAGTGGGAGCCATCACTCCTTGGCAACTCTCATCTTTTGAGACAGTAGTTGGGAAAGAACAGGTCTTTGGTTATACGACCAGTGAGACTGTCATGACCCTGCAGCTCACCATGGTTTCCTCTTGTTTCCCCCACTCTAGGGGTGGGGCAGAAGGCCTTAACTCTGAAAAAGCTGAAACAGGTGCTTCTTGAGAGTGCTGGAAGTTGGTAGCAGAGTGCCCTGCTTCTGTGGACAATGGTTTTTATCTCCAGGTTTGTCTTCATCTTCTCTGGATCCTTGGCCTCCTTGAACAGTTCTGGGTCGTAAAAGGCTGAGAGTGGGCAGAGACTTATTTTAGTAGATTAGTGAGATGCTGTGCCCAACCTAGTCCCATCCATAATAAGGGGCTGCTGCTGGCCCTTCCTCTCACTCAGTCTTCCTCCACCCCTGCGGCCCCTTCTTACTCCTCTGGAATAGAGTATAGCTGCCTCTGGTTCTGTTATAAGGACAGGAACTCCTGGGACAGCTACTCTCGCATTAGGTCAAAAACATTTCCTGTTGATTTGATTAGTTTCCTTCCAAACAATGCATTTATGGAAGAAGAAGAGCTTTTGCAGGCATGCATTTGCACAGGCAGCCAACCTCCTCCAGTCACACACAGACACACACACACCTCCACACCCACACGCACACACTTTCTTCCCATCCGCCCACAAAGCATCAGTCACATTTAGAATTTGCACAAATGCACACCCTCCCTCATACATCACAATGCACACCCTCTCATCCACCTACATGTCTCTTCCACAAAATCACACCTGCTCACATACCCTTAGAAGCACATTCCTATACTGTGCCCAGAGAGAGAAAGGTGGGGGAGACAAGCAAGGAGAATGGGTTATAAGGGGTCAGGAGGTCAAACCTCTGTAGGAGCTGAAAAGTCAGAAGACCAGGACTCCCCACTCCTCTCTGCCCTTTTTTTTCTTTCTTTTTTTTTTTTGAGATGGAGTCTTGCTCTGTCGCCCAGGCTGGAGTGCAATGGCGCAATCTCGGCTCACTGCAACCTCCGTCTCCCAGGTTCAAGTGGTTCTCCTGCCTCAGCCTCCTGAGTAGCTGGGATTACAGGCACCCGCCACCACATCCAGCTAATTTTTGTATTTTTAGTAGAGATGAGGTTTCACCATGTTGGCCAGGCTGGTATCGAACTCCTGACCTCATGATTGGCCCGCCTAGGCCTCCCAAAGTGCTGGGATTACAAGTGTGAGTCACAGCTCCAGGCCTCCTCTCTGCCCCTGTAAGTAGAAATACTACGGCTGGGCAAGGTGGCTCGTGCCTGTAATCCCAGCACTTTGGGAGGTGAAGGTTGCAGTGAGCCAAGATCGCGCCATTGCACTCCAGCCTGGGTGACAAAGTGGGACTCCGTCTCAAAAAAAAAAAAAAGAAATACTATGAATTGAGAGAGATTTAGAATTAGGGGTAGGGGAAGCAGGAACTCAGGGCCCCCTGTCCCACACAGAAAGTGTGCTGCCCCTGTGACAGTGATGGATCTCAGGCTTTGGCTAAGGTGGGAAGTTTGTCAAGACTGTAAGTGGCATCCATCACATGTCCAAGAAGCCCATTTTGACCAGTAGAAAAGGATGGCCTTTAGGGTGGGATTCCCTATCAGCTCAGGAAATGGTGGGGAGGGAATGAAGAGAGATAAGGAAGTAAAAGGCTGGGTTGGGCTCTGGGTCCAACATCTTCTAGAATGAATCTTACTAATGTCAGCCAGAATCAAGAGGAGGAGGCTCCCCTTCACTGGAAACTTGAAGTCCCCCTCAGAGAAAAGGTGGGAGAGAGGGCTTGGAAAAGTGACAAGTGCCCAAGAGCAGCCCAGGCAATTCTGCCTTCGGCACCAGACTATTGTCTGCCTGCCCTGACTCAGCCCAAATTCAGAAACTGTGGATTCTGGAAAGCAACAAGACTTTTCCTTTGGGAAAGGGTCCTGAAGCTGACCCACAGTGCTCAAGAAAGTTGGCAGAGAGGCCAGGCACAGTGGCTCACACCTGTAATCCCAGTATTTTGGGATGCCGAGGTGGGCGGATTACCTAAGGTCAGGAGTTTGAGACCAGCCTGGCCAACATGGTGAAACCCTGTCTCTACTAATAATACAAAAATGAGCTGAACATGGTGGCAGGCACCTGTAATCCCAGCTACTCATGAGGCTGTGGCAGGAGAATCACTTGAACCTATGAGGCAGAGGTTGCAGTCAGCCAAGATCGCACCATTGCATTCCAGCCTGGACGACAAGAGTGAAACTTCATCTAAAAAAAAAAAAAAAAAGAAGAAGAAGAAGAAAGAGAAGAAGAGGAAGAGGAAGAAGAGAAGGATAGGAGGAGGAGGAGGAGGAGGGGAAGGGGAAGGGGAAGTGGAAGGGGAAGGGGAAGAGAGGGAGAGGAAGAAGAAGAGGAAGAGGAGGAAGAGGAAGAAGAAGAAGGAAGAAGAAAGAAGAAGAAAATAATTGGCAGAGAGCTCAGTGAAATAGAGACAGAGGAGACGGAAGTGAGCCACACACTGTGCATCCTCGCCTCACCAGGAAACTGCTAAAGTTCCTGGGGAAGCAAAGTAGAATTTCATAAGAACAAAATGGATGGAGAGGAGAAAACCTATGGTGGCTGTGAAGGCGCTGATGCCACGTATGTCAAATTGATATCATCTGATGGCCATGAATTTATTGTAAAAATAGAACATGCATTAACATCAGGCACGATAAAAGCCATGTTGAGTGGCCCAGGCGTTTTATGGGTTTGGCTTTTAAATTTAGGTCTTTGGTCTTAAGTTAATTTTTGTTTATGCTGTGAGGTCAGTTTGCTGAGAACGAAACCAATAAGGTCAATTTTAGAGAGATACCTTCACATGTGCTATCGAAAGTATGCATGTATTTTACCTACAAGGTTCGCTACACTTAACAGCTCTACTGAGATTCCCGAATTCCCAATTGCACCTGAAATTGTACTAGAACTGCTGATGGCTGCGAACTTCCTAGATTGTTAAATAAAATAAATTATAATAAACTGTTAACTCTATTCAGTATTTAATACTTGTAGTTCAGTTAGTAACTTTTTCATATATAGCATGTTGCCTGTATGCAGTTTTAACTATATAAAGTTCATTGCAAAGCAGATTATCTTCTGTTTTTTTGGCATAGCAATCAAAGTTGATATTTGTTTGCTACATCAACAAATTAAGGACATTTTCACAAGCTGAGAAATAAACAAATATGCCAATTAAAAAAAAAAAAAAGAAAGAAACAGGGACAGAGATATCTGGCCCCTGCCATCCATGTCTTGACAGTGCCTCATGAGTCTCTCCTCCTGCTGCCGCCTGGGGGCGCCCCCAGCTGGGTCTCAGGCTGCTGCCAGCACTGCTGTTGTTATCATTAGTGTAATTAATAAACAAGCACTGCTGGGGCCAAGTGGAAGAAGAGGCAGGCCCCTGCTGCTCAGGAGAATCCCTGAAAAGATCCAGTGAGCCTGCGGCAACCGGAGCTGAGTGGCTGGTCCCTCCTCTCTACCCAGGACCTCTGGAAGGGGTGTGGGGTGGGCTTCCCCCTGGAGGGAAGGGCAAGGGGAGGAGCACACTTGGTAGGCTTGGTTTGGAACCAGCTCTGCATGTGCCTGACAGGATGTCTGTGGGCAAGGCCACCCTCGTGATTACTGTTTGTGGGGCGGGCTCTGAAGCAATTATTCATTCATTTAATAGGCATCTGCCTATTTATTTATGGAGAGCCTACTGTGGGCAAGGTGGTCTACTAATAATAGCTAATGTTTGACTGGACAGTGTGACGACACAGCCAACTTTCACACCAGGTCCTGGGAAAAGGGGTAGAAGCAGGGGAAGCAACAAGGAAAAATGACAGCCCAAAAAGATCTGGGCAATTGGGCTTTGGCCTCTGTAGTGTAGTGGTGGGGATATATATTAGGTAAAACCTGGTGATTACCAAGATCTTGGGAAACTCAAGACCCAAGCTGGAAAACATACGGCAAGTGGGGCTGGAGAAAATGGGCATTTTTCAGGTAGGAGGGACTTGGAGATAAAGGCATGGCAATAGGACTTGAATATGGGGATTTTGGGTGAACGGCTCAATGAAAGGGAGGCACGAAGGGATGCTAGCCGATCCTGCTGGGGGAGCCCCGGGTCACGGCAGTTTCGGGGAGCCAGATGGATGGGAGTGTCTAGGGGTTGAGGTGCTCTAAGTCCTGAGAGGGGGGTGCTGGATTCTGGGATCAGAGTCCGAACAAGAGTTGGGGTGTGGTGGGGGCTGCCAGCGGGGTTTTGAGGGAAGACTCTGGAGTGCTGGGTTAGAAAAGATGCTGGAGCGGGTTTAGGGAAAGGAGGGGCGTGGCCGGGGAGCCCATCCTGGAGGCCAAGCCAGATCCTCAGGTTTGGCCGGGGGCGGCTGGGGCCGGTGTGCCGGCGGGGCGCCGGCGGGGCCGCGGGGGTTTGCGGCGCTGGCTGGGGTTCGCGCTCCGAGCCAGTCGCCGGGGCTCCGCGGGGGGGCGGTGCGAGCTCGGGCTGCGGGCGGGCCGGGAGGAGGCGGCGGCTCGGAGAAGAACATGAATCAGCGGCGGCGACGGCGGCGACGGCAGTGGAAGGAGCGCGCTGGCCCGGGAGCGGCCCCGGGGACCTCGCGCTGCTGACGGCGGCGACCGTGGCCGGAGGCGGGCGCGGGTCTCGGAGGCAGTCGCCTCAGCGCCACCCCACTGGCGGCCCCAGCCCCTCCCGCAGCCCTCCTCCCTCCCGCTCCCTTCCCGCCTCCTCCTCCCCGCCCTCCTCCCTCCTCGCTCGCGGGCCGGGCCCGGCATGGTGCGGCGTCGCCGCCGATGGCGCTGAGGCGGAGCATGGGGCGGCCGGGGCTCCCGCCGCTGCCGCTGCCGCCGCCGCCGCGGCTCGGGCTGCTGCTGGTGGCTCTGGCTTCTCTGCTGCTCCCGGAGTCCGCCGCCGCAGGTAGGGGCTAGCCCGGGAGGCGGCGGGAAGCGAGGGGCTGCGGAGGGGCGCGGCCGGGGGTCGGAGCCCGGGACGGGCCTGGCGGGCCGGAGTCGGGGTGAGGGTCCGGAGCCGAAGGCCGAGCCTCGGGGCTGGGACAGGGCGCGCGGCGGAGTGCTCGCCGCCAGATCTCCGGCCGGGCCCCCACCCCCAACTTTCTGGCGCTCGGGGCTCTTCTGGCGGGGTGGAAGAGAAGGGAGCGGGGTGTGGGCTGTGTGGTCAGCGGGGAGTGTTTGGGACTGCATTTTCCCGCCTCGATGTTCCCAGCTGTTAGCTCCCTCCTTCCCAGTACTGGGGACCCCATTCTGCCTGCCCCGCACGCGAAGGTCCGCCTCGGAAACCACACGGGCCGGGGCTGGGCACCCAAAGGCCACCCTGATACCATTTAGGTACACAGGGGCTGTGAGGGTGCCCAGTCACAAAAAACAAATGGGCACACTCGAGTTCCTGTGCCCTCAGAGCTTCCTGAAAGCAGAACCTTGGAGAGGATGGGCTGTTGCCAGGTTGCTGGTCTTTGGGAGGGGTTAGTCTTGTGTTCCCACATAGCCACTGAGGCATTTGCTGGTGACAAGAGCCTTCCATGCAGCACGGTGCTCTCCAAGTTCCCACCCCGCACCTCGGGGACTGCTGGGCATATAGGGAGCGGGAGCCTGGCCCCCGTCCTGTGACTGGTCCTGAGAGGGTGAAGGGAGCAGGAAAGAGCCACAGGCCAGGACAGCGGCCACCCGCTGGCATCTTCTCTTGAGACAGCATTCCTTGCCATATCAGCCTCTCAGGGAAGGGAAGGGAAACGGGGTGACGAGTATTTACAAGCTGAAAGGTGTGGACCTGATGCTCAGGGAGCCCACGACTTTGCCTAGAGTCACATAGCAAAGGGCAAGAAGAAGCAGGGCTGGATTTCAGTTATGCAGATACTTGATCTGCACCTCTCTCTGCTTAAAAACAAGCCAGGAGGCCAGGAGAGGTGTGTGTGTGTGTGTGTGTGTGTGTGTGTGTGTGTGTGTGTGTGTGTGTGTGTGTGTGTGTGTGTGTGTGTGTGTGTGTGTGTGTGTGCGCGCGCGCGCGTGTGTGTGCGTGTGCGCGCACGCGCGCACACGCAAGTTCCAAAGAGTGGCCCCTGTTGATGTGGCAGTGGCTCAGGGGTCTTAGGCTCCCTGCTCAGGGCCCCAGCCCTCCCTTCTGCCTCCCACCTTCCTAGCACTCGCCCCTGCCCACATTCAGGTATTAATAGAGCGGATGGCTGCCAGGAAGGCTGCCATGTGTTTGATCTGACGTCGTTTTGCAGCCATATGTTCTCCACTTCAGGGGAGCACCCCCTCCTTTCCTTCTTCAGCCCTGCTTCATTTGGTAAGGTTGGGTGCAGAGGGTGCTGGCAGCAATTCAGGGTCTGGGCTGACACCTTGGGTGGAGAGCTGGCAGCCTGTTGCACTAGTTGGGTGCAGCAGTCATTCCTAGAGCAGTGCCTGCCCCAGTAGGGTAACTCCCATCATTTCAGCCCAGCCTGCCTTCCTTTTGCTGTCTGGGCTCAGAAGGAGGACATGGGGAAGAGGTCCTTAGAGCCGGAGGGAACTTGGAGAGCTGGCCATGCCCCTTCCCTTCGCCCAGGTCCAGCGACCTTCCCTTCCACACTGTCCTACCTCTGCTTCCTTGACTTTGGCTGAGAAAGAGCCCTCTGTCTGACACAGAAGCTACCTTCTAGAAGAGAATGGGAACTGTTTACAGAGACAGAGTCCCTCTCAAGGCTGACACATGTTCCTTCCCACCCCTCAGGTCTGAAGCTCATGGGAGCCCCGGTGAAGCTGACAGTGTCTCAGGGGCAGCCGGTGAAGCTCAACTGCAGTGTAGAGGGGATGGAGGAGCCTGACATCCAGTGGGTGAAGGATGGGGCTGTGGTCCAGAACTTGGACCAGTTGTACATCCCAGTCAGCGAGCAGCACTGGATCGGCTTCCTCAGGTGCAGGCCTGTGGGGGCAGGTGTGGGCTGCCAGCCAGGGGGCAGGCTATGCTCTTTCCTTGGGGATTGGGAGCTGGGGCCCTCTCCTGATGCCCAGAGGTCTGTGGTTTTTTTATTTGGCTACCTGTGGGACCTTCCAGAAGTCGGGGCAGGCTGAACTCATCAAGTTTGCCTAGCAGAGCTGCCCCCCTTGCCCTGGGAAGCAAGCCTCGTATCCTGTTTCCACAGCCTGAAGTCAGTGGAGCGCTCTGACGCCGGCCGGTACTGGTGCCAGGTGGAGGATGGGGGCGAAACCGAGATCTCCCAGCCAGTGTGGCTCACGGTAGAAGGTGAGGAGGCAGAGCCATATGGGCGTGTTGGCCTGGAGCATGTGCTGTCTGCTGGTGACTATACCTCTGCAGTGGAGAACTCAGTAGAAGCTGGGCTGCCCCACTGCTCTGTGGGGCCTGGTTGTCCAGGCTGTAGGCCCACTCCAGACATCGGAAGACCCTACCAGTTGGAGTTGGGTATCTGGGAACCAAGGGACCAACTGGGATCCACAACCTGTGGGGTGCAGTCTGTTTCCGTTGCTTGAGCAACAAGCTTCAAGCATCCATCTGGGACTGGACCCTGTTCTGCCAAGTGGTCTGGCCAGCAGGGGGAGGGGAGGAAGGCTCTGCAGCTGCGGGAGCTCAGAGCTGTTCAGCCCAGGAAAACAAAGTGACTAAGAAAGTAACAAAGGGCCCTGAATGGGAGCTGGGGCCTGGCAGCAGAACTCTGCTGAAGCTCCCACCCACTCCCCTGAGTTTTATGCCCCTCTCCCAGCTCTCCACCCCCAGTCTCCTCTCTTACTGCAAGAAGAGCTGTCCAAATCTGCCATGCCTAAGGGGGCAGCATGGAAGACATGTCTAAGGTGCCAGGCATGGTGGCATGTGCCTGTGTCCCAGCTACTCCAGAGGCTAAGGCCAGAGGATCACTTGAGCCCCCAGGAGTTCCAGGCCAGCCTGGGCAACATAGAGAGACCTCCCCACCACTAATCTCAAAAAAAAAAAACCAAAAAAAAATTCCTAAGGAGCCTGAAAAAGAGAAGCACCGCCTGCCTCTCAAGCTAGATGCCTGTTCTGCTGTTGACCTAATCATAAGGGGCCTGTGGTAACCTTCCGCGTGGAGGACTTCAGATGTAAACAGACTTGTGATTTGTACAGTAGGAAGCCAAGAGGTGGCAGGGCTCACTCCTCACTCCCCTTCTCTCCTAGGTGTGCCATTTTTCACAGTGGAGCCAAAAGATCTGGCAGTGCCACCCAATGCCCCTTTCCAACTGTCTTGCGAGGCTGTGGGTCCCCCTGAACCTGTTACCATTGTCTGGTGGAGAGGAACTACGAAGATTGGGGGACCCGCTCCCTCTCCATCTGTTTTAAATGTAACAGGTGAGCAGCCTCAGAAGAGGGCTTGGAGTGGAGAAGGAGCTGGGTCCTGGAGGGCACTGAAGCTGGCAGAGTTTCAGCCACTGAGCTTGCGGTTGTGAGTGTCCAGAGCAAGCCCCAGTGTCTGGGGATGTGAGCTGCACCATTACTAAGCTCATTAGTCAGGTGTGCTAGGCTGGCTGGGTGGGCTGATTAGTGGTGATCCTGCTGTGTGTGCTTAAGGAGGGTGTGGGGCCACCTTTGGTTCACAGCAGTCCAGGCCATGCACAGCTGGCCCTCAGAGATGAATTGTATGAGACCAGGGGCACCCATCCCCCACCCCTCCCAAGGGAAGGAGCCAGAAACCAGCCCACGCAGAGCTAGGGAGGAGTATCTGGCAGACACTGAGAAGACAAGACTCTCAGGCTGCAGAGAGGGGAAAGGAGGGAGAGAGAAGGGGTAGGGGGAGGTTAGCACAAAGATACAGGGCTTCCTCCCCTAATGGCACTTTCCGGAAAACCTCCAGACATTTTCCTGAACAACTGTGTCTGTCCATACCTCTGCACAGTCACACCTGCACACCCACCTGGGCCCCAAGTTTCTTGGGTACATACCCTCACATGCTTGTAAGGCTTGCTTATTTGTGAAACAAAGTATACTGTTTCTGGTTGAGGCTTGAATTGGGCAAAAAAGATGGGAGTCTGAGCTTGGTCTCATGTGCTGGAAGATGCCAGGGAAATGGGTGCTGAGCTAGGTTCTCCAGCAATTTGAATCTTGAGAAGAGGTGGACTATGAGACCTCTTGGAAGCAAGTGCAGGTCCTGTTCAGGAGGTGCTGAGCTGGAGCAGATTAGAGAGGAGGTTGGGTTCACTTCCTTCCAGGTGTGCGTGGTTGGGACCCTCAGGCAGGCAGCCTGATAATAAGCACTCACTGAACTCCTACTCCACACCACACTGTGCTAGGCACCACAGGGGACAGCGGGAATACAAAGGAAATAGAAGCTGAAGAACTGAGTATAACTGGGGAGACAAGACACGTGCATAAAGAGCTGAGAACTACTGCAAGGCAGAGAGTCTGCAAATAACAACCCCAAGGGGGCACAGAGCAAACAGAAGGGCTCACTCTGGTATGCGCAAAAAAGAGTGACCAGAAAAGGGGGGCAATTTGTGCTGTGTGTGGGAGATGGGATGGAGGTGGGAGGGTTTAGCATGCCGTGCACTTGACACACATTACCTGATTCTCACAATTCTCCCGTTTGAGAGATGAGAAAACAGAGCCCTCTCCAGGCTCACCAGACTCCAGTGTCCCTGTTCATTTCACCGTGCCTCACTGCCCAGCCCCTTCCTTTCAGGAGGGATTTAAGGATGTTCAGACCAGAGCCTGAGTATTCGCCTTTCCCAATCCCGCACTGAGTGGGGGTTGCTGCTTGGGGAGCTGACTGAGGTTTTCTGGCCCCAGGGGTGACCCAGAGCACCATGTTTTCCTGTGAAGCTCACAACCTAAAAGGCCTGGCCTCTTCTCGCACAGCCACTGTTCACCTTCAAGGTAGGAGGGCTGGCAGGGAGGAAGGGTGGATGAGGCCAGGGGCATTCCCAGCGAGCTCTCCAGCAGTTAGAATTGTTCTGTGTTCCGGCTCCCCTTGTGGTCCTGCTGGGATCTAGGGAGCGAGGGGTTAATTGGCATAGCTCCCATTCCTAGTGGGAGCACCTGAGACCCTGCGTGGCTGAGATGAGAATAGAATCCTGACGTCACAGCAGAGTTCCCATCACGAAGCAGAGTCCTTGGGAGGGAGGGAAGGAGGGAGGGAGGGAGGCAGCAGGAGATGGTCAAGGCCCATGCCCAGCCTTGTTTCTGCCCCTCCCTTTAAGGGGATGGGGGTGGGGAAAACAGCCTAGCACCGGATGGAGGAGACCCAGAGGGCTGGTGCACAGAGTGGGAGGGAGAGGGTGTCTGCAGGAGCCAGGCTGTGGCTGCAGGGGCAGCTGCCTGTCTCTCCCTTGTATCTCCCAAGCCTGAGGTGCCGCCCCCACATACCCTCTCATCTTATTCCTCAGTCACACAGGGCCTTCGTTGCAGGGAGAGGCAACCTCTCTCCACAGCACTGGCACTCTCCCAGGTGTAAGCAGCTGTGCCCTACTGGTTGCTTATTTGTGTACTACTGTGATCCTGGGAGTGCTGAGTAGCCGTCTTTAGGTTGGGGATGCCCTGGACCCTCAGAGAGACTCAAGGCTTGACTCCCGTGCCTCCTGCTGCCTCTGCTCATATCCCTACTGGGCACTGATTCTGAGTCCCCGTCCACAGCACTGCCTGCAGCCCCCTTCAACATCACCGTGACAAAGCTTTCCAGCAGCAATGCTAGTGTGGCCTGGATGCCAGGTGCTGATGGCCGAGCCCTGCTACAGTCCTGTACAGTTCAGGTAGGCTCTCTGGGCTGGGCCATGCTCGTTCTGGCTGCATGGCCAGCACTTTGTTGACAGGGGTATCAAACTCACTAGCCAGCTCCTGGGGGCTTGGTCTGCAGCTCTTTTCAGGCTCTGCTCCTTAGCAGGAAGAACACAGGCCACTGTCTCTTATCATGGGGTGCTCTGGCAACTAAGTGACTTTGCAGATTAGCTCAAACTCATGCATTCATAAGGTTGGAAAGCAGATCACTAGAACAGATTTGGGGTGCCTGGAAGGTTTTTCTTTCTTTCTTTCTTTTTTTTTCTTTTTTTGAGACAGGGTCTCACTGTTGGCCAGACTGGAGTGCAGTGGTGCCATCTTGGCTCACTGCAACCTCCACCTCCTGGGTTCAAGTGATTCTCCTGCCTTAGCCTCCCCAGCAGCTAGGATTAGGATTACAGTCATGCACCGCCACGCCCAGCTAATTTTTTTTTTTTTAATTTTTAGTAGAGACTAGTAGTTCACCATGTTAGCCAGGCTGATCTCAAACTCCTGACTTCAAGTGATCTGCCTGCCTCAGCCTCCCAAAATGCTGGTATTACAGGCGTGAACCAGCACACCCAGCCGAGTTTTTCTTACTTAGGTGAAAGCTCAAACCTTTGCTGATACTCACACTATCATGCTCCACCTTACCCCCCACCCCCACTCAAGCCAAAGAGAACAAGATGACCAGAAGGGGCCCTAAGCCTTGGAGAGTGGAAAAACTGGGTAAGGTGATACTAAAAACAAGAGGCAATGCAGGCTTGCTCATTTTCATCCGTTTACTCAAAAGCCATTTAATGAGTACCTTTCAAAACTGTTCTGGGCAGTTCCCCTGGGCAGGAGGGGCCCCTGCTCTGGGCTCCACCATTTAGAGAACCCTACTGAGGTTGGGCACAGTGGCTCATGCCTGTAGTCCCAACACTTTGGGAGGCGGAGACGGGAGGATTGCTTGAGCCTGGGAGTTCAAGACCAGCCTGGGCAACATGGCAAAAACCCTTTCTCTACAAAAAATACAAAAATTATCCAGGCACAGTGGCATGCGCCTGTACTTCTAACTATTCAGTAGGCTAGAGTGGGAGGATGACTTGAGCCTGAGAAGTCAAGGCTGCGGTAAGCCGAGATCATGCCACTGCACTCCAGCCTGAGTGAGTGACAGGGCAAGATCCTGTCTCTATAAAAAAAAAAAAAAAAAAAAAAAAAGGTTCCTACTCTGGCCCTCCTTTGGCCACACCCCTTTCCCCTGGGCAAAGAGCCTACAGGGCCAAAAGGATATGCCCATCCAGATGGCAAGGATCCCCTCACTGCCACACTATACTATAGCTATTCAGGATCTCTTGCCCTAATGGCCCTGAGTCTGCTTCTGGGGCCTGTGTGGGCCTTTTCCCTGCTCCATCTTCCCAAGGATGGACCACAGTGTGATATGAGCACCTCTAAGCCCAAGGGGCAGCCATTCGTGAGGGGGATGGGAATGGAGCTTGGATATGCAGTCAGCATTGTCCACGCCTGTGCACATGAGGCCCCTCATGGTGCAGACCTTGGCTTCAGGCCAGCTCTTCCAGTGCCTCCTCATTCTGACTCGGGACTCCAGGGATTTGGAGAGTTACAAATGCAAACCTGATCTCCCAGGTTGTTTTGAAGGCTTATTGGTCAAAATATTAAGAGAGAAACTATTTAATAGTTTGTTAGCTGATTTATAATGTTTAAATATTTAGACATATAGTACGTGGATCTCTTTGTACTCTTGCCCTGGGCCCCCAAAATGTAAGATGAGGGGCTGGTTCATAGTGCCCTAGGCTCCCAGTTTTCTCTGAGCTTCAGAAGCTCTAGAACTTTGGAGTGGCATGTAAACAGGCACAATAAGTGGTAAGTATACCCTAAGAGTTTTGCACCAAGTACAAAAGGACAAGAGGAGTTTTCTGGAATGGTTGAGAAAGGCTTTCACCAAGAGAGTGATGTTTGCACTGAGTCTTAAAGGATGAGTAGGCCTTTGCTAGGAAGAGCAGGTCATTCCAAGTGAAAGGAACAGCATTTGCAAAGGCATGAAGGTGTGGAACCCCGTGTATTATTGGGGTGGGGGCAGATGGGAGGGCGTGGGTTGCAAGTGTTTGCTGATAGAGGAAGCATTCATTCAAGCACCCATAGCTACACCCATCCCATCTTCCATCTTTCACAGGCTCTTCCCTACATCATTAATTTTCTGCTTTTCTGTAGGTGACACAGGCCCCAGGAGGCTGGGAAGTCCTGGCTGTTGTGGTCCCTGTGCCCCCCTTTACCTGCCTGCTCCGGGACCTGGTGCCTGCCACCAACTATAGCCTCAGGGTGCGCTGTGCCAATGCCTTGGGGCCCTCTCCCTATGCTGACTGGGTGCCCTTTCAGACCAAGGGTCTAGGTAAGGGATGCATAGAGCAGAGGGGGTGGGCAGGGCTGGAGCTGGGAAGGGGGCCATGTTGGCTGGAGTTCTGAATGGTGCTGGTGGAGATGGAGGTTCAGGCATCATTCAGCAAACATTTACTGCATATAACTACATACCACCTTGTAAATAGTTCTTGTAGGTGGAACAGATAAGCAAACTGGAAAAGATCAGATAATGTGGTTGATGAAGAGTGTCCCCAGGTGGTTAAGGAAACCCCCCCTAAAAAGGTCTGAAGGATAAAGATCTGAAGGATCTGGGATCTGAAGGATAAAGAAGAAGCCATGTAAATATCTGGGGGAAAATCACTGCCGGAAGAAGGCACAGCAAGTGCAAAGACCCTATGACAGGAACTTGCTTGGCAATTGCAAAGAGGCTGGCATAGCTGTGAGAGGGGAGTGGTGAGGGATGAGGCAGAGAGGCAGTAACCATGGTGATGAAGAGCAACACTGCCGAGCTGGGGTGCTGCCTGTCCTGCCCATTGCTTACCCCTCCCCCAGCACAATGGGTGAGAGCAGTCAGAGCTGGGAGGTGAACCCTTCCCCAGTTTGTGCCTCTCAGAGCTGTTTAGTTCTTGGGAGTTGGTTCCAAAGGTCTGCATGGAATTATGATGGTGGGAAGGGCAGGGGTCTTAGCAATCTTCTCTCTTTGGCTCCAGCCCCAGCCAGCGCTCCCCAAAACCTCCATGCCATCCGCACAGATTCAGGCCTCATCTTGGAGTGGGAAGAAGTGATCCCCGAGGCCCCTTTGGAAGGCCCCCTGGGACCCTACAAACTGTCCTGGGTTCAAGACAATGGAACCCAGGTAAGACAGACAGAACCCTCCCCTCTCTCCACTCTCCTGGAGTATCAGCCTTCAGGGTTCTAAGGCCTTTAAGAATTTCAAAATGGTTGTCTTTGGTGGGCCTGGGTCTCCTGCAGCCCCAGGGAATCCTTTCCTCCTCACCCTCCTCTGCAAGCTCCACTTCTCAAAGGATTATGTCTCCTGTTAGGGTTGCATCCTGTGTGCACTTTGTAAATAAAGCAGGAAGCACATTCCTGCTTGAGCTGGGGGAGGGCACAGATAAGGCTTTGTCCCCAGCTCAGTTCGCTCCCATCCCCCACCTGTGCGTTCCGGGACTGAGCCTTGTTTGTGTTCTGGAGAGGCCCCTGCAGCCCAGAGCAGGAATGTGATTACTCCCAGAAGGTTGTGTTCCCGCAGCCCCTGAACCCACAGTGCCCCTATACTCCCATGTTCCCAGCTGGACCTTTTTCTGTCCTCAGGCCCCAGCTGGAGGCCTTCTCCTCAGGCTCACTATGGGGTGGGGGCTTTTCCTGGCTGCAGGATGAGCTGACAGTGGAGGGGACCAGGGCCAATTTGACAGGCTGGGATCCCCAAAAGGACCTGATCGTACGTGTGTGCGTCTCCAATGCAGTTGGCTGTGGACCCTGGAGTCAGCCACTGGTGGTCTCTTCTCATGACCATGCAGGTGAGGCTTGTAGGCGGAGAGGGGCAGAGGCTCAGGGGATCAAGGTTTTCAAGGGCAACCTAGACTGATGGGAGGAGCCTAGTAGCATCTCCCCTCCTAGTAGACCCACAGACAGAGTGAAGAAGTTGAGGCCAGGGCTGTTTAAACTATCTTGGCTGGGCATGGCGGCTCATGCCTGTAATCCCAACATTTTGGGAGGTTGAGGGATCGCTTGAGGCCAGCAGTTTGAGACCCGCTCTGGCAACATAGCAAGACTCTGTCTCTACAAAAAAAATTAAAAAAAAAAACAATTAGCCTGGTGTGGTGACATATGCCTGTAGGCCCAGCTGCTCCAGAGGCTGAGGCAGGAGGATTGCTTGAGCCCAGGTGTTTGAGGCTGCAGTGAGCTATGATTGCACCACTGCACTACAGCCTGGGCAACAGAGTGAGCCTGTTGTCTCTAAAGAAACAAACAAATAAGGCCAGGAGTGGTGGTTCACACCTATAATCCCACAACTTTGGGAGGCTGAGGTGGGAGGATTGCTTGAGTCTAGGAGTTTGAGACTACCCTGGGCAGCAAAGTGAGACTTTATCTCTACCAAAAAAATTTAAAAATTAGTCAGGTGTGATGTTGCACACCTGTAGTCCCAGCTACTTGGGAGGCTGAAGTGGAAGGATTGCTTGAGCCCAGGAGGTTGAGGCTGCAGTGAGCTGCAACTGTGCCCCTGCACTCTGGCCTGGGCAACAGAACAAGACTCTGTCTCAAACAAACTATATCTCATTCTCTCTCTGCCCCAGAATTGGCATAGAAATCCGTGGTCACACTCTAGGTCACAACAGCCAGGGCCTGTCTCTGACCACGTAGGAAGGACTCTTAGGCCTTCCTCTGGAGCCCCTTTCCCTCAGGACCCTTATTGACCTAGAGGAGCCCCTTGAACCAGCTGGATGGCCATCCTGGGAAAGTTCTGAAGGGACCCCATGGTGTCATCCTAGCTCATGCCACTGCACCTCCCTCCCACAGGCCAGCAGGGTCCTCCTCACAGCCGCACATCCTGGGTACCTGTGGTCCTTGGTGTGCTAACGGCCCTCGTGACGGCTGCTGCCCTCGCCCTCATCCTGCTTCGAAAGAGACGGAAAGAGACGCGGTTTGGGTAAGGGGATGGGGATGTGGAGGGAGAGGCAGGTAATGATGAAAGACCTTGGAGCTGACCCCAAATCCTGGGTTTTTCTTTAGGCAAGCCTTTGACAGTGTCATGGCCCGGGGAGAGCCAGCCGTTCACTTCCGGGCAGCCCGGTCCTTCAATCGAGAAAGGCCCGAGCGCATAGAGGCCACATGTGAGTGGTGGGTGATCATGGGAAGGACAAATGGGCTGTCTTGTGCCCCTATCTGCATTCTTTTACCAAATTATTAATTTGACTGATAGTCTGAACATCAGTGAGCCCCAGGCACACAAACCTGCCTGTGTGGAGTTCACCACCCCAGCCGTGGGAGACCTAAGCTCATCTCTATGCTCTGAGGGCAGAGTCTGGGGTTTAAGAGGCTGGGTTTTGGCTCAGGAATCAGAGATCCCTCTTTCCCACAAACCCTTTCCCCACAGTGGACAGCTTGGGCATCAGCGATGAACTAAAGGAAAAACTGGAGGATGTGCTCATCCCAGAGCAGCAGTTCACCCTGGGCCGGATGTTGGGCAAAGGTATGTGAGGCTGTGTGGGGATGGGCATGGCTGGTTTGCTGTAGCTGGAGGTGTTTGGTTGCCCCGGTCACTTTGAGGTTGTGGGTTTGGGTCAGCTCCTGTAAACAAGATATGCTTATAGACTCCTGGGTGTGGGATGTTTGGGCGGAATGGTGGCTGGGGACAGGGAGGGCTGAGGAGCTGCTCCCAGCATGCTCTTGCTTTGGCTACTGGCAAGGGTGCCTTCTCCACTGGCCCCAGAGTCTGCTGACTGTGTCCCCATGGAGGGTCACTTGGGAGGAAAGATGGCAGGGAGCAGAGAGCCAAGGAGACTCTCCCTCACTTGGATTGGTTCCTAGGAGAGTTTGGTTCAGTGCGGGAGGCCCAGCTGAAGCAAGAGGATGGCTCCTTTGTGAAAGTGGCTGTGAAGATGCTGAAAGGTGAGTGGGGGATAGTTGTAGCCTGAGGGCATGTCTTGGAAGGGTAAGAGGGGCAACTGACCCTGAAGCAGGCTCTGCTTTGCCCCTAGATTTTCCAAGAAGAGCTGGGCAGCACTAACTGGGATGCTGTTTACCACACGAATAATTCACAAGCATAAATCCAAACACACATATTCATGCCCAGCCATTGCTCTCTGCCATCGGCAGTGACTGTCCTCTGAGTCCCCTCTTGGGTGATTACAACTGTGGTTGGTTGACCTGCTGGGCTGCCCAAACCAAAGGGAAGGGAAGGCATTAGCAAGTGGAGAAGTTGCTGAGTAGCACCACTCCTTGGGGGTTTCTCCTGCTCATGGCTGGGCTGTTTCCTGGGCTCCCTGGGAAGCCTAGGACATCTGAAGGACAAGACCTAGGAGGCCTGGGTCAAAACTAGGGGCACATCTTGTTTTATTTCCTCCTTCCCCATCCCTTTCTCCTAGCTGACATCATTGCCTCAAGCGACATTGAAGAGTTCCTCAGGGAAGCAGCTTGCATGAAGGAGTTTGACCATCCACACGTGGCCAAACTTGTTGGTGAGCCCCTTTTTGGGGGAGGCAGATAGAGAATAGGGCTAAAAATATGCTTTACCAATATGAGAGGGCAGCCTGTAGGAGAGACGTTTGGACTCATCTGGTAAATAAATAGATAGCAAAATAGCAAAGAGGGTCCTGGCAGAAATTTGAGGTGAGGAGTGCCAAAGGTCTGCACATGAAGACTGTGTGGCCGGACGTGGTGGCTCATGCCCATAACCCCAGCACTTTGGGAGGCTGAGGTGGGAGAATTGCTTGAGGCCAGGGGTTTGAGACTAGCCTGGGCAGTATAGCAACAGCCCACCTCTATTAAAAAAAAAAATACACACACACACACATACAAAAATTAGCTAGGTGTGGTGGTGTGCACCTTTGTCCAGCTACCCGGGAGGCTGAGGTGGGAGGATCATTTGAGCCCAGAACATTGAGGCTGCAGTGAGCTGTGATTGCGCCGCTGCACTCCAGCCTAGATGACAGAGCAAGATACTGTTTCAGAAACAACAAAGACTGCTTGTGTGGACAGAGAAGGAAAGGAAGGGGACAGAAGATGCTCCAGGGATATGGGAGCAGCCAGAGTCCCTCCTGGGTAGTCCCCAGACCAGTGTGGAGCCTGTGAAAAAATAACAAATAGCAGAGCCAGAGCTAGAGATGGGACCCAGCAGGTGGGGACTTATGCAGACACCTGAACTGCCCCTTGATCCTTCTGTGCTCAGCTCCTGACTCTCCCTTGTCCCAGGGGTAAGCCTCCGGAGCAGGGCTAAAGGCCGTCTCCCCATCCCCATGGTCATCTTGCCCTTCATGAAGCATGGGGACCTGCACGCCTTCCTGCTCGCCTCCCGGATTGGGGAGAACCCCTTTGTGAGTACCTGGTGTGGGGGTGGCCAGGAGGAAACGGGTGGGAACACAGGGCCTGGAAAGGCATAGAGACCCTGGCAGAGAGGGGCTTGCTGGGTAGGGCTGATGGAGCTGGGTGGGAGTAGGAGGGGTCTGAGTTTGAATCCTTTTAATCTAGCAGGCTTTCTTTTCTCTCACAAAACCCTGCTGAGAAACATAGGCTGGGCAAGGGCCCTTTCTAGGGGGAGGGATTTGTGGAGCCCCAGGGTGGGGGAGTCTCGGCTTCCAGGCTCCCTCTTAGGCTAGCCGAAGCTTCCTTGCCTTGGGAAGGCCCTCCATCCCCTTCCTTCCTTCCAGTGATTCTGGGGACAGCCTTCAGGCTTTCTGGCCAGGGATCCCCATCCATCCTGCCCCAGCTGGGTGGGCAGGTTAAGCCTGAGCTTGGCCTGTCTGTCCACTAGAACCTACCCCTCCAGACCCTGATCCGGTTCATGGTGGACATTGCCTGCGGCATGGAGTACCTGAGCTCTCGGAACTTCATCCACCGAGACCTGGCCGCTCGGAATTGCATGTACGAATTCTGGAGGACTCGAGGGTGGGAGACAGCAGCAGGTGCCAAGAGGAGCTAGCTAATGGTCGACTCCTGCCTGGGACAGTATCTGCTATGCATGGGGGTAGCTTGGGAGCAAAGATGTCCTGGCTCTTATAGGGCTGTGAGCATGGCAGAAGGCTGACTCCCTCCCTCAATGCTCCTTGTAGGCTGGCAGAGGACATGACAGTGTGTGTGGCTGACTTCGGACTCTCCCGAAAGATCTACAGTGGGGACTACTATCGTCAAGGCTGTGCCTCCAAATTACCCGTCAAGTGGCTGGCCCTGGAGAGCCTGGCTGACAACCTGTATACTGTGCAGAGTGACGTGGTGAGCAGGGTGGCCCGTGAAGCTTGGTGGGGACTAGTGTGACAGCAGACCTTTAGGATCCTTAAGGGCCTAGCCAAGTCTGCTCTCTGGGGTTTGGTTGCCCCCTGATGAGGCCCTGAGCCCCAGGTTGTGCTTGTCTCAGAGCCATGGCTTTCTGCCTGGCTCAGGACACCTAGTGACATCTTCTCCCCCAACCTCGATTCTGTCCCAGTGGGCGTTCGGTGTGACCATGTGGGAGATCATGACACGTGGGCAGACGCCATACGCTGGCATCGAAAACGCTGAGATTTACAACTACCTCATTGGCGGGAACCGCCTGAAACAGCCTCCGGAGTGTATGGAGGATGTGTGAGTATCCTGGGAAGGGGGATCTGGAAGGAAAGGGGAATCTGGAGTTTTGGCTGATGGCTGCCACCACAGTTGCTGGCCCAGTGGGAACTAAGAGCCTCAACTGGACCTTTGTTTTTTGATAGAAACATCCTTGTAGTTGGAAGGCTGCACTCCACCTCATACTCACTGTTCATCTACCACCTCCCTGTTTTCTTTCTTTCCCCTTTTCCCATCCCAGATTTCTTGCTTTAGCCTTTGTCTATCAGTCTCTTTTCTCCAGTTTGTAAGGAGAACCAGGAACCCCAAGAGCAGAAGGCACAGTGCATAGTAACAGTGTGGGAGGTTTCCCTGCCATCTTCCCACCCATCATTCCTTTTTTTTTTTAATTTGTATTTATTTTATTTTATTTGTTCTACCCTAGTGAATACAACCTTTGTCCTGGAGACCCCAGCTAGTCTAAGAAAACTTCCTTGGCTTAGCTCTCTTGGGAATCTAAGATAAAGAACTGAGATCCTGGGAAGAAGGGAACTGCCTCCTCTTCTTTCTGCAAGCCCAAAGCCCTCAGGACTGGGCAGGCAATGATACCACCCATTTTGCTAGAGTGATAACAGACCCTGTGACAAGATAATGGGAAGTGTCACTGACATTAGCTCTGGCATTTAGGCATTCTTTCAGGTACTCTTCCTCTGACCTTATGAGGAAAAGACTATTATTTATCCCCACTTTGTAGATGAGAAAATAGGATTAGAGAGATTAAGTAACATGGCCAACGTCACAGAGCTATTAAGTGAATGAGTTGGAATTTGAACCTAGATCCCTGTGGTTTTAGAATATATACTCTTAACTCTTTATGACAACAACTGTGATTTGTCTGTTTTAGTCTTACACTCCCACTCCATCCAAGCCAAGGGCTCCTTAGGCCTTCAGACAAACTTTTGTGAGTATTTTTTGTTTTGTTTTTTGAGACAGGGTCTCGCTCTGTCACCCAGGCTGGAGTGCAGTGGCGTGATCTCTGCTTACTGTAGCCTCAACCTCCTGGGCTCAAGTGATCCTCCCTCCTCAGCCTTCCAAGTAGCTGGGACTACAGGCACGTGCCACCACACTCGGCTAATTTTTGTATTTTTGTAGAGACAGGGCTCCGCCATATTTGTCAAGCTGGTCTTGTGCTCCTGGGCTCAAGGGATCCACCTGCCTTGGCCTCCCAAAATGCTGGGATTACAGGTGTGAGCCACCACGCCCAGCCCAGAGGACCTTTCATGAGCCCCAGGGGGAGTGGGAGCCACTGTGATCAGAGAAAGAATCTGCCCCATTTCTTGCACTGGGATTGGACTTCCAGAGGGCTGAGGTCATGGACAGGCACAGGAAGGCTCAGCCTGATGGTGGGGTCCTTCCCTCGGACAGTGGGTTTGAAGTGCCCTGAGCCTGGGCTGTGGGTAACTCACCTACACCTGAGAGGGAAATCTTGAGTACACAAGCCAGGCCCTGGCCCTCCTGTTCATTCAGCAGAGCTCAGGGCATGGCAAGGGGCAGGAAGCTCGCGTCTCCCTGTAGCTGCAGCCTGCTTCAGTTCTAATCTGGAGCTGTAGAAGCTCTGACGGGCAGTGGGGACCAAATCCCAGTGCAGCCTCCTCCCCAGCTGGAGCTGGTGCTGTCAATGGAGAGTGGGCAGGCACTGGCCTCACCCAGGCAGCCTGGTGGACAGGCGCCAGTTGGCTCCTAGCACAGCCTTGAGGACATGTCCCAGTCTGGCCATGTACCCACGGCCCCAGACCATTCCCATTCCCACGACCTGCTCAGTGTCTGGCATGATTACTGCCGTTACTAGGGCCCCCTGCTGGGGGTGTGCTGGTGTGTGAGGCAGTGCTTGGGGCTCTTGTCATGGGCATAGGCAAGAGAGTCAGGCATTTGCATTCATTGGACTTGGTCTCAGCGTCTTTCCATTAGGTTTTTTGGTTTGTTATTTTTCCACCTGAGCCTGAGGCATTCCTTGGGCATCCTGAGTGATAGGCTTCAGGGAATTTATAAGGTTCCTGAAATTGTATGTAAAAAAGCGTTCCTGGCAGGGCACAGTGGCTCACACCTGTAATCCCGGCGCTTTGGGAGGCAGATCACCTGAGGTCGGGAGTTCGAGACCAGCCTGACCAACATAGAGAAACCTCGCCTCTACTAAAAATACAAAATTAGCCAGGTGTGGTGGCTCATGCCTGTAATGCCAGCTACTCGGGAAGCTGAGGCAGGAGAATCGCTTGAACCCGGGAGGCAGAGGTTCTGGTGACCCAAAATCACACCATTGCACTCCAGCCTGGGCAACAAGAGCAAAACTCCATCTCAAAAAAAAAAAAAAAAAAAAATTAATTCCTGTTGGGAGGAGAGCTGGAAGCTTTTTCCAGATACTCAAAAGTTGTATATGAACAGTGAGGACTTTTTCTTTTTTTGAAATGGAGTTTTGCTCTTGTCGCCCAGGCTGGAGTGCAATGGCGCAATCTTGGCTCACCACAACCTCCACCTCCTGGATTCAAGCGATTCTCGTGCCTCAGTCTCCTGAGTAGCTGGGATTACAGGCATGCACCACCCTGCCCAGCTAATTTTGTATTTTTAGTAGAGACAGGGTTTCTCCATGTTGATCAGGCTGGTCTCAAACTCCCGACCTCAGGTGATCCACCCACCTTGGCCTCCCAAAGGGCTGGGATGACAGGTGTGTGCCACCACGCCCAACCAATTTTTGTATTTTTTAGTAGAGATGGGGTTTCATCATGTTGGCCAGGCTGGACTCGAACTCCTGACCTCAAGTGATCCACCTGCCTCGGCCTCCTAAAGTGCTGGGATTACAGGCATGAGCTCCTGCACCTGGCCTGATTCAGTAGGTTTCCTTTTAAAAAAAAAAAAAAAAAAAAGAGATAGGGTCTCGCTCTGACAGCCAGGCTGGAGTGCAGTGGTGCAATCACAGCTCACTGTAGCCTCAAACCCCTGGGTTCAAGAGATCTTCTGCCCAGCCTCCCTAGTAGCTGGGATTACAGGTACTTACCATCATACCTTGCTTATTAATTATTTTTTTAATAGAGACATGGTCTCGCTATGTTGTCCAGACTGGTCTCGAACTCCTGGGGTCAAAGGATCTTTCAGCCTCAGCCTCCTGAGTAGCTGGGACTACAGGTGCATACCACTGTGTCCGGCTGTACAGTGAGGAATTACTGAGTAGGTACTGCCCACTCAGCATAGGAGGGACTTTGGAGCCAACCCCCTTAGCTTCACATCACAGCTCTGTCACTTTCCACGTGTGTGACTTTAGTCACGGTTCTTAACCTCTTTGTGCATGTTTCCACATTTGTAAATGTGGAAATGATCTCTATTTGATCATTGCTTTCATAGGGTTGTTGTGAGAAATAATAAGCCAGGATGTGCCTGTAATCCCAGCTACTCAGGAAGCCGTGGTGGGAGGATCACTTGAGGTCAGGAGTTTGAGACCAGCCTGAGCAACATAGCAAGACCCCTCCTCTACAAATATATTTTTTATTTATTTTATTTTATTTATTTATTTGTTTATTTATTTATTTTGAGACGGAATTTCACTCTTGTTGCCCAGGCTGGAGTTCAATGGTACAATCTCGGCTCACCGCAACCTCTGCCTCCTGGGTTCAAGCGATTCTCCGCCTCAGCCTCCCGAGTAGCTAGGATTACAGGAATATGCCACCATGCTGGGCTAATTTTTTTTGTATTTTTAGTATAGATGGGGTTTCTCCATGTTGGTCAGGCTGGTCTCGAACTCCCGACCTCAGGTGATCTGCCCGCCTTGGCCTCCCAAAGTGATCCCACCTCAGCCTTCCGAGTAGCTGGGACTACAGGCGTGTCTACCGAGCCTGGCTAATTTTTGTATTATTATAGAGACAGGGTTTTGCCATATTGCCCAGGCTGGTCTCGAACTCCTGGGCTCAAATAATACCCCCCTTCGGCCTCCCAAAGTGTTGAGATTACAGATGCGAGCCGCTGTGCCCCACCAGGGAATAAAATTTTTTAAAACCCTAGTGCCATATGATGAAGGGGCCCCTGCTTTTGAGGGAAGGGCTCCTGCCTTCTCTCACGCTTCTCTCCACCCCAGGTATGATCTCATGTACCAGTGCTGGAGTGCTGACCCCAAGCAGCGCCCGAGCTTTACTTGTCTGCGAATGGAACTGGAGAACATCTTGGGCCAGCTGTCTGTGCTATCCGCCAGCCAGGACCCCTTATACATCAACATTGAGAGAGCTGAGGAGCCCACTGCGGGAGGCAGCCTGGAGCTACCTGGCGGGGATCAGCCCTACAGTGGGGCTGGGGATGGCAGTGGCATGGGGGCAGTGGGTGGCACTCCCAGTGACTATCGGTACATACTCACCCCCGGAGGGCTGGCTGAGCAGCCAAGGCAGGCAGAGCACCAGCCAGAGAGTCCCCTCAATGAGACACAGAGGCTTTTGCTGCTGCAGCAAGGGCTACTGCCACACAGTAGCTGTTAGCCCACAGGCAGAGGGCATCGGGGCCATTTGGCCGGCTCTGCTGGCCACTGAGCTGGCTGACTAAGCCCCATCTGACCCCAGCCCAGACAGCAAGGTGTGGAGGCTCCTGTGGTAGTCCTCCCAAGCTGTGCTGGGAAGCCTGGACTGACCAAATCACCCAATCCCAGTTCTTCCTGCAACCACTCTGTGGCCAGCCTGGCATCAGTTTAGGCCTTGACTTGATGGAAGTGGGCCAGTCCTGGTTGTCTGAACCCAGGCAGCTGGCAGGAGCGGGGTGGTTATGTTTCCATGGTTACCATGGGTGTGGATGGCAGTGGGGGGAGGGCAGGTCTAGCCCTGTGGGCCCTACCCTCCTGCTGAGCTGCCCCTGCTGCTTAAGTGCATGCATTGAGCTGCCTCCAGCCTGGTGGCCCAGCTATTACCACACTTGGGGTTTAAATACCCAGGTGTGCCCCTCCAAGTCACAAAGAGATGTCCTTGTAATATTCCCTTTTAGGTGAGGGTTGGTAAGGGGTTGGTATCTCAGGTCTAAATCTTCACCATCTTTCTGATTCCGCACCCTGCCTAGGCCAGGAGAAGTTGAGGGGACCATGCTTCCCTGCAGCTGACCGGGTCACACAAAGGCATGCTGGAGTCCCCAGGCTATCAGGTGCCCCTCTTCCAAAGGCAGCGTGCCGAGCCAGCAAGAGGAAGGGGTGCTGTGAGGCTTGCCCAGGAGCAAGTGAGGCCAGAGAGGAGTTCAGGAGCCCCTCTCCATACCCACAATCTGAGCACGCTACCAAATCTCAAAATATCCTAAGACTAACAAAGGCAGCTGTGTCTGAGCCCAACCCTTCTAAATGGTGACCTTTAGTGCCAACTTCCCCTCTAACTGGACAGCCTCTTCTGTCCCAAGTCTCCAGAGAGAAATCAGGCCTGATGAGGGGGAGTTCCTGGAACCTGGATCCCAGCCTTGGTGGGGGAGCCTCTGGAATGCGTGGGGCGGGTCCTAGCTGTTAGGGACATTTCCAAGCTGTTAGTTGCTGTTTAAAATAGAAATAAAATTGAAGACTAAAGACCTAAGGTTTTGTCTCTTTTTTTTTTTCGAGACAGTCTCACTGTGTCACCCAGGCTGGAGTGCATGGTGTGATCTTGGCTCACTGCGACCTCTGCCTCCTGGGTTCAAGTGATTCTTGGGCCTCAGCCACCCGAGTAGCTGGGATTACAGGGGCTCACTACCATGCCCAGGTAATTTTTGTATTTTTAGTAGAGATGTGGTTTCACCATGTTGGCCAGGGTGGTCTCGAACTCTTGACCTCAAGTGATCTGCCTGCCTTGGCCTCCCAAAGTGCTGGGATTACAGGCCTGAGCCTCCACACCTGGCCCCAGCTTTCTCTCTTAAATGTTTACTTTTTTTGAGATCACAAAGATGAAAGATTTTTACATAGAGAAAAGTCTGGAAAGACATATGCCAAAATGTTAACAACTGTTATCTTTTTTTTTTTTGAGACGGAGTCTCACTCTGTCGCCCAGGCTGGAGTGCAGTGGTGCGATCTCAGCTCACTGCAAGCTCCGCCTCCTGGGTTCACGCCATTCTCCTACCTCAGCCTCCCGAGTAGCTGGGACTACAGGTGCCCGCCACCACGCCCGGCTAATTTTTTGTATTTTTAGTAGAGACGGGGTTTCACTGTGTTAGCCAGGATGGTCTCGATCTCCTGACCTCATGATCCACCCGCCTTGGCCTCCCAAAGTGTTGGGATTACAGGCGTGAGCCACCGCGCCCAGCAACAGCTGTTATCTTTAAATGACGGGGTTAAGGGGACTTTCTTTGTGCTTTCCAAGTTTTCTGCATTGAGCACAAAATGCTTTTGTAATTAGATACAGGATCCCAATGAATCTTATTATACTGAAGATAATACAGAGTCACCGTGGGCAGTTAGAAAAATGCAAAAAATCGGCTGGGCGCAGTGGCTCACGCCTGTAATCCCAGCACTTTGGGAGGCCTGGGTGGGTGGATCACGAGGTCAGGAGTTCAAGACTAGTCTGGCCAACATGGTGACACCCTGTCTTTACTAAATATACAAAAATTAGCTGGGCATGGTGGCGCGTGTCTGTAATCCCAGCTACTCAGGACACTAAGGCAGGAGAATTGCTTGAACTCAGGAGGCGGAGGTTGCAGTGAGTCGAGATCGTGGCAGCCTAGGTGACAGGCGAGACTCCATCTCAAAAATAAAATAAAAATAAAAATGCAAAAAATAATAAAAGGTGCCAGTTACCTATACTCCCACCACCTAGAGATAATCACCATTGATCTTTTGAAAATGCAAATATTCAGCTGGGCACAGTGGCGTGTATTTTTTTTTTTTTTTTTTTTTTTTTTGAGATGGAGTCTCGAGTCTTTCCCTGTCACCCAGGTTGGAGTGCAGTGGTGTGATCTCGGCTCACTGTAACCTCTGCCTCCCAGGTTTAATCGAGTCTCTTGCCTTGGCCTCCCGAGTAGTTGGGACTACAGGCACGAGCCACTGTGTCCGGCTAATTTTTTGTATTTTTTGTAGAGACAGGGTTTCACCATGTTGGCCAGGCTGGTCTCGAACTCCTGACTTCAAGTGATCTGCCTGCCTTAGCCTCCCAAAGTGCTGTGATAACAGGGGTGAGACACCATGCCCAGCTTGTAATCCCAGCACTTTGGGAGGCTGAGGCGGGTGGATCACTTCAGGCCAGGAGTTCGAGACCAGCCTGGGCAACATGAAACCCCATCTCAACTAAAAATTCAAAAAAATTTAGCCAGGCTTGGTGGCACAGGTTTGTTATCTCAGCTACTGGGTGGCTGAGGAATGAGAATCACTTGAACCTGGGAGGAGGAGGTTGCAGTAAGCTGAGATCTTGCCACTAAACTTCAGCCTGGGTGACAGATTAAGACTCTGTCTCAGAAACAAAACAAAACAACAAAAAAGCTTTTAGAGCAAGTTCATGGGAGATGCAGCAGGAGGCGCAGGAACCACACCCATGCTAGTGAGGAGTGTGGGGAGACTGGAAGGGCCACAGGTATTGTGCTGCTTCTGGCTGAGGGCAGGGAAATAGGGTGGCTGCTTCTGAAAGCAAATATCCTGAAAAACCTGTTGCTGGTACTCCAAATTCTGGTTCCCATGTAGATCATGAGACCTGAAAAACTTCCAGGCAAGTAGCTTTCAGAATCTTTCCTGCTGTGATTAACTTTCACTGCAGGTAGTGATTACCTGTGAGATAACATCTGGGAATTATTGATTGAAAAGACCTTCATTATCGGTTGGGGGCGGTGGCTGACACCTGTAATCCCAGCACTTTGTGAGGCTGAGGCGGGTGGATCGCCTGAGGTCAGGGGTTCAAGACCAGCCTGGCCAACATGGTGAAACCCCATCTCTACTAAAAAAATACAAAAACTAGCCAGGAGTGGTGGCAGGTGCCTGTAATCCCAGCTACTTGGGAGGCTAAGGCAGGAGAATCACTTGAACCCTGGAGGCGGAGGTTGCAGTGAGCTGAGATGACGACACCACTGCACTCCAGCCTGGATGACAGAGCGAGACTCCATTTCAAAAAAAAAAAGGCCAGGCCTGGTGGCTCACGCCTATAATCCCAGCACTTTGGGATTTTCCGTCTCAAAAAAAAAAAAAAGAGAGAGAGACTGTGGATCAAAAAGGATTTTCACAAACAGATTCAAAGAACCAGCATCCAAATTAAGAAACAGCATTAACAGCAACCCAGAAGCAACCCTTGGGACCTGCCTCAATCTCTGCCTCCTCCTCCCTACTCCCCGTAGGTAACCTCTATCCTGACCTCTAACACCATGGATCAGTGTAGCTCCTTTTAAAAGTATATAAATGGAGTCATATAGATTTTTTTTTTCTTTTTTTGAGATGGAGTCTCGCTCTGTCACCCAGGCTGGAATGCAGTGGCGCCATCTCGGCTCACTGCAAGCTCCGCCTCCTGGGTTCAGGCCATTCTCCTGCCTCAGCCTCTCGAGTAGCTGGGACTACAGGCGCCCGCCACCACGCCCGGCTAATTTTTTGTATTTTTAGTAGAGACGGGGTTTCACCATGTTAGCCAGGATGGTCTTGATCTCCTGACCTCGTGATCCACCCGCCTCGGCCTCCCAAAGTGCTGGGATTACAGGCGTGAGCCATCGCGCCCGGCTAAGACATATAGATTTGATTACTTTGTGTTTGGTTTCTTTCCCTCAGCAACATGTTTATAAGGATCATCTAACAACAGCAGTTTTGAAAAGTGAGTCTCAAAGAGGCAAGAATGGCCAGGCATGGTGGCTCACACCTGTAATCCCAGCGCTTTGGGAGGCCGAGGCGGGCGGATCACAAGGTCAGGAGTTTGAGACCAGCCTGGCTAACACGGTGAAACCCCGTCTCTACTAAAAATACAGAAAATTAGCCGGGCATGGTGGCAGACACATGTAATCGTAGCTACTCGGGAGGCTGAGGCAGGAGAATCGCTTAAACCTGGGAGGGGGAGGTTGCAGTGAGCCGAGACCGTGCCACTACATTCTAGCTTGGGTGAGAGAGCGAGACTCCATCTCGAAAAAGAAAAAAAAATTAGCTGGGCATGCTGGTGGGTGCCTGTAATCCCAGCTACTTGGGAGGCTGAGGTAGGAGAATTGCTTGAACCCGGGAGGTGGAAGTTGCAGTGAGACGAGATCGTGCCATTGCACTCCAGCCTGGACAACAGTGAGACTCCATCTCAAAAAAGAAAACAATAAAGTTTATTTTTCAGTATTTCATGTTGATTATCTCAAATTTATTGTCAAATAAGAAGTGATATAGAGATTCAAAGTTATTTTTCCCAGATACGTTTTTATTGTCCCAACACCACCATTTATTGAACAATCTATATTTTATGAGCATTTCTTTTCTTTTTTTTTTTTTGATACAGGGTCTTGCTCTGTTTCTGCCTGGGCTGGAGTAAAGTGATAGTAAAGTGATTCTCCCACCTCAGCTTCTTGAATAGCTGGGACTATAGGCACATGCCACTGCACCTGACTAATTTTTAAGTTTTTTTTTTTTTTTTTTTAGACAGAGCCTTGCTCTGTCGCCCAGGCTGGAGTGCAGTGGCGTGATCTCGGCTCACTGCAACCTCCGCCTCTCAGGTTCAAGCGATTCTCCTGCCTCACACTCCCAATTAACTGGGACTACAGGCACGTGCCACCACAACAGGCTAATTTTTTGTATTTTTAGTGGAGACAGGGTTTCACCATGTTAGCCAGGATGGTCTCGATCTCCTGACCTCGTGATCTGCCCGCCTCAGCCTCCCAAAGTGCTGGGATTACAGGCTTCAGCCACCACGCCCGGCCCAGTTTTTAAGTTTTGTAGAGATGGAGTCTTGCTTTGTTGCCCAGGCTGGTCTTGAACTCTGGGCTGAAGCGATCTGCCCACCTTGGACTCTCAAAGTGCCGAGATTACAGGTGTGAGCCACCACACCCAGCCAGCATTTCTTGAATAATCTATCTCTATTTCTCTATATAGCCTCATTCATCTATCTAAACTCCCATATCTATTTTGGTTGCTAGACTGTTCATCCCAATTCCATGTGCCAGTGTCACTGCTACACTAATTGAATTACTATAAATGTATAATGTTGTTTTCCTATATGTTTGTGGTATTTTTTTTTTGCAACATTCTCCCAAGGTTTGAGGAACACTATGGCAAGGCATGGCATGAAAGGAATGCAGGTCTCCCAAGGCTTTAGAGAAGAATGATTTGTTCATGGTGTCACAAAGCAAGGGGCGAGGGGCACAATTGGGATGAAAACCCAGGGATCTACGTAATTCCTCCATCTTTCCACTGCCCCAGAGTGGGAAGGTAGGGGTAGCTGAGAGGTTTTGAGGACCAGAGGATAGGGGGGAGTAGTCTGGATAGACTTTTCTGTCTCTAAGTCCTGTTAACTCCACTCTCCTATTGCTTTTGCATGGGTCCTTCTCCAGCTATCAGCATCCTGAGGCCTCCCCTCTCACCCAGAGTATTGCCAACAGCTGTGCAAGCCTTCCTGCCGAAGACCAGGTCAGCACTCCTTTGGTTATGAAGCCGCTGCCCCCAGCACCTGTGGAATTTGTCTTCCGGGTTCTCGTTCCTGTTTTGTAATTATAATTATCTCGAGAGGCTGAGGTGGGCGGATCACTTGAGGTCAGGAGTTCAAAACCAGCCTGACCAACATGGTGAAACCCCATCTCAACTAAAAATACAAAAATTAGTCAGACGTGGTGTCACACGCCTGTAATCCCAGCTACTCTGGAGGCTGAGACAGGAGAATCGCTTGAACCTGGGAGGCGGAGGTTGCAGGGAGCTGAGATTGTGCCACTGCACTCCAGCCTGGGTGACAGAGCGAGACTCTGTCTCACAAAAAAAAATTGGCCCGGCATGGTGGCTCACGCCTGTAATCCCAGCACTTTGGGAGGCCAAGGCGGGCAGATCACGAGGTCAGGAGATCGAGACCATCCTGGCTAACACGGTGACACCCCGTCTCTACTAAAAATACAAAAAATTAGCCGGGCGTGGTGGCAGGCGCCTGTAATCCCAGCTACTGGGGAGGCTGAGGCAGGAGAATTCCGTGAACCCGGGAGGCGGAGCTTGCAGTGAGCTGAGACTGAGCCGCTGCACTCCAGCTTGGGCTGCAGAGCGAAACTCCATAAAAAAAAAAAAAAAAATTATCTCTCCCCCTTCCCTTTCCTCTCCATATAAGTTGTGTGCACACAGGGACCTGTCTTTTTTATTATGGTATCCTCAGTGCTTTCGCACTTAGTAGGCACTCAATGAATATTCATTAATTGGGTGTGGGGGTAAGGGAAAGGAGCGGTCTAGTAAAATTTGTAACTGGGGATTTGGCAGTTGGTGAGAGTATTAAGTGCCTGGGGTGCACAGAGGAAAACACTAGTAATATTTATTTCACAAGGCCTTTTTAGAATTAACTAAAACAAAGTAAGTGCCTAGAAGA
The DNA here is from genome assembly GCF_028885625.2 of Pongo pygmaeus. Taxonomy (NCBI): domain Eukaryota; kingdom Metazoa; phylum Chordata; class Mammalia; order Primates; family Hominidae; genus Pongo; species Pongo pygmaeus. The sequence goes on from NC_072389.2 coordinate 46,787,416, forward strand.
GCTCCTGACAATTGGCGAAAGTTCAGTAAATCTTAGCCACCACTCTTCCCCTTTTCTCCAAATTCCTCAGTTTTTCCCTAGGGCAGAGCAAGAGCAAAGGAGAGAAGCCTTTTGGGCCCTCCCTAAGCCACAGACAAGTTGGGGAAGCCTCTGGATCATTAAAAGGCAGAAAATAATTTTACATTTGGTCCTCTAAAACCCCACAAGCCCCAAATCGGAAGGCTGTGCCTGGACTTAGCTCGAGCCGAGCCCAGAAGCACCTGGTGAGATACGCAGCTGTGCCCCAGGCCTTCCTACCCACGGGTTCCGGCCAGAGAGGTCGCGCTAGGCGGGCTGGGCCCGCGGGACGAATCCCCACCTCTGTGGCCCACTCGAGAGCGGGGCCACACGCGGGCGTCACACGCGCGGTCACGAGCCGGTTTGCCCCGCTGGGGCTTGGCCGAGGCCGCTCGGCGGCGGGCAGGGAAAGGCTTGGCCTGGCCGGCGGGACACCAGCCCCTTTGTCCGCGGCGCAGAAGAGCCCCAGCTGCGGGCTGAGCCGGCGCCCTGCACGCCGCGGGGAGGAGCGCGGCGGTCACAGGCGGTGGCGGCCCAAGGGCGCAGGGCCCCGGCAGGGACGGGGACAGACGCGCACGGAGCGGGAGCCCGGCAGCTCCGGGTCTACGGGATCCATCCTCCCAAGGGTGCCCTAGAACACTCCGTCGCGGAATGCCCGCGCTTCTTTCGTTAAAGCTGTCTTTGAGTTTGCCTCCTCTGGTGGTAAAACTTAATTCCACAAGTATTGACTTGGCCCAGAGTAATAGCAAAGAACCTTGAGCCTCCCGTTTTTACGCCCTAGGGGCTCACGCTCTTGGAAACGACGAAAGCGTTGCCTGTTTGTCAAGAAAACTAAGGAAAAACAAAGAAGAAAGCTAAGACGCTGTACAGACAGTAAGCGCCCTGGAAGGGAGATGAGAGCTAGGTGGGTGGGACCACGTGGCCGGAGTGGAAAAGGCCCTAGCGCGGGGCTGGGAGCTGTGGGATGCCACATGCCAATAAAGTCAGCAAATGCCTACGGGGCAAAACGAAGATGAAGAGTCCGAGGGAATCCCTAAAGCCAAAAACCACAGAATGTTTGGTAATCATTACCGTTCAACAAAAACTTTGCCTCAATATATTTTTAAAGGTTGACAGAAATAACCCTTTATTAAAATGAAATGTATATAACAACATATAACGTGGATGAAAACAATACATGTGATCCTTAAACTATTTAAAATTTCTTTTCTTTTTTTTTTTTTTTTGAGACAGAGTCTCGCTCTGTCGCCCAGGCTAGAGTGCAGTGGCTCTCGGCTCACTGCAACCTCCAGCTCCCGGGTTCAAGCGATTCTTGTGCCTCGGTCTCCCAGCACTTTGGGAGGCCGAGGCGGGCAGATCACCTGAGGTCAAGAGTTCAAGACCAGCCTGGCCAATATGGTGAAACCCCATCTCTACTAAAAATACAAAAATTAGCCAGGCATGGTTGTGCACACCTGTAGTCCCAGCCAGTCGGGAAGCTGAGGCAGGAGAATCTCTTGAACCTGGAAGGCGGAGGTTGTAGTGAGCTGAAATCATGCCACTGCACTCCAGCCTGGGTGACAGAGGGAGACTCTGTCTTAAAAAAAAAAAAAAAAAAAAAGTAAGACCTGCTAGGCTGCATTCCCAGTAAGTTAAGGCATTCTTAGTCACAGGATGAGATAGGAGGTCGGCACAAGATACAGGTCATAAACACCTTGTTTTTTTGCTTGTTTTTGAGACGGAGTCTCACTCTGTCGCTCAGTCGCCCAGACTGGAGTGCAGTGGCGCAATCTCGGCTCACTGCAACCTCCGCGTCCTGGGTTCAAGAGATTCTCCCACCTCAGCTTCCCGAGTAGCTGGGATTACAGGCATGCACCATCAGGCCCGGCTAATTTTTGTATTTTTGTAGAGGCAGGGTTTTACCATGTTGGCCAGGCTGGTCTTGAACTCCTGATGTCAGGTGATCCTCCGGCCTCAGCCTCCCAAAGTGCTGGGATTATAGGCATGAGCCACCGCGCCGGCCAGACCTTGTTGATAAAACAAATTGCAGTAAAGAAACCGGCTAAAACCCACCAAAACCAAGATGGCGATGAGAGTGACCTCTGGTTGTCCTCACTGCTACACTCCCACCAGCACCATGACTGCTTACAAATGCTATGGCAACATCAGAAGTTACCCTATATGGTCTAAAAAGGAGAGGCATGAATAATCCACCCTGTGTTTAGCATTTCATCGATAAATAACCATAAAAATGGGCAACCAGAAGCCCTTGGGGCTGTTCTGTCTATGGAGTAGCCATTTTTTTATTCCTTTACTTTCCTGATAAACTTGTTTTCACTTCATGATTTCGCTCTGAATTCTCTTGTGCAAGATCCAGGAACCCTCTCTTGGGAACTGGACTGGGACTCCTTTCCAGTAATGTAACTGCCCAAGGTGTTCACCTTGCCTCCTGCCTAGACAGAGCCAACTTATCACAACCTTTTTGATAAATTGATAAATTTTGGTTGCTCAGCTTATATTCAGTTCTTGTTAATCTCCTAAGCAGGAACTAGTTTACTGGGGAGGGATTTAATGTTAAAGTTGGGCATAGGTCTACAAGTCAGCCCAAGAGGATTCCTTACCTCATTAAATCTACTACCACTGCAGATGAAAAATATATTAATCCTAATGTCTGGTCCAAAAAAGGAAACCGAGGGAAATTCCAAGTCCCTCCGATCCACATCAAGCTAAAAACCCCGGGAGAAGTAGTAAGAAGGAAGCAATCCCTATTCCTCTAGAAGGTAGGATAGGGTTGAAACCTATAATCAAAGACCTTACTAAGGATGGGCTTCTCGAGCCCTGTATGTCCCCTTATAACACCCCAATACTGCCAGTCAAGAAATCAGATGGGTCATACCGGTTAGTACAGGACCTTAGAGCTATCAACCAAATAGTCCAGACTACCAACCCCATTGTCCCCAATCCTTACACCATTCTTAGCAAAATTCCATATAATCATCAATGGTTTACCGTAATAGATTTGAAGGATCCTTTTTGGGCATGTCCCTGGCTGAAGATAGCTGAAATATATTTGCTTTTGAATGGGAGGATCGCCACTCAGGGCGGAAACAGCAATATCTCGATGGACAGTCTTGGTCCGAGGGTTCATAGACCCCCCTAATCTTTTTGGCCAAATTTTAGAACAGGTACTAGAAAAAGTTGTCATACTAGAACAAATATGCCTTCTTCAGTACGTAGACAACATTCTTATATCTGGTAAAGATATAGAGAAGGTAGCTGACTTCTCTACACATATTCTTGGCTATCTGCAGTTTGAGGGGCTACGAGTCTCGAAAAGAAAGCTTCAGTATGTAGAGCCCGAAGTTAAATATTTAGGCCACTTAATAAGTGCAGACAAGCGAAGAATAGGGCCTGAATGAATCGAGGGAATGGTGTCCCTGCCCTTGCCTCAAACTAAACAAGAACTCAGGAAATTTTTAGGGTTAGTCGGATACTGCCGCTTATGGATTGACTCATGCACTGCACAGTAAACTGTTATATCAAAAACTTGCCCAGGAGAAGCCGAACCATCTCCTGTGGACTTCTGAGGAAGTTGATCAAGTCTAGAAGCTGAAGGAAAGGCTCATAACTGCCTTACCCTCCCTAGAAAAGCCATTCCACCTTTTTGTTAATGTGGACAGTGGGGTAGCTTTAGGAGTGCTGACTCAAGAACACAGAGGGCGCTGGCAGCCCGTAGCCTTCCTATCAAAGGTGTTGGACCCAGTCACTTGTGGTTGGCCTCAATGTATCCAGTCCATTGCGGCTGCGGCAATACTAGTCGAGGAAAGCAGGAAGTTAATCTTTGGAGGAAAATTGACAGTAAGCATGCCTCACCAAGTTAGAACTATCTTAAACCAGAGAGCAGGGAGATGGCTTACTGACTCGAGAATCTTAAAGTATGAGGCCATTCTGTTAGAAAAGGATGATTTAACATTGACCTCTGATAACTCACTCAACCCAGCAGGTTTCCTAACAGGGAATCCAAATCTATGGAGGGAACACACATGTTTAGATTTAATTGATTACCATACAAAGGTTTGACCAGACCTAGGAGAAACCCCCTTCCGGACTGGACGGCACTTATTCATAGACAGTTCCTCCCGGGTGATTGAGGGAAAAAGACACAATGGGTATTCAGTGATTGATGAAGAAACTCTCATAGAAATGGAATCTGGAAAATTGCCCAACAGTTGGTCTGCTCAAACATGTGAGCTGTTTGCACCCAGCCAAGCCTTAAAGTACTTACAGAACCAGGAAGGAACCATCTATACAGATTCCAGGTATGCCTGTGGAGTGGCCCATATGTTTGGGAAAATTTGGACTGAAAGAGGTGTCATTAATAGTAAAGGTCAAGACCTTGTTCACAAGGAGCTGATCACCCAAGTATTGAATAATCTTCAGTTGCCAGAAGAAATAGCTATTGTCCGTGTTCCCGGACACCAGAAAAACCTTTCTTTTGAAAGTTGAGGAAATAACCTAGCAGATCAGGTAGCCAAGCAGGCTGCTGTGCTTCTGAAATGCGTATTTTTCACTTAACTCCCTACCTGCCTCCTCCTACTGTAATCCCCATTTTTTCTTCCACTGAAAAAGAGAAACTAATAAAAATAGGTGCTAAAGAGAATTCAGAAGGAAAGCGGATACTGCCAGACCAGAGAGAAATGTTGTCTAAACCCCTTATGAGGGAAGTCTTATCCCACCTACATCAGGGGACCCATTGGGGGCCTCAGGCCATGTGTGATGCAGTTCTCAGGGTTTATGTTTGTATAGGAATTTATACCCTGGCCAAACATGTTACAGATAGTTGCTTAGTATGTAAGAAAACTAATAGACATATTATAAAAAGATTACCTCTCAAGAGAAGGAATCTGGGCTTAAGGCCATTCCAAAGTATCCAAGTTGATTACACAGAAATGCCTCCAATAGGTCGTCTGAAATATTTACTAGTAGTGGTAGACCACCTCACTCACTGGGTTGAAGCTATCCCCTTTCAAATGCGACAGCCAATAATGTAGTTAAGGCCCTAATTGAAAATATAGTATCTAGGTTTGGACTAATAGAAAATATTGACTCAGACAATGGAACTCATTTCACCACACACATTATTAAAAAGCTATCCCAAACATTAGACATTAGATGGGAACACCATACTCCCTGGTACCCACCCTCATCAGGGAAAGTAGAAAGAATGAATCAGACTCGAAAGAACCACTTAACCAAATTAGTCTTAGAGACTTGGTTGCCGTGGACCAAGTGTCTTCCTATACCCTGCTGAGAATTCGAACTGCACCACGGAAAGACATTGGTCTTTCTCCTTACGAGATGCTCTATGGATTACCTTATTTGCACTCCACTACTGATATTCCTACCTTTGAAACAAAGGACCCAATTCCTTACAAATTATATACTTGATCTATCTTCTACTTTCTCTTCTCTTAAAACTAAAGGTTTTTTAGCACAGGCGCCACCCTTGGAGTTCCCGGCGCATCAACATCAGCCTGGGGATCACGTCCTCATTAAGAGCTGGAAAGAGGAGAAACTTGAGCCAGCCTGGGAAGGTCCTTACTTAATGCTCCTCATGACTGAAACCGCAGTCCACACCGCAGAGAGAGGATGGACTCCAGAGTCATGGGCCGTAGTCCTAGGGGAAAACCCTACCAAACTAAAACTAAGAAGAATTTAACTCTCTTTCATCTATTCTATTACTTTTTCTTCTTTCCTCGCTCTATTGCTGACCATCTAGTTATTAACATAACCTAGTCAAATTCACCTCAAACTATTGCATTTGGTGCTTGCCGTGTTATACTCTGTAGGGATTTGTTAAGTCAAAGACAGCTCTCTACTTCAGAAAAGTACCTCTGTCCCTCCTGGCTCTCCTCAGACTGGGCATTAATGAATTGGGGCCATTTAATCCGGGAAGATTTCAATAAAGACCCCAGTGGCAACCAGGAGTCTTGCCACACCGATGTAGAGCTTTTATGCCGTAGTTGGTCCAACGTTCTGTGAACCACCAAAGAGCAAGGATGGAGTGCCCCAACCAGTTTTTATAATTTCCTAAAACCATACATTCATTTTACTAAAGGGACAGCCCCCCTAACTGTCAGCTAAACCAGTGCAACCCTATAGAGATTATTATTTTGAGCCCCCAAAGTTCTCCCCCTTTTCTAAGCCAGTTCCCTTCTTTCAGCCGGTTTTATGGTATGGGGGCTGAGGTTTCAGGGACAGACCCTATTAGATTCTTTGAAATGTGTTTCTTTGATCCCTGCCGCCTGAACCTGCCTCTAAACCTTTTTCTAAAACCTCTTACAATGGAACCATTGTTCCTCCTCCATCTAACGACAAGGCCAAGATAGCGATGGTAGAAGTTAAAGACTTAAAACAAACTTTAGCAATCGAGACAGGATACCAAGATGTAAATGCCTGGTTGAAATGGATCAAATATTCCGTCTGCACGTTAAACAAAAGCAATTGTTATGCTTGTGCGTGTGGCAGGCCAGAGGCTCAGATTGTCCCCTTTCCACTAGGGTGGTCCTCCAGCAGACTGGGCATGGGCTGCATGGTAGCTCTTTTCCAGGATTTTACAACCTGGGGTAACAAGTCATGCCAATCTCTCTCTCTGCTGTATCCTGAAGTTCCACACCCTGTGGGTCAGCCCCCGAGGGCCATCCAGCTTCCGTCTCCCAACACTAAGTTCACTTCGTGTCTCTCACGACAGGGAGGAAACTTAGTGTTCCTTGGAGACCTGAAGGGATGCAGTGAACTTAAGAACTTTCAAGAGCTTACCAATCAGTCAGCCCTTGTTCATTCCCAAGTGGATGTGTGGTGATATTGTGGTGGACCTTTACTGGACACTCTGCCGAATAACTAGAGTGGCACTTGTGCTTTAGTCCAGTTGGCTATCCCTTTTACCCTGACATTTCATCAACCAGAGGAAGAAAAAATAAGACATTGTAAAGTGAGAGAAGCCCCTATGGGTCTTTCGACTCTCACGTCTATTTAGACACAGTTGGAGTCCTATAGGGAATACCAGATCAATTTAAGGCCCAAAATCAAATAGCTGCAGGATTTGAGTCAATATTTTGGTGAGTGATAGTTAACAAAAATGTAGATTGGATAAACTACATCTATTACAACCAACAGGGATTTATTAACTACACTAGAGATGCTGTTAAAGGAATAGCTGAGCAATTAGGGGCTACTAGCTGGATGGCTTAGGGAAATAGGATAGGCTTAGACATGATATTAGCAAAAAGAGGAGGAGTTTGCGTCATGATTAAAACTCGATGTTGCACCTTCATCCCAAACAACACCGCCCCTGATGGAAGTATAACAAAGGCATTGCAAGGTCTGACTGCTCTATCCAATGAGTTAGCCAGCAACTCAGGGACAAATGACCCCTTTACAGGATGGCTAGAGAAGTGGTTTGGTAAATGGAAAGGAATAGTAACCTCAATTCTTTCCTACCTCTTAGCCGTAATAGGTGTACTTATTCTTGTCAGGTGCTGTGTCATATCACGCATCCTGGGTTGGTGCAGGGGCTCATAGAAATGGCACTTACTAAAACCTCCCTTAACTATCCTCCACCTTATCCAGAGAAGCTTCTTCTTTTGGAAAATCAAGCAGAACAACTAAGTCAAGACATGTTAAATAAGTTTGAAGAGAAAGCCGTAAAAAATTGCAAGAGGAGGAAGTTGTTGAATATTAATTCTAAATTTCTCTTCAAGGAATTAATATGTCAGTATGTTCAATTCTTTGCCTCCTACTTTTAAACTTAACTTCCTCGTAAAGCAACATTTTTTGATTACCTACTCCACCCTGACTCATCCCGATTACCTACTCCACCCTGACTCATTCTGATCACCTACTCCACTCTAACTTATTCTGATCACCTCCACCCTAAATCATTCTGATCACCTGCTCCACCCTAACTCATTCCGGTTACCTGCTACAAAGCGCTCACCCCGTCATTCTCTTTAAATTAGCCAATCGGAATTAGTTTAGCCTGTGCGGTCTAACACTAGCCAATAGGGGAATGACACAGCAGCAGGGGCCACGTGCGTGTAATCCCAGCGCTTTGGGAGGCCGAGGCAGGCAGATCAGGAGGTCAGGAGATTGAGACCATTCCGGCTAACACGGTGAAACCCTGTCTCTATTAAAAATACAAAAAATTAGCCGGGCATGGTGGCAGGCACCTGTAGTCCCAGCTACTCGGGAGGCTGAGGCAGGAGAATGGCGTGAACCCGGGAGGCGGAGCTTGCAGTGAGCCCAGATTGGCCACTGCATTCCAGCCTGAGTGACAGACAGAAACTCTGTCTCAAAAAAAAAAAAAAAGAACCCCTTTCCCTCCCTTGTCCAAATGTGCGCCCACCATTGCTCCATCGGTGAGACCGCACCCTTCTATAGAAGTACCTTGCCTTGCTGAGAATTAAAAAACAGAAAATTTTATATTCGAGTGCTGCAACACAGAGGAATTGCAATAGAGAAGAGTAATAATTCATGCAGAGCCGGCTGTGAGGGAGACCGGAGTTTTATTATTACTCAAATCAGTCTCCCCAGCATTGGGGGAGCAGAGTTTTTAAGGATAACTTGGTGGGTTGGGGGAAGCCAGTGATCCAGGAGTGCTGATTGGTCAGAGATGAAATGATATGGAATTGGAGCTGTCTTCTTGAGCTCAGTCAGTTCCTGGGTGGGGGCCACAAGATCAGATGAGCCAGTTTTTGATCTGAGTGGGGCCAGCTGATCCATCAAGTTCAGGGTCTGCAAATATCTCAAGCAGTGATCTTAGGAGCAGTTTAGGGAGGGTCAGAATCCTGTAGCCTCCAGCTGCATGACTCCTAAACCATAATTTCTAATCTTGTGGCTAATGTTAGTCCTACAAAGGCAGTCTAGTCCCCAGGCAAGAAGGAGATCTGCTTTGGGAAAGGGCTGTTACCGTCTTTGTTTAAACCATAAACTACAAACTAAACTTCTCCCAAAGTTAGTTCAGCCTATGCCCAGGAATGGACAAGGACAGCTTGGAGGTTAAAAGCAAAATGAAGTCAGTTAAGTCAGATCTCTTTCACTGTCTCAGTCATAATTTTGCAAAGGTGGTTTCAGTACTATAATTTTTCCTAAGACTCTGTTCAAGCATATACAACATACCAGAAGCGTTCCTTGTACCTTTGAACATTTTATTATTATTATTATTGAGATGGAGTCTAGCTCTGTTGCCAGGCTGGAGTGCAGTGGCGTGATCTCGGCTCACTGAAACCTCCGCCTACCAGGTTCAAGCGATCCTCCTGCCTCAGCCTCCTGAGTAGTTGGGACTATAGGCACGCGCCACCACGCCCAGCTAATTTTTTGTATTTTTAATAGAGACGGGGGTTTCTCCATGTTGGCCAGGATTGTCTTGATCACTTGACCTTGTGATCTGCCCACCTCAGCCTCCCAAAGTGCTGGGATTACAGGTGTAAGCCACCATGCCTAGCCCATTTTATTATTTTTAATCCTGAAGCTATATGTTTTGTTTAACTTATTTAATAAACATACTCATCTTTTTTTGTTTGTTTGTTTGAGATGGGGTCTCATTCTGTCACCCAGGTTGGAGTGTAGTGGCATGATCACATCTCACTGCAACCTCTGCCTCTGGGCTCAAGCGATCCTTCCACCTCAGCTTCCCAAGTAGCTGGGAACACAGGCATGTGCCACCATGTCCAGCTAATTTTTTGTATTTTTTGTAGAGACAGGGTTTTGCCACGTTGCCCAGGCTGGTCTCGAACTCCTGGCCTCAGGCCATCCACCAGCCCCGGACTCCCAAAGTGCTGGGATTACAGGTGTGACCCTCCATGTCCAGCCTATTTTGTTTTTCTGATTGCTTTCTAAATATTAACATATGTAATCCTCATAGCAATGGCTTTGTTACCAGAAAGGAGTCCAAATCTAGACCCCAAGAGAGGGTTCTTGGAGCTTGCCCAAGAAAGAATTCAGGGCGAGTCCACTTAGTAAAGTGAAAGCAAGTTTATTAAAAAAGTAAAGAAATAGGCCTGGTGAGGTGGCTCATGCCTGAAATCCCAGAACTTTAGGAGGCCGAGGCAGGCGTATCCCTTGAGGTCAGGCATTTGAAACCAGCCTGGTCAACATAGCAAAACTCTGACTCTACTAAAAATACAAAAATTAGCTGGGGTTGGTGGCACAGACCTGTAATCTCAGCTATTTGGGTGGCTGAGGCACGAGAATCTCTTGAACCTGGGAAGAGGAGGTTGCAGTGAGCTGAGATCACACCACTGCACTCTAGCCTGGGTGACAGAGTTAGACTCTGTCTCAAAAAAAAAAAAAGAGAATAAAAGAACGGCTACTCCATAGACAGATCAGCAGCATGGGCTGACTTATGGTTATTTGATTATATGCTAAACAAGGGGTGGATTATTCAGGAGTTTTGTGGGAAAGGGATTGGAGTTCCCAGAATTGAGAGTTTAGACCCTTTTAGACTGTGTAGGATAACCTCTGGGCATTGCTATGGCATTTACGTGGTGCTGGTGGGAGTGTCTTTTAGCATGCTAATATGTTGCAATTAGCATATAATATACAACCAGAGGTCACTTTCGTTGCCATCATGGTTTTGTTGGTTTTTGGCCAGCTTCTTTATTGCATGCTTTTTTTTTTTTTTTTTGAGACGGAGTCTTGCTCTGTTGCCAGGCTGGACTGTAGTGGCATGATCTCAGCTCACTGCAACCTCCGCCTCTTGGGTTCAAGCAATTCCCCTGCCTCAGCTTCCCTAGTAGCTGGGACTACAGGAGTGCACCACCACGCCCAGCTAATTTTTTGTATTTTACTAGAGACAGGGTTTCACCATGTTGTCCAGGATGGTCTTGATCTCCTGACCTTGTGATCCGCCCACTTCAGCCTCCCAAAGTGCTGGGATTGCATGCGTGAACCACCGCACCCGGCCATTATCAGCAAGGTCTTTGTGACCTGTATCTTGTGCTGACCTCCTATCTCAACCTATGACTAACAACTCCTAATTTCCTGGGGATGCAGTCTAGTAGGTCTCAGCCTCATTTTACCCAGTACCTATTCAAGATGGAGCCAGCCTGGTTGCAATGCCTCTGACAGTTTGGAGAGAAGATTATTTATTTATTTATTGAGATGGAGTCTAGCTCTGTTACCCAGGCTGGAGTGCAATGGTGTAATCTCAGCTCACTGCAACCTCCGCCTCCCAGGTTCAAGCAATTCTCCTGCCTCAGCCTCCTAAGTAGCTGCTATTACAGGTGCGTGCCACCACGCCTGGCTAATTTTTGTATTTTTAGTAAAGATGGGGTTTCACAATGTTGGTGAGGCTGGTCTCGAACTCCTGACCTCGTGATCCACCTCCCAAAGTGCTGGGATTACAGGCTTGAGCCACCGCGTCCGGCCCTGTTTATTTATTTATTTATTTAGAGGCAGGGTCTCGTTCTGTCACCCAGGCTGGAGTTCAATGGCACTATCTTGACTCACTGCAGCCTCGGCTTCCCAGGCTCAAGGAATCCTCCCATCTCAGCCTCCCAAGTAGCTGGGATTACAGGCACGTGCTGCCATGCCCAGCTAATTTTTGCGTTTTTCTGTAGAGACAGGGTTTTCCAATGTTGCCTAGCCTGGTTTTGAACTCCTTAGCTCAAGTGATCGGCCCTCCTCAGCCTCCCAAAGTGCTGGGATTATAGGTATTAGTCACTGTGCCCAGCCTGGAGACTATTATCTTTATCTTTGTTTTTCCAGTGAGGCATAGAAAAGTTAAGTAACTTTCCCAGTGTCACTGGCCTGTAAGTCGTAAAGCCCTTGGATTTTAGAGTTCATGCTCTTTTTTTTTTTTTTGAGACAGGGTTTTGCTCTGTCACCTAGGCTGGAGTGTAGTGGCACCATCACAGCTCACTGCAACTTCAACTTCTTGGCTCAGGTGATTTTCCCACCTCAGCCTCCTGAGTAGCTGGAATTACAGGCACATGCCACCACGCCTGTCTAATTTTTGTATTTTTTGTAGAGACAAGGGTTTCGCCATGTTGGCCAGGCTGGTCTTGAATTACTGGGCTCAAGTGATCCGCCCGTCTCAGCCTCCCAAAGTGCTGGGATTACGGGCATGAGCCACGGTGCCCGGCCAAGATAGACATTATTTTAAAATTGGTATTTATCCTCTGCTACTCAGGAGGCTGAGATGGGTAGATTACTTAACCCTAGGAGGTGCAGGTTGCAGTGAACAGAGATTGTGCCACTGCGTTCCAGCCTGGGTGGGAGAGCAAGACCCTGTCTCGAAATCAATTAAAAAAAAAAAAAGATAATAGTTTCCATTCCAAACTGTCAGAGGCATTGGAATTAGAGTGTATTTAAATGTAGTAAAAGTATAAAACATGCTTTTACTACATTCATATATTCACCAACAAAATATAAATACATATAATTTTTTTTTTTTTTTTGAGATGGAATCTGGCCTTGTTGCCCAGGCTGGAGTGCAGTGGTGCCATCTTGGCTCACTGCAAGCTCCACCTCCCGGGTTCACGCCATTCTCCTGCCTCAGCCTCCCAAGTAGCTGGGACTACAGTTGCCCACTACCATGCCTGGCTAATTTTTTGTATTTTTAGTAGAGACGGGGTTTCACCGTGTTAGCCAGGATGGTCTCGATCTCCTGACCTCGTGATCCGCCCACCTCGGCCTCCCAAAGTGCTGGGATTACAGGCGTGAGCCACCGCGCTCAGCCAAATACATATAATTTTTATTTTTAAGATTTATCCATTTTGATACGTAGATCTAGTTCATTCATTTAAACTGCTGTATAGGCCTGGTGCGGTGGCCCACACCTGTAATCCCAGCACTTTGGGAGGTCAAGGTGGGCAGATTGCTTGAGCCCAGGAGTTCCAGACCAGCCTTGGCAACATTGTGAAACCTTGTCTCCATAAATTTATTTTATTTATTTATTTATTTATTTATTTATTTATTTTTAAGGCGGAGTCCTGCTCTGTCGCCAGGCTGGAGTGCAGTGGCATGATCTTGGCTCACTGCAACCTCCGCCTCCCGGGTTCAAGCGATTTTCCTGCCTCAGCCTCCGGAGTAGCTGGGACTACAGGAGCCTGCCATCACACCCGGCTAATTTTTTGTATTTTAGTAGAGAGGGAATTTCACCATGTTGGCCAGTATGGTCTCCATCTCCTGACCTCATGGTCTGCCCGCCTGGGCCTCCCAAACTGCTGGGATTACAGGCATGATCCGCCAAATCTGGCCACATTTCTTTTTTTCTTTCTTTTTTTTTTTTTTTGAGTCGGAGTCTCGCTCTGTCACCCAGGCTATAGTGCAGTGGCGCGATCTTGGCTCACTGCAACCTCTGCCTCCCCGGTTCAAGCCATTGCACTCCAGCTTGGGTGACAGAGCAAGACTCTGTCTCAAAAAAAGGAAAAATGAGATGGAAGGGGCCATGAGCCAAGGAATGTAGGCAGGCTTTAGAAACTGGAAAAAGCAAGAAATCAGATTTTCCCCTAGCACTACCAATAGGAAAACAGCCATTTGCACACCTTGATTTTAGCCCATTGAGACTCACTTGGCACTTGTGACCTCCAGAGTCACAAGGCAGAGCGAGACTCTGTCTCAAAAAATAAAATAAAATAAAAATCAAGTACAGGTCTACTACCATTTTCCATTTTCTTTTCTTTTTTTTTTTTTTTTTTTTTTTTGTGACGGAGTCTCACTGTTGTTGCCCAGGCTGGAGTGCAATAGCACAATCTCGTCTCACTGCAACCTCCGCCTCCTGGGTTCAAGTGATTCTCCTGCCCCACCCTCCCAAGTAGCTGGGATTACAGGCACCCGCCATCACACCCGGCTCATTTTTGTATTTTTAGTAAAGACGGGGTTTTGCTATGTTGGTCTGGTCTTGAACTACTGACTTCAGGTGATCTGCCCGCCTCGGCCCCCCAAAGTGCTGGGGTTACAGCCGTGAGCCATTGCCATCGCACCCGGCCCCATTTTCTTTTCTTTCTTTTTTTTTGCTCTGTTACCTAAGCTGGAGAGCAACGGCGTGATCTCGGCTCACTGCAACCTCCACCTCCTGGGTTCAAGCAATTCTGCTGCCTCACCCTCCCAAGTAGCTGGGATTACAGGCAACTGCCACCATGAACAGCTAATTTTGTAGTTTTAGTAGAGATAGAGTTTCTTTATTTTGGTCAGGCTGGTCTCGAATTCCTGACCTCAGGTGATCCACCTGCTTCGGCCTCCCAAAGTGCTGGGATTACAGGCGTGAGCCACCGCGCTCAGCCAAATACATATAATTTTTATTTTTAAGATTTATCCATTTTGATACGTAGATCTAGTTCATTCATTTAAACTGCTGTATAGGCCTGGTGTGGTGGCCCACACCTGTAATCCCAGCACTTTGGGAGGTCAAGGTGGGCAGATTGCTTGAGCCCAGGAGTTCCAGACCAGCCTTGGCAACATTGTGAAACCTTGTCTCCATAAATTTATTTTATTTATTTATTTATTTATTTATTTATTTATTTTTAAGGCGGAGTCCTGCTCTGTCGCCAGGCTGGAGTGCAGTGGCATGATCTTGGCTCACTGCAACCTCCGCCTCCCGGGTTCAAGCGATTTTCCTGCCTCAGCCTCCGGAGTAGCTGGGACTACAGGAGCCTGCCATCACACCCGGCTAATTTTTTGTATTTTAGTAGAGAGGGAATTTCACCATGTTGGCCAGTATGGTCTCCATCTCCTGACCTCATGGTCTGCCCGCCTGGGCCTCCCAAACTGCTGGGATTACAGGCATGATCCACCAAGTCTGGCCACATTTCTTTTTTTCTTTCTTTTTTTTTTTTTTTGAGTCGGAGTCTCGCTCTGTCACCCAGGCTATAGTGCAGTGGCGCGATCTTGGCTCACTGCAACCTCTGCCTCCCCGGTTCAAGCCATTGCACTCCAGCTTGGGTGACAGAGCAAGACTCTGTCTCAAAAAAAGGAAAAATGAGATGGAAGGGGCCATGAGCCAAGGAATGTAGGCAGGCTTTAGAAACTGGAAAAAGCAAGAAATCAGATTTTCCCCTAGCACTACCAATAGGAAAACAGCCATTTGCACACCTTGATTTTAGCCCATTGAGACTCACTTGGCACTTGTGACCTCCAGAGTCACAAGGCAGAGCGAGACTCTGTCTCAAAAAATAAAATAAAATAAAAATCAAGTACAGGTCTACTACCATTTTCCATTTTCTTTTCTTTTTTTTTTTTTTTTTTTTTTTGTGACGGAGTCTCACTGTTGTTGCCCAGGCTGGAGTGCAATAGCACAATCTCGTCTCACTGCAACCTCCGCCTCCTGGGTTCAAGTGATTCTCCTGCCCCACCCTCCCAAGTAGCTGGGATTACAGGCACCCGCCATCACACCCGGCTCATTTTTGTATTTTTAGTAAAGACGGGGTTTTGCTATGTTGGTCTGGTCTTGAACTACTGACTTCAGGTGATCTGCCCGCCTCGGCCCCCCAAAGTGCTGGGGTTACAGCCGTGAGCCATTGCCATCGCACCCGGCCCCATTTTCTTTTCTTTCTTTTTTTTTGCTCTGTTACCTAAGCTGGAGAGCAACGGCGTGATCTCGGCTCACTGCAACCTCCACCTCCTGGGTTCAAGCAATTCTGCTGCCTCACCCTCCCAAGTAGCTGGGATTACAGGCAACTGCCACCATGAACAGCTAATTTTGTAGTTTTAGTAGAGATAGAGTTTCTTTATTTTGGTCAGGCTGGTCTCGAATTCCTGACCTCAGGTGATCCACCTGCTTCGGCCTCCCAAAGTGCTAGGATTCCAGGTTTGAGCCACTGCACCCAGCTCCGGCCCCATTTTCTTTTCTTTTCTTTTTTTTTTTTTTTTTTTGAGAAGGAGTTTCGCTCTTGTTGCCCAGGCTGGAGTGCAATGGTGCCATCTTGGCTCACTGCAACCTCCGCCTCCCAGGTTCAAGCGATTGTCCTGCCTCAGCCTCCTGAGTAGCTGAGATTACAGGTATGCACCACCACACTCGGCTAATTTTGTATTTTTAATAGTGATGGGGTTTTCACCATGTTGGCCAGGCTGATCTCGAACTCCTGACCTGAGGTGATCCGCTTGCCTCAGCCTCCCAAAGAGCTGGGATTACAGCTGTGAGCCACGCTACCTTGACTAGCCTTTTTTTTTTTTTTTTTTGAGACGGGGTCCCAAGCTATCACCCAGGCTGGAGTGCAGTGGCATGATCTCGGCTCACTGCAACATCTACCTCCTAGGTTCAAGTGATCCTCCTTCCTCAGCCTCCCGAGTAGCTAGGACTACAAGCATGTGCCACCATGCCTGGCTAATTTTTGTATTAGCAGAGACCGGGTTTTACCATGTTGGCCAGGCTGGTCTCAAACTCTTGACCTTGTGATCCGCCCTCTTCAGCCTCCCAAAGTGCTGCGACCAGTGGCACTCACATTTTAAATAACATGGAATTCCTGGGGTGGTGCTAAAGTGTTTTTTTTTTTTTTTAAATAAAGATGAGGGGTCAGGTTTGGACATAGTCATAGGATAAGAGTTAAAACAAACTTGGCTTGTTGGCATTGATTTATGGACAACGCTTCCCCAGAGCACACAAAAGCCTCAGGAAGACTGACACCAACTGTGAGTTTCTTCTCTTCTCATCCTTTCTGTGTCACCTTCCGTTCTGGGAAGACCAGGCTCCATTAGCTACTTTTCTTCCTGGATGCTCGAGAACTCCCCTGTCATGCTTGGGACCCAAGTCCTTCCCATTATACATTGAGCCGGGTTCTGTGTCCCAGAGTTAGAGACTGTGTTATGCTAGGTTTTATCTGAGTCTTCCATAAGTGGGTTTCCTTGGCTTCGGGCTTCTGATCCTGCAGCAGCTAGCCACCTCCTTTGCTCTTTGCTGTGGTTGCCAGAACAGGAGTTCCTTTACTGGTCCCTACCTGTTATCTTTTCGGCTTGATTCACACTGCCTGCAGCTACTCCATCCAGTGGATCCTAGTCCTGTTTGTGTGTTTTTTTTTTTTTTAAGACTCTAAATGTTCTTTAGGTTCCTTCTTAACTCTGTGCTTCTAGGATTGTTCTGCCTCTATCATGTCTCCAGTCAAATTCTTCTTAGAGTAAGTTCTTTAAAGAAGTCAGATTTCCCTACTGAATTATTCTAACCTAGCATCTATCTTTTTTTTTTTTTTTTTTTTTGAGATGGAGTCTCACTCTGTCACCCAGGCTGGAGTGCAGTGGTGCAATCTTGGCTCACTGCAACCTCCACCTCCCAGGTTCAAGCAATTCTCCTGCCTCAGCCTCCTGAGTAGCTGGGACTACAGGTATGCACCACTAGGCCTGGCTAATTTTTCCATTTTTTGTACAGATGTGGTTTTGCCATGTTGGCCAGGGTGGTCTTGGCCTCTCAAAGTGCTGGGATTACAGGTGTGAGCCATCGGATCTGGCCTAACTTAACATCTATCTTATCTTCTCTAGAGGGTCCTGCTGTCAGGCTGATCACCGTTTTGTCCGTGCCCTGACCATGTGGCTTGTCTTTAGGGAGCCCAGATGCTTACACTCTCATTGTAAGTTGGGTAAGAAAACTATTTTCCCTCTTGGTATTTTAGATAATCTTCCCCTTAGCTGCTCTGGCAATTCCTCTGCTCTAATCCCAAGACTGGCAACTAACATGGCTCCTGTCTGGCTCATGGCCATTCACTGCCGTAATCCCTTTTCTTAGCCACAAATATCCACTCATTATGGAGTGGGCAAGGGGAAAACAGACTCCACATGGTCACACTGTTAACTTTTTTTTTTTTTGAGACTGAATTTCACTCTTGTTGCCCAGGCTGGTGTGCAATGGCGCGATCTTGGCTCACTGCAACCTCCGCTCCCCGGTTCAAGCGATTCTCCTGCCTCAGCCCCCCGAGTAGCTAGGATTACAGGCATGAGCCACCACACCCGGCTAATTTTGTATTTTTAGTAGAGACAGGGTTTCTCCATGTTTGCCAGGTTGGTCTGGAACTCCTGACCTCAGGTGATCTGCCCGCCTCGGCCTCCCAAAGTGCTGGGATTACAGGCATGAGCCACCACACCTGGCCACACTGTGGTTTTTTTTTTTTTTTTTTTTTTTTTTTTTGAGACGGTCTCGCTCTATTGCCCAGGCTGGAGTGCAGTGGCGTGATCTCGGCTCACTGCAAAGTCCACCTCCAGGTTCACGCCAATCTCCTGCCTCAGCCTCCCGAGTAGCTGGGACTACAGGCGCCCGCCACCGCGCCCAGCTAATTTTTTGTATTTTTAGTAGAGACGGGGTTTCACCGTGTTAGCCAGGATGGTCTCGATCTCCCGACCTCGTGATCCACCCGCCTCGGACTCCCAAACTGCTGGGATTACAGGCGTGAGCCACTGCGCCCGGCCACACACTGTTATCTTTTATAGTACTTTAAAGCAAATGTTAAACTAGAATGTAATCAGCTCCCAAGGTCAGAAGGGGCATCTTTCTCCATAAGAAGGCGTGCGCATGTGCTCGCCTCCATTGCACTGGACTCAGGACAGCATTTCGGCACCATGCAAGAGTAGAAATGCGTGACGTACTCAGCCCAGAACTGTCCCTTTTGCTGGGGAATATAGGAGCTTTCCCTGAACCACATTTCTCCTTTTGGGCGGGTTGTCCTCTTCCCGCCTCCAGCCAAGAGGTGGTCTACGTCTCTCCTAGTCTTCATTCCCAGTGTGGACATTCCTCCCATCAGCATTATCTCAGGGAGCTCCTGACTATGCCCGATGTCTTAATGATCCTTGGGTGAGGCCACACTGGACCCCTGTAAGTTTAGGTCACATTTCAGCTATTAGAGGGTCCCAGCTTCAGCTCTATTCCAGAGTCCATAAACAGCAATTCAACATTTCTAGGGGCTTAAAAGAAATTCTGTTTTTGTATCCTTGAACCACAGATTTTTCTAGGGCCATCTGGACTCCCTGAGTTGCTGCCAGTAGGACAGCAGGGAAAGTCCAGACCAGTCCAGGTTACCCGGCCCCAGCATATCAATGTGGTTTCCTGTGATGTCTTCCACTCCCCAGGTCAGCCAACCAAACCCTGTTCCATTGGGGTTCGGAGTCCCTAAAATGGAACTGTTTGGTTTTTCTAGGAGCACAGGAAGAAAACAGTGAGGAGGAGGAGTGGGGAGAAAAAGACTCATGCGAAAAAGGGAGAGGAAGTGAGTGATGCTGAGGGAAGAGAAAAAAGCAAATGGCAACAGCAGCAGCAGCAGGAGAGTGAGGGTGGGAGGGAAAGGCAGAAATACAGAGTTCTACTCTTGATAATGTACTATTATTTTTGAGATAGGGTCTCGCTGTGTCACCCAAGCTGGAGGGCAATGGCATGAGCATGGCTCACTGCAACCTTGACCTCCTGGGATGAAGCAATCCTCCCTTCTCAGCCTCCCAAGTAGCTAGGACTACAGGTGTGTGCCATTACACCTGGCTAATTTTTAAAATTTTTTGTAGAGATGAGGTCTTTTTATGTTGCCCAGGCTGGTGTCGAACTCCTGGTCCTGACCTCAAGTGATGCTTTCATCTCAGCCTCTCAAAGTGCTGGGATTACAGGCATGAGCCACCATGCCCAGCCTACTCTGTGTGTGTATGTGTGTGTGTGTGTGTGTGTGTGTGTGTGTGTGTGTGTGTGTGAAGAGGTAGAGGTTTATTGAAATATGAACATTTGGCCAGGCCCAGTGGCTTGCATCTGTAATCCCAGCACTTTGGGAGGCCAAGGTGGGTGGATCGCTTGAGCCCAGGAGTTTGAGACCAGCCTGGGCAACATGGCGAAACCCTGTCTCTACTAAAAACGTACAAAAAATTAGCTGGGTGTGGTGGTGTGTTCCTGTAGTCCCAGCTCCTTGGAGGCTGAGGTGGGAGTATGGCTTGAGCCTGGGAGGTGGAAATTGCAGTGAGCTGAGATCACGATACTGCATTCCAGCCTGGGCAACAGAGTAAGACCCTGTCTCAAACAAACAAACAAACACAAAACCAAAAAAAAAAAAAAAAAAAAAAGAGAGAGAGAGCAAGAAAGAAATATAAACATTCAAGGACATGTAAGATGGAAACAGCCATAACATACACAGACACTTGCTGCAAGAGGATGCCTGAGGCATTTATTCACTGCCTAGGCTGCCCATGTGCTATCACATTTTTCCTGGTTTGAATACATATAAGATAGGAAGAGGGGAGGGGACAGAGTTGCTCTGGCTGACTGCCTACCATGTGGCCTTCAGGAATGCACCTTCAGGAAAGCTCCACTTGGGCTAGGGCCCCACTCCTGGGCACCTACTGGCACCCTCCCCTCTTGGGCTCTGGGTAAGACCTTGCTGTTGTCCCTGAGGGCAGTGGGGGTTCTCACTCATCACTCAGAGGATGAGGCCAGGCAAGCTGCCTGGAGAAAGGGAGAGGATCCAATGGCCAGAAAGACACAGTGTGCTGTCCTTGCATCCTCTGGGTGGGAAGAGTCCATCTTTTGTGACCACAGCTCTGAGAAACACACTGGCTGAATGTCTGAGACACCTTTAAGCAGGCTCAGTGCCAGCCAGTTGGCCCCCTCACTGGCACCAGATCCCAGATATCCTTCTCTCCCACAGCCTGCACTTGAGGTACTTGTTTTGTGTTCAAGCTTTTTATTTCCCTTTCCTTTCCTAGACAGGACTGAATGCTAGCCACACCGTCACACTGCCTCCCATCACACATGGTGTCTCCTGCCGCCACAGTCCAAGGATGTTGCAGTGGTGGTGTTCTTCTGAACTCTTCAGGGCTTACTTAGTGGAGGTGAGCCTCATCCAAGAATCACCTTTCCTTTACAACACAGGAGCAACCTACTGCATGCCAGGGTCCAAGAGGGGAGACAGGGCCTGGAGCGGTGGCTCATGCCTGTAATCCCAGCACTTTGGGAGGCTGAGGCGGGCAGATCACGAGGTCAGCAGTTCGAGACCAGCCTGACCAACATGGTGAAACCTCGTCTCTACTAAAAATACAAAAATTAGCCGGGTGTGATGGCGGGTGCCTATAGTCCCAGCTACTCAGGAGGCTGAGGCAGGAGAATTGCTTGAACCTGGGAGGTGGAGGTTGCATTGAGCAGAGATCGCACCACTGCACTCCAGCCTGGGCAACAGAGCGAGGCTCCATTTCAAAAAAAAAAAAAAAAAAAAAGAGGGGAGACAGACCTTTTTCAGCATCTTCATTCCTTGGGGCAGCTTGACCTCCAGCAAGACTGGCAAGGACAATGGTGCAAGGAGCACGGCCTGCCCATGACCTGAACTGGAAATCCAGCCTATGTAATGATATTAGCCTGAGTTCCTGGTTAACATTTTATAGTGACCCATCAAATATGCATAAAAACATAAGGAAGCCTGGGCACGGTGGCTCATGCCTGTAATCCCAGCACTTTGGGAGGCCGAGGCGGGCAGATCATGAAGTCAAGAGATCGAGCCCATCCTGGCCAACATGGTGAAACCCTGTCTCTACTAAAAATACAAAAATTAGCTGGGTGTGGTTGGGGGAGCCTGTAATCCCAGATAGGCTGAGGGAGGATAATCGCTTGAACCCAAGAGGCGGAGGTTACAGTGAGCCTGGGGGACAGAGTGAGACTCCACCTAAAAAAAAAAAAAAAGAAAGGAAGGAAGGAAGCTTGCAGTTTTGATTAATGATAAAGGCTGGTGTTTCCATGGTCCCCATCCCTGGGAAGATCTGTGGGCTACCTTCCCAGGTTTTTTTTTTTGCCTCTGCAACCTGGTCGAGGGGTTCAGAGTTGGGAGATGAGTAGAACTGAGTGGCTTTGCTCCACTTTTTTCCCTTAATCCTGGCAAAGGGTCCCATACATCATAGCTGTTAAGATGCTCACAGCTTCTCTGAGGGCAGAGTTCACTTCATTGCTTTCTTTCTTGGGGTTTCACTCCTTTCATTCTGCTTTTTATCCTTTCCTGGCCTGGTTGACTCTGGATATATCATAGATCCTTTCTGAATCTTCTTCTGTATTTGTTAAATGGGGTTAAGACCCTTCTCTGGCCTTTTCACTAGAATACAACAAAGATCAAATCAGCTTTCATTGATAAGAGAGCTTTGTATACTGCAAATTATAAGTATCAACTGTGATGGCCATAATCTAGGATTAAATTGCATTCCCTAACACAAAACTTTCCATTCCTCAGTATGATAGTCAGAGAGGATGCTATTAATATGTTTTCAGAAATTCCTTTTTTTTGAGACAGAGTTTCGCTCCATGCTGGAGTGCAGTGGAGTGATCTTAGCTCACTGCAATCTCCGCTTGCCGGGTTCAAGTGATTCTCCTGTCTCAGCCTCCAGAGTAGCTGGGATTACAGGCGTGCCCCACCATGCCTGGCTAATTTGTGTATTTTTAGTAGAGATGGGGTTTCACCGTGTTGGCCAGGGTGGTCTCAAACTCCTGACCTCAGGCGATACACCCACCTCACCCTCCTAAAGTGCTGGAATTACAGGCGTGAGCCACCGTGCCCGGCCTGTTTTCAGAACTTCTTTATCTCCTAGGCCAGCCAGAAACATTAGTGAGAACTTGGAAAACAACTGCTGCATGTCTGGGGTTGACATAATGTCTGTCCCCTCAGTGGGTCTTATCTTCTGCCCTGTGAACAGTGATCTACCTCATGTATTCACAATTCACAGTCTTGCTCTTCCTTTCATTCAGGTAAGCAGGTAGTCTCAGGCCAAACTCCCCAAAGGTTATGAATTCAGGTTCTGGATTCCCATCTAGAATCAGTCTACTTGGGCCCGGAACATCTGGAGCCCATGTAAATACTGAGTGTGTGTGTGGTGTGTGTGTGTGTCTGTGTAGGGAGGATGAACTTGAAAATGCTATGGATATAAATAATGGAGTAGCAAGGAGGACCTTCTGTCTGATTACAGTAAAATAATTCTAAATTAATAGGAGAGGGGAATAGGAAAGATGACTAAGAGAAAAGCTAATTTCTGATAGAAACTTAGGGAGCAAAATCTATGTATCTAAGCAGTGGCTAAGAGGGAATGAGACATGATGTAAAACCTGAAGAAGAGGGGTCCTGGTTTTAGCTTAGTCCAAGGGCAAAAGTAATAGGAGAATAAAACAGTCTTCTACAATCTGTAGATTTCTTCTTGTTCTGCTAGAAAAGACAGAGTTGGTGGGGGACAGTGGGGTGTTTAGGACTATATGGTACCTTCTTGAAAACACATACAGATAGCTTAAGGACAGACAGCATGACCACAAGTCTTCAATCTGTCATTTACTTGCACGTGTGGGTGTGTGACATCTACCTCTGACTGGAAACAGCAATTGGAAGGCGGCCTTCGTCTCTTACAAGAGTGCCTGTTCCTATGTGAGGAGCACCCAGGACTTCAGCTGGATGACAGTGGGAAGCTGTTGATGTAGTGGCTTTGACAGCTTCAACTCATGTCTGCTTTGGTGTCAGACACTCCTGATCTTTCCCGAGCTTTCACGCAGTACAGTAGGAAAAACTGTAGGCTTCTCTTCTCAGTAAAGGACTAGATATTGCCACTCATCACTCCTCTTAAGTCTATCTACAAAGAGTGAAGAAGCATGTCAGAGCTTACCCATCGGTCCTGAACTGACCTCTGGAGGTCTCTCAGTTGGCCACAGTTTAGCTCTGTGTCCTCATCACTATGAGGAATTAGTCTTCCCTTCGCATCCACCAGGAGGAGGTAGAGGGCATGCCCGTCTGGGTGATGCCAGGACCAGCGCGCTTCACAGGGGTTTGTAAGCATCCCCTCAACCTCCCTTCCTTTTCCTGGCAGCAAATAGTAGAGGTTAGCGAGGATCAGCCTTGTCTCCCTGAGTGGGGAGGAGGGAAATGGGGGAAGGGAGACAGCATATCGAAATGCACTTCCAAAATGAAAATGAAGAAAAAAAAGAAAAAAAATGATTTCTGTGGCACATGGTGCTACTGAGGGAGAGGTGATGACAGCCTCCTCCCATTTCAGAACAGTTCCCAGCGTTGTCTGTAGGCGGATTCACATGACACATTCTTAAACCCAATTCCATTCTGTGTTGCGTTTGCTCCTTGTTCGCATCTCAGGAACAATGTATCTCTACATCTTTGTATCTAAGTTTGATTCTGAATGGATTGTCTAGCTGAATATCCCGGCTGCCCCGCTTGTAATGCATTTGTGCCAGTACTTAGCCTTTTGAGTCATGAAACCCCATCAACCCAGCTCTCTGCATCTGCACATGACCTGGAATACCTGGAATACCTGGAGAGTTACTAAGAAGTTGGATGTTCTTCACGATGTCTCGATGTGAAAAAATACAAATGCATATTGCTGGAGGAAGTAATACCAATGATGCAGATCTGCCTGGAAATTATTCTGAACCCAGCTGTCCTTCCTGGAAAATGAAATTTTGGTTGTGGCATTTTTTGATTGATGTCTCTACATGAGGAGATTTTTGGCTTTTTAGTGTTGCTGCTTTTCTGTTCTCACTCCTCTAAGAATCTTTGCCAAAATACCACTGACATTTGAGGAAGAGAATAGAGACAGTTTGGTTTCTTACTTGTAAATTCCTCTGTTTCCTTGGTGATGTAAATAATTATGTAATATATAAAAAGTTTTTAGCAAATTCAAATTTTGGTTTAAAAAAACAGGTTTTGTTACCTGTGGTAAAGTCTACAGGAACAATCTCAGAGAGCTAGAAACTGTCTGTTCCTCCTTAACTCTTTTTACTATTATTATTTTTAAATTTTTAGTAGAGTCACGGTTTCACCATGTTGGCCAAGCTGGTCTGGAACTCCTGACCTGAAGTGATCTGCCCGCCTCGGCCTCCCATAGTGCTGGGATTACAGGCGTGAGCCACCGTGTCCACCCGTGTTCCTCTTTAACTCTTTTTAAATTAGAAAATCTAGCCAGGCGCAGTGGCTCACGTCTGTAATCCCAACACTTTGGGAGGCCAACGCTGGCAGATCACCTGAAATCAGGAGTTCAATACCGGCCTGGCCAACATGGTGAAACCCTGTCTCTACTAAAAATACAAAAAATTAGCTGGGCATGGTGGCAGGTGCCTGTAATTCCAGCTACTCAGGAGGTTGAGGCAGGAGAATCGCTTGAACCCGGGAGGCAGAGGTTGCAGTGAGCCAAGATCTACCATTGCACTCCAGCCTGGGCAACAAGAACAAAACTCTGTCTCAAAAAAAAAAAAAAAAAGGAAGAAAGATAAGAAAAAGAAAATCTCCCCTGAAACATAGGGCCTACTGAGACCCCAAATCTAATGCCATTTTAAACATGCACTTTTAAAGTGCTTACTTTAAAATTGCTTACTGAAACTTTTAAGTTTCAGTAAGTCTGCCCAGGTGTGCGGCTGGTGTATGGCCCTGTCAGAAGACAGCCTAGAATAATTCTCTGCCACCTTCAGCTTTATTAGGAGAATCCTGTCCAAAGGGCAGACCCAGAGTCCAGGAATGTGTAAGGAAGGGCAGAATCACCTCAAACAGCCCGAAAGGACTGAGGAATTCCACACATCTGGTTTGTGGAATCTTCAAGGGGAGAGGTTCTATTAGCAGAAGAAAATAGGAGACTGCTGGTCTGGAAGAGGGCTCACTGTATTTGCACCCTCAGAGGCATACTTTTTACTCTGGCTATTCTAAACTTTTATATTCACTCAAGTTCCCCATTTTCCTCTTCCTTTTCCATCAGTTACTCTTTTACTCTTGGCAAATCACCTTATCTACTTTCTATCTTGTGGGTAGAAATATGAGCACTACCTTTTTTTTTTTCTTTTTGAGACAGGGTCTCACTCTATTAACCAGTCTGGAGAGCAGTGGTACGATCACGGCTCACTGCAGCCTCCACCTTCTGGTCTCCATCGATCCTCCCATCTCAGTCTTCTGAGTAGTTGGGACTACAGGCACACATCACTATGCCCGGCTAATTATTATCATTATTTTTTTTGTAGATATGAGGTCTCACCATGTTGCCCAGTCTGGTCTCTAACTCCTAGGCTCAACTGATCCTCCCACCTTGGCCTTCGAAAGTGCTGGGATTACAGGTGTGGGTCACCATGCCTGGCTGAGTACTGCCATTTATTAGCTGTGTGACCTTGTTAAAGTCACCTCACTT
This sequence comes from Pongo pygmaeus, assembly GCF_028885625.2. NCBI lineage: Eukaryota > Metazoa > Chordata > Mammalia > Primates > Hominidae > Pongo > Pongo pygmaeus. Next base: position 46,813,537 of record NC_072389.2, read on the forward strand.
CTTGGTGACTCTGTTTCCATAACTGTAAAATGGGGATAACAATAGTACATACTTTAGGAGGTTGTAAGGATTAAGTGAGTTAATATATTACAAATTGTTTAGGCTAGTAAATGTTAGGTCTTATTATTATTACTGAGAAGACAGAAATCAATGACATGAACTGCATTATACAAATTCCTCTCCACCTAAAAAATACCTGCATCATTACCCATCACTTCTTCTCTTTCTACTTCAGAGCAAATGACTGTCTTATTTTCTTTTTTCTTTCTCTTTTTTTTGAGAAGGAGTCTCACTCTGTCACCCAGGCTGGAGTGCAGTGGTGTGATCTTGGCTCACTGCAACCTCCGCCTCCCTGGGTTCAAGTGATTCTTCTGCCTCAGCCTCCCAAGTAGCTGGGACTATAGGCGCCCACCACAATGCCTGGCTAACTTTTGTATTTTTAATAGAGACGGGGTTTTGCCATGTTGGCCAGGCTGGTCTCTAACCCCTGACCTCAGGTAATCCACCCGCCTCGGCCTCCCAAAGTGCTAGGATTATAGGCATGAGCCACCGAGCCCAGCCAACTGTCATTTCCTAAATTGGCGCTTTCCACCTGTGTCTTGATTCTATCTTCTCTTGTCTCCTTAAGGGAACTTATTGCATGATTTATTTTCTCCTTCACATTTTAAATTGGTTCCTTTGTCCTGGCTCCTTGTTTTCATCTCACATGCATTCAGGTCTCTCCCATTTGGAAAAGGCCTCTATATGACCTCACTCTCTTTAAGCTACTGTCCCATTTTTTCCTCCTCCTTTTACTGCCAAATACTGTGTGCCTCCATGTCTTCATGACTCATTCTCTCATTATTCCTCTGCCATCTGGCTCTTTCCTGCAACACCCCACTCTAGCATAGCTGTGCCTATGGTCATCCAGCTCTAAATTCAAAGAACTTAAAAAAATGTTTAAGAGATGTGGTCTTGCTTTACTGCCCAGGCTGGAGTACAGTGGCTATTGACAGCCACAATTACAGCTCACTGCAGCCTCCAACTCCTGGGCTCAAGCAATCCTCCTGCCTCAGTCTCCCCAGTAGCTGGGACTATAGATGCACATCACTGCACATGGCTCCAAAGGACTTTTCTTGATTTCTGTTCTCCTTAGCCTCTTTGCTGTGATCAATATTGCTGACCATCATGTGCTATGAGAAATCCTCTCCTCTCTTGGCCTGTATGCAAGTCTGCTGTGCTGCTGCTTCTTCTGTCCTGTGGCTTCTTTGTCTAATGCCTCTAGAGGCTCCATTTCTTTCTTTCCACTCCTCAGCTGTGGGAATGGAGAAAGGTTTGATGGCCAACCTTTTGATTTCTTTCTTTCTTTTTTTGAGATGGAGTCTTGCTCTGTCTCCCAGGCTGGAGTGCAGTGGTGTGATCTTGGGTCACTGCAACCTCCACCTCCTGGGTTCAAGCAATTTACCTGTCTCAGCCTCCTGAGCAGCTGGGGTTACAGGCACACACCACCATGTCCAGCTAATTTTTGTATTCTTTTTTTTTGTTTTTAGTTGTCCATTCATCTTTATTCCTTTATTTAATCCTCCCCATGTGTTATATAAGCTTAGGTATATAACTTCTATTACATAAAGAAGTAGTAAAGGCACAGTGTTTACTTACACAATTACATGTAGTGAATTAGCACTTTTGTGACTCAGAGACATGAATGTCAACAATTTTAGAGCAGAGCTCATTTGCACAGTCATAAGGTTTTCATGGCTGCTGTGACTCTGCAGATAAGCATTTCAAAGCAGGCCCCCCAACCAGTGGCATCAGAACCAGTGGCATCAGGGGAAGTATAAACAAAGAAAATTACAGATTATTGTGCCCACACCCCAGAAATTTTGATTCAAGTTTGAGATAGGGCTGACAAATCTTTATTTTTCCAAAGCTCCCTGAGTGATCTATATGTATAACCAGGCTCTGAACCACTGATGCAGGGCACCATCCTGAGGATAGTAAAGCAACAAAGTTAAAACATGCTGACTTTTTTTAGACCCTGAAATTACCGATTTGGTGATGGGTGTTAAGGTTGACAATAAAAACCATTTCTCCAGTGTGGTCATGGCTTGAGAGAGCCATGCACTTTCCCCAGGTCATGGATGGCCTTGTTCTCCAGCAGTTCCATCTGCTTGTCGCTTGGTCTCACCACATTGTTCAGCATTGCTCTAACCACAGTCACCACAAGCACAGAACGCCCACTGGCCCAAGATTCTGGTAAGGTGCCAAAGAACTTTCTAACCAACCATTCACCTGGGCGGGATTCTTGCCTATCACATAACAGAACTCCAGGCCTAAATACAGAGTAACGATCAAATTTTAATTCTTTAACCTTGGCTTCTACTTCTCCCTTAACTTGTAGATATAAAAAATTGCTTGACTTATCAGCTCTTTTAGAGGATAGCAAGTTGAAATGTTTGCACCCTCCAGCTTTTGCCAGCTCTGCGGACTTCAGCACATAATCTCGGTCAACACGAACAAATCCCTCCGCCCCAGCTTTCACTCTGGTGGTACCCAGGCAACAGAATCCAACATCATGACCTTGAAAGGCAGAAGCGTAGTCATCCAACTTTTCAAAGTCCACCACTTCTTGATTCACATTTTTTATAAGCTTGCTCGTCGAAGGTGAGCTTCCTCCGGCCAATGAGCGTTACTTTGGAAAACAGGCCCTGCTCCAGGATTTCCTTTAAGAGCACTCTGCCGATTTCTCTGCTGGCGCCCAAAATAAAGACGGATTTATTCTGCATCCTGAAGTCTTCCCGAAGCTTCGACAGTGCTTCTGTTTCGGCCACGCCGGCTTGGTCTTCCGGATGGCCTCGCGGCGACGCTCAATTTTTGTATTCTTAGTAGAGATGAGGTTTCACCATGTTGGCCAGGCTGGTCTCGGACTCTTGACCTCATGATCTGCCTGCCTTGGCCTCCCAAAGTGCTGGGATTACAGGCATGAGCCACCACTCCTGGCCCTGATTTATTTCTGTACTCATACTCTTTGATCTTTTTCTCATGCCTTATTATATCTCTAAATGTCTCCTGAACACTCATCCTTTACCTTTCTTTTTTATTCTTTTAAGACAGAGTCTCGCTCTTTTGCCCAGCCTGGAGTGCAGTGGTGTGATCTCAGCTCACTGCAACCTCTGCCTCCTGAGTTCAAGTGTCTCCTGCCTCAGCTCCCAAGTAGCTGGGATTACAGGCACCTGCCACCACACCCGTCTAATTTTTTTTTTTTTTTTTTTTTTTTGAGATAGAGTCTTGCTTTATTGCCCAGGCTGGAGTGCAGTGGCGCGAACTCGGCTCACCACAACCTCCGCCCCCTGGGGCTCAAGAGATTCTCCTGCCTCAGCCTCCCAAGTAGCTGGGACTACAGGCATGCACCACTGTGTCCAGCTAGTTTTTGTATTTTTAGTAGAGCCAGGGTTTCCCCATGTCAGCCAGGCTGGTCTTGAACTCCTGACCTTAGGTGATCTGCCTGCCTTGGCCTCTCAAATTGCTAGGATTATAGGCATGAGCCACCATGCCTGGCCTTGTCCTTCATCATTCTTTGTTCTCACTTCCTCAGTTTCATCATACATCATGTTTGCTCCCACTTATTTTGGCCACACTAGCCTTTTTTTTTTTTTTTTTTTTTGAGACGGAGTCTCGCTTTTGTCGCCCAGGCTGGTGGGCAGTGGTGCGATCTTGGCTCACTGCAATCTCTGCCTCCTGGGTTCAAGTAATTATCCTGCTTCAGCCTGCTGAGTAGCTGGGATTACAGGTGCCCGCCACCACACCGGCTAATTTTTGTACTTTTAGTAGAGATGGGGTTTTGCCATGTTGGCCAGGCTGGTCTCAAACTTCTTACCTCAAGTGATCCACCTACCTCGGCCTCCCAAACTGTTGGGATTACAGGCATGAGCCACCACACCCGGCCCACACTGGCCTTCTTTTAGTTTCCTGAAGGTGCTGTGGCATGTTTTTTGTTTTTGTTTTTGTTTTTTTTTCCTGGTTATTGTTAACTTGCATTTATCTTTATCTCTAAAAATTGAAATATAACTCGCTTACCACACAATTTACCCCTTTAAAGTATGCAATTCGGTGGATTTTAGTATGTTCACAAAGTTGTGCAACTGTTACCACTATCTCATTCCAGAGCATTTTCATTGCCTCAAAGAGAAACTCCATACCCAAGAGCAGGCACCCCTTCTTCCTCTCTGCTCCCCATCACCCCCTGGCACTCACTAATCTACTTTCTGTCTCTATGCTGTTGGCTTTGGAACATGCTGTTCCTTCTGCCTAGAACTTTCCCCATCTTGTCTCCTAGTCAACTCTTGCTCTTACCTTCAGCTCTCACTGCCAGCTTCCTCAAGCGGGTCAGTTCTCTTTATGCTTCCATATGAATATGTACCACTTTGTAGCATTTATCACAAATTGTATTTTAATATTTATTTATGGAATTCTTTGATTTATGTCTGTCACCCCAATAAGAGACATGAGGGCAAAAACTATATATATACTTTGGGAGGCATTCATAAATGAATAAAATTGGTCATCTCTGTCTATTACACAGCTTCACTTGAATGTAGTGGTATGCCACCTAACACAGCTAAGACAACATAAATTGTTTTTCTCTGAAAACCGATTCCTCCTTCGGTCTCCCCGATTTGATGATGCTTCTTCATTCTCCAGGGCACACAGGCTTCGTTTCTTGGAGACATTTGACTCCTTTCCTCTCTCCTATCTCCCACATTCAGTGCTCTTCAAATTCTTCAGTCCTTTGGATGCTTGTACTCCAGCCTTTCACGTAGTGTTCTTAGTGCTCAGTTAACATCTAGTATAACTTTTGGAAGTATCTGCAGAGAGGGAAATGGCTGCAGCCACGAGGATAGGTGAGCCTTCAAGGACTGCTAGAGGAGTGAAAGAGAAACAGAAAAAGAAAAGGAAATGGCAGAGGATGGCGACCTAGGACACAGCCATACAACAGAGGCCTGGAGAATACTTACCACTAAAGTAACGAGAGAAGCAGAAGGAGACCCCGACTAATGTGCTGTAATCCATTCACCATTTACCGAGTATCTGTTACTTGCCAGGTACTTAGATTATGGTGAGACGAAGATGAATCAGAAGCTGTCTCTTTGTTGAAGGAAGTCAGGGTCTAGTGAAAGAGAGAAGCATGTAAACAAAACCTTACAATACAATACAATACAATACAATACAATACAATACAATACAATACAATGCTTGGTAATTGTTACAATAAAAGTGTTCACAAAATGTTCTGCAAGCCAGAGAAGGTGGTGACTAAGACTCTCTCAGGACAGGGGTGGGTCGAGGTGGGTGTCACAGGATGCCTAGGACTTTTTAGCAGCCTGAGATCGCAAGGAGTGACATACAAGAAGACAGAACAACCTCAAGAAGCCGGGGCCCATGTGGAACTTCAAATCATTTTCTTTAGTTTTAGTGTAAAGAAGGGAATATTGGCTGGGCGCAGTGGCTCACGCCTGTAATCCCAGCACTTTGGGGGCCCAGGTGGGTGCGATCACGAGGTAAGGAGTTCAAAACCAGCCTGGCCAAGATGGTGAAATCCTGTCTCTACTAAAAATACCAAAATTAGCTGGGCGTGGTGGCGGGCACCTGTAATCCCAGCCACTCGGGAGGCCGAGGCAGAGAATTGCTTGAACCTGGGAGGCAGAGGTTGCAGTGAGCCGAGTTCACGCCACTGTACTCTAGCCTGGGTGACAAAGCGAGACTCTTGTCTCAAAAAAAAAAAAAAAAAAAGAAGGAAATATCTTGGGAATTCAGGCTGGGGTGACTTTGTGTTTGTGAAGAGTCTCCTAAGAAGCTATGGAGGTTACTTTTTATTCTCTAGCTGATGGAGAGTCACCAAAGGTTGGTTGGTTGGTTGGTTTTTTTGAGACAGAGTCTCGCAATGTCGCCCCGGGCTGGAGTGCAAAGGCGCGATCTCGGCTCCCTGCAACCTCCGCCTTCCCGGTTCACACGATTCTCCTGACTCAGGCTCCCGAGTAGCTGAGATTACAGGCGCAAACCACCACACCCGGCTAATTTTTTGTATTTTTAGTAGAGACGGGGTTTCACTATGTTGGCCAGATTGGTCTTGAATTCCTGACCTCGTGATCCGCTCGCCTCGGCCTCCCAAAGTGTTGGGATTACAGGCGTGAGCCACTGTGTCCGGCCTTTTTTTTTTTTTTTTTTTTTTTTGAGACGGAGTCTTGCTCTGTCCTCCAGGCTGGAGTGCAGTGGCGCGATCTCGGCTCACTGCCAGCTCCGCCTCCCGGGTTCGCCATTCTCCTGCCTCAGCCTCCGAGTAGCTGGGACTACAGGCGCCCACCACCATGCCCGGCTAATTTTTTTGTATTTTTAGTAGAGACGGGGTTTCACCGTGTTAGCCAGATGGTCTCAATCTCCTGACCTCGTGATCCACCTGCCTTGGCCTCCCAAAGTGCTGGGATTACAGGTGTGAGCCACCGCGCCTGGACTTTTTTAAAAAATCAACTTCATTAAGGCATAATTTATATACAATATAATATATAGATTTTAAGTATACAGTTCAGAGTTTTGATAAATGCATACATTTGTATAACCATTACCCTAATCAAGATAGATAACTTTTTTTTTTGAGACAGGGTCTAACTGTGTTGCCCAGGTTGGGGTGCAGTGGTGCGATCTCAGGTCACTGTAGCCTCAACCTCCTGGATTCAAGTTATCCTCCCACCTTAGCCTCCCCAGTAGCTGGGACTACAGGTGTGTGCCACCACACCCGGCTAATTTTATTTTTTGTAGAGATGAGGTCTCACTATGTCATCCAGTCTGGTCTCAGACCCCTGGGCTTATGTGATCCTCCAGCATCAGCCTCCCAAAATGCTGGGATTACAGGCGTGAGCCACTGTGCCTAGCTGATACAGAACATTTCTGTCACCTCTAAGTCCTCTTGTGCCCCTTTGCCATTGATCCTGCCTCTTCCCACAGGTAATACTGTTGTGATTTCTACTCCCGTATGTTTTGGTTATAGATTGTTATATCTGTAGATTGTTTTGTCACCCCAAAACCCAGTGGCTTAAAAGAATAAAAATCATTGGCTGGGCGCGGTGGCTCACACCTATGATCCCAGCACTTTGGGAGGCCGAGGTGGGTGGATCACGAGGTCAGGAGTTCAAGACCAGCCTGGCCAACATGGCGAAACCCTGTCTCTACTAAAAATACAAAAATTAGCTGGGCGTGGTGGCAGGCGTCTGTAATCCCAGCTACTCGGGAGGCTGAGGGAGGACAATCGTTTGAACCCGAGAGGCGGAGGTTGCAGTGAGCTGAGATCGCACCATTGCACTCTAGCCTGGGCAGTGCAAGACTCTGTCTCAAAAACAACAACAACAACAACAACAACAACAAAAACTAATAAAAATCATTTATTTGCTCATGACTTTGCAATTTGGTCATGGTTTAGTGGAATCAGTTTGTCTGCTTTGTGGGTCACCTGGGGTAGCTTGACTGGGGCTGGAGAATTCACTTCACTCACATGGCTGGAGAGTTGGGATAGGCTCTGGGCTGGGAGCTCAACTAGAACTGTCTTCCATGTGGCTGTTTGGGTTTCCTTACAACATGGTGGGTGGGTGCCAAGAAGGAGAAAGTTGAAGCTACCAGTGCTTGTAAAGACCAGACCCAAAACTGGTACAACATCACTTCAGCTGTATTCTACTGACCAAAGCAGGCACGAGCCTAGAAGAAATTCAAGGGGATGGAAAAATAAATTCCACTTTTCAGTGGGGAGAGTGACAAAGATGGGCCATCTTTATTCCACCACATCGTAGATTAATTTTTCTGTTCTAGAATGTCCTACAGAATGGAATCATACACTGTGTATTAATATATGTCTGGCTTTTTTTGCTTATTATGTGTTTTGAGATTCATCTATATTGTTTTTTCCTTTTTTTTAAATAGAGATGGCTGGGGGATTTCACTATGTTGCCCAGGTTGGTCTTGAACTCCTGAGCTCAAGTGATCCTTCCACCTCAGACTCCCAAAGTGTTGGGATTACAGGCCTGAGCCACTGCACCCAGCCATTCATCTATATTGTTGATATATCAGCAGTTCATTCCTTTTTATTGCCAAACTCCAGAACTCCATTCTTTTTTTTTATTGCTGAATATAGTCCATTGATAATCAATTTGTTTACTTATTTATCTGTTGATGGACATTTGAGTTGTTTCTAGTTTTTGGTTATTATGAATAAAGCTGTTATAAAATTTTTAATACAATAGTTTTTTGTGTGTGTTGGGTACAGTGGCCCAGGCCTGTAATCCTAGCATTTTGGGAGGCCGAGGTGCGTGTATTGTTTGAGCTCAGGAGTTCCAGACCAGTCTGAGCAACATAGCAATACCTTGTCTCTACTAAAAATAAAAGAAATTTTAGCTGGATGTGGTGGCGCACACCTGTAGTCACAGCTACTTGGGAGGCTGAGGCTGGAGGATTGCTTGATCCTGGAGGTTGAGAGTGCAATGAGCTGTGTTCATGCTACCACATTCCAGCCTGGGCAACAGAGTGAGACTCTGTCTCAAAGAAAGACACAAAGTTTTTAGTGGATATATGTTTTCATTTCTCTTGAGTAAATACCTAGGAGTTAAATTGCTAGGTGATAGAGTAAGTATATGTTAAATTTATAAACAATTGTCAAGCTGTTTTCCAAAGGGTTGTACCCTTTTTTTTTTTTTGACGGAGTTTTGCTTTTCATCCAGGCTGGAATAAAGTGGCATGATCTTGGCTCACTGCAACCTCTTTCCTCCGGGTGCAAGTGATTCTCCTGCCTCAGCCTCCTGAGTAACTGGGATTATAGGCGCCTGCCACCACGCCCGGCTAATTTTTGTATTTTTTAGTAGAGATGAGGTTTTGCCATGTTGACCAGGCTGGTCTCGAACTCCTGACCTCCAGTGATCCACCCGCCTCACTCTCCCAAAGTGCTGGGATTACAGGTGTGAGCCACTGCGTCTGACCAATTGTACGATTTTTTAATAGAGATGGGGTTTCACTCTGTTGTCTAGGATGAAGTCAAGCAGTGCAATCCTACCTCACTGCAGCCTGAATCTCCTAGGCTCAAGAGATCCTTCAACTTCAGCCTCCCAAGTAGCTGGGATCACAGGTGCACACCACCACTGCTGGCTAATTTTTAAATTTTTTTGTAGAGACGGGGTCTGACTATGTTGCCTAGGCTGAATTGTAGCAGTTTATACTCCCAGCAGCAATGTATGAGAGTTTTAGTTGCTACAAATCCTAGCCAACACTTGTTATTGTCAGTCTTTTTATTATTTATTTATTTATTTTTGAGATGGAGTCTTGCTCTTGTTGCCCAGGCTGGAGTGCAATGGTGCAATCTTGGCTCACTGCAACCTCCCCCTCCCGGGTTCAAGTGATTCTCCTGCCTCAGCCTCTGTAGCTGGGATTATAGGTGCCTACCACCACACCTGGCTAGCTTTTGTATTTTTAGTAGAGACGGGGTTTTACCATGTTGGCCAGGTTGGTCTCGACCTCCTGACCTCAGGTGATTTGTCCGCATTGGCCTCCCAAAGTGCTGGAATTATAGGCATGAGCCACCACGTCTGACCTTGTCAGTCTTGTTAATTTTAGACATTGTAGAGGATGTGAACTGGTATCTCTTTGTGGTTTTAATTTGTATTTCCCTAATAACTGGTGGTGTTATGCATGTTTCATATGTTTATTGACCATTTGTAGATTTTCTTTTGTAAAATGTCAGTTCGTTTACTCATTTAAAAGATATTGGCCATTGAACACTTTCTGTTTTATGGAATGAATTATTGCCTGATTCTAGAACTGCAATAGGCTGGGCGTGGTGGCTCATGCCTGTAATCCCAGCACTTTGGGAGGCCGAGGCAGGCAGATCACCTGAGATCAGGGGTTCGAGACCAGCCTGACCAACATGGAGAAACCCTGTCTCTACTAAAAATATAAAATTAGCCTGGTGTGGTGGCACATGCCTGTAATCCCAGCTACTAGGAAGGCTGAGGCAGGAGAATCGCTTGAACCTGGGAGGTGGAGGTTGTGGTGAGCCGAGATTGTGCCATTGCATTCCAGCCTGGGCAACAAGAACGAAACTCCGTCTCTCAAAAAAAAAACAAAAACAAAAACAAAAAAACCCAAAAAACAAAACTGCAATAAAGCCAATTGAATTCTTTAAAAAAAAAAAAAAAATTGGCCAAGACTATACTTTCAGGAATCATTTCTATAGTTTGTTACTAGAGAAGTTTCTCTGAATGTGTAGAGCAAAATATATAATAAGACAAAAAGGGGGCCAGGCGCGGTGACTCATGCCTGTAATCCCAGGACTTTGGGAGGCCGAGGCAGGTGGATCATCAGGTCAGGAGATCGAAACCATCCTGGCTAACATGGTGAAACCCTGTCTCTACTAAAAATACAAAAAATTAGCCAGGTGTAGTGGCACACGCCTGTAGTCCCAGCTACTCAGGAGGCTGAGGCAGGAGAATCTCTTGAACCCAGGAGGCGGACGTTGCAGTGAGCTGAGATTGCACCACTGCACTCCAGCATGGGTGACAGAGCGAGACTCCATCTGAAAAAAAAAAAAAAGAAAAAGAAAAAGAAAAAAAGGCCTGTAGGCTGGGTGTGGTGGCTCATGCCTATAATCCCAGAACTTTGGGAGGCAGAGACAGGTGGATCACCCTGAAGGCAGGAGTTCAAGACCAGCCTGACCAACAAGGTGAAACCCCTGTCTCTACTAAAAATACAAAAATTAGCGGGGCGTGGTAGCAGGAGCCTGTAATCCCAGCTACTAGGGAGGCTGAGGCAGGAGAATCGCTTGAATCTGGGAAGCAGAGGTTGCAGTAAGCTGAGATTGCGCCACTGCACTCCAGCCTGGGTGACAGAGAAAGAATCCGTCTGAAAAAAAAAAAAATGAGAAAAATATATTGGTCAGCCTGGGCAACATGGCCAAACCCCATCTCTACAAAAAATACAAAAAATTAGCCAGGGGTGGTGCTGCATGCCTGTAGTCCCACTTACTCCCTAGTAAGTGGGAGGCTGAGGTGGGAGGATTACTTGAGCCCAGGAGGCTGAGGCTGCAGTGAGCTAAGGAGCTGTGATCTTGCAACTGCCCTCCAGCCTGGGTGACAGAGACCCTGTCTCCAAAAAAAAAAAAAAAAAAAAAAAAAAAAAAAAAAAAAAATTGGATTTTTGTTTTATTATTATTACAGTTTTTTTTTTTTTTTTTTGAGACAGAGTCTCACTGTTGCCCAGGCTGGAGTACAGTGGCACGATCTCAGATCATTGCAACCTCTGCCTCCCGGGTTTGAGTGATTCTCCTGCTCAGCCTCCCTTGTAACTGGGATTACAGGCTCCTGCCACCACACCTGGCTAGTTTTTCTTCTTTTTTTTTTTTTTTTGTGAGAGGAAGTCTCACTCTTGTCCCCCAGGCTGGAGTGCAATGGCGCAATCTTGGCTCACTGCAACCTCCGCCTCCCGGGTTCAAGCGATTCTCCTGCCTCAGCCTCCAGAGTAGCTGGGATTACAGGTGCCTGCCACCATGCCCCACTAATTTTTGTATTTTTAGTAGAGACCGGGTTTCATCAGGTTGGCCAGACTGGTCTTGAACTCCTGACCTCAGGTGATCCACCTGCCTCGGCCTCTCAAAGTGCTAGGATTATAGGCGGGAGTCACTGCGCCCGGCCATTTTCCTGTATTTGTAGTAGAGAGAGGATTTCACCATGTTGGCCAGGCTGGTCTCGAACTCCTGACCTCAAGTGACTGCCCACCTCGGCCTCCCAAATTGCTGGGATTACAGGTGTGAGCCACCGCACCCAGCCTATTACAGGGTTCTTAATATATTGTGGATTTTTGTCCTCTGTTAGATATATGTATTGTGACTACATGTTAATGAATCAGAAGTCTCAATATTAAAATATTAATTATTCATGAATTGATCTATAGATCCAATGCCATTCCATTAAAAATCCTACCAGGATTTTCATAGAAGTTGATGAGCCAATTCTAAAATTTATATGAAAATGCAAGGGCCAGGTGCAGTGGCTCACGCCTGTAATCTCAGCAATTTAGGCGGTCAAGGCAGGAGGATTGCTTGAGCCTAGGAGTTTGAGAGTAGCCTGGGCAACATGGTGAGACTCCTGTCTCTATAAAAAAACTTTACAAATTAGCCAGGTGTGGTGGTGCATAACCCTAGCTACTTGCGAGGCTGAGGTGGAAGGATTCCTTCAGCCTGCAAGGTCCAGGCTGCAGTGAGCCATGTTCATGACACTGCATTGCAGCCTGGAATAGCCAAAACAGTTTTGAAAAAGATAAGTTGAAGGACCTATACTACCGACCTCAAGACATATTATAGTTACAGAAATCAAGGCAGCATAGCAGTAGTAAATGGACAAATTAGGTCAGTTGAACAGAATACAACCTAGGAATAGACCCAAACATATACAGACAATTGATTTTTGACAAAGGTGTTATGTTATGATGGACCAGTCTCTAATGATGGACCCTAATCTATCAGGTCACACTCAATAGAGATTACATGTCATTGAATATCATGATTCCTACCTCCATGTATTCACATCCACATGTAATCTCTCTTGAGCGTGGGCTGATAGGTGTCAGAGGATGTCACAACTAGAGTTAGGTTTAAAAGAGACTATGGCTTACATTTTGGGGTAACTGTATCTCTCTTCGACTGTTTACTATCAGTAAAGCTAGCTGCCATGTTGTGAGGTAGGCCTGTGGAGAGGCCTATGGGGCAGGGAACCAAGGCCTGCCAAGAAGCACAAAGGAGCTTGGAAGCAGACTCCCCTCACGTTGAGTCAAGCCTTCAGTTGAGACTACAACCCTGGCCAACAGCTTGACTGGTACCTCATGAGACACTGTGAGCCACTGGCACCCAGGTATGCTGTGACCAGATTCCTTAACCAGAAAAACAATGAGGTAATAAGTATTTGTTGTTTTAAGCTGCTAAATTTTAGAGGTAATTTGTTATACAGTAACAGACAACTAATACAGATGTCAAGGTACTTCAAAGAGGGAAAATAATGTTCAACAAATAGTGTTGGATCAACTTGACATCCTTATGAAATAAATGAATCTCCACCCCTACCTCACACCATACACAGATTTTTTTATTTTTATTTTATTTATTTATTTATTTATTTATTTTTTTTGAGATGGAGTCTCGCTCTGTCGCCCAGGCTGGAGTGCAGTGGTTCCATCTGGGCTCACTGCAAGGTCCGCCTCCCAGGTTCACGCCATTCTCCTGCCTCAGCCTCCTGAGTAGCTGGGACTACAGGCACCTGCCACAATGCCTGGCTAATTTTTTGTATTTTTAGTAGAGACGGGGTTTCATCGTGTTAGCCAGGATGGTCTTGATCTCCTGACCTCGTGATCCGCCTGCCTCGGACTCCCAAAGTGCTGGGATTACAGGCGTCAGCCACTGCACCCGGCCTTTACAGACATTAATTTGAGGTGTATAGTAGACCTAAATGCAAAACAGAAAACAATAAAAATCATGCAAAAAACACAGAAGAAAATTTGTACAACTTTGGGATGGGCAAAGCTTTATTAGGTAAGGCACAATAAGTACTCACCATAAAATAAAAAGTTGATACATTGGAAATTATCAATGTCTTATAAAGTTTATTTTTATTTTTAAAAGTAACAATTATTTTTATTGATTTTTTGAGACAGGGTCTCACTCTGTCACCCACGTTGGAGTGCAGTGGTGCACTGATAGCTAACTGCAGCTTCAACTTCCTGGGCTCAAGTGATCCTCCCACCTCAGCCTGCCAAATAGCTCGGACTACAGGCATGCACCACCACACCTGGCTAATGTTTTTTATTCGTTTCTTTTTTCAGAGATGAGGTCTTGACATTTTGCCCAGGTTGGGCTTGACCTCCTAACCTCAAACCATCCACCCACCTTGGCCTCCTAAAGTGCTGGGATTACAGGTGTGAGCCACCACACCCAGCTGATTATGAATAAAGCTTTTATAAACATTTGTGTGTAGGTTTTTGTGCAGACATGTTTTCAGCTCATTTGGGTAAATACCTAGGAACGTTTTTGTTTTTGTGTGTTTTTTCTTTGTTTTTAGAGACAGAGTCTCTCTTTGTTGCCTAAGTGGGAGTACAGTGTTGCCATCATAGCTCACTGTTAACCTCCAACACGTGGGCTCCTGTCTTGGCCTTCCAAAGCATTGGGCTTACAGGCATGAGCTACCACATCTGGCCTAATGCCTAGGAATGTTATTGCTGGGTAATATAGTAAGACACTTCATTTAGCTTTATAAGAAACTACCAAACTGTCTTCCATAGTGGCTGTATGATTTTGCACTAGTAATGCCTGAGTGTTCCTGTTCCTCTACATCCTCATCAGCATTTGGTGTTGGCAGTGTTTTGGATTTTAGTCATTCTAATAGGAGTGCAGTGGTATCTCATTGATTATTTTCTAATTTGAAAACTGTGGTAAAATACACATATATAAAACTTACTTTTTTTTTTTTTTTGAGGCTGAGTTTCACTCTCTTGCCCAGACTGGAGTGCAATGGCATGATCTTGGCTCACTGGAACCTCTGCCTCCTGGGTTCAAGCAATTCTCCTGCCTCAGCCTCCCGAGTAGCTGGGATTGCAGGCATGAACCACCACATCTGGCTAATTTTGTATTTTTAGTAGAGATGGGGTTTCTCCATGTTGGTCAGGACTGGTCTCCAACTCTCGACCTCAGGTGGTCAGCCTGCCTTGGCCTCCCAAAGTGCTGGGATTACAGGCGTGAGCCACCGTGCCTGGCTTTTTTTTTTTTTTTTTTAAGACAGAGTCTCACTCTTTTGCCCAGGAGGCTGGAGTGCAGTGGCTTGATCCTGGTTCACTGCAACCTCCGCCTCCCAGGTTCAAGTGATTCTCGTGCCTCAGTTTCCAGAGTAGCTGGGATTACAAGCCACCATGCCTGGCTAATTTTTGTATTTTTAGTAGAGACAGGGTTTCGCCACATTGGCCAGGCTGGTCTCGAACTCCTGACCTAAGGTGATCCACCTGCCTTGGCCTCCTAAAGTGCAGGGATTACAGGTGTGAGCCACCACACCTGGCCTGATGGTATTTGACTTATTTCATATAGCTTAATATCTCCCAGGTTTATCTATATTGTCGCAAATGGCAGTGGTTTCTTTTTTATGGCTGAATAATATCTCATTGCATATACAATTTGGTATTCTGAAATAAATTTTAACATGCTATTGTCATTATAGTGGAATACTTCTATATTTGTAGGGTCTCACAGAGATAAAAGTTTAATTAGTGTAATGGTAGAGGAAATGGAAAGTAGGTATTAAATTTACAAAACATTTAGGCTGCCGGGCGCTGTGGCTCATGCCTGTAATCCCAGCACTTTGGGAGGCCAAGACAGGTTGATCACGACGTCAGGAGTTCAATACCAACCTGGCCAAGATGGTGAAACTCCGTCTCTACTAAAAATACAAAAAAATTAGCCGGGTGTGGTGGTGGGCGCCCGCAATCTCAGCTGTTCAGGAGGCTGAGGCAGAGAACTGCTTGAACACATGAGGTGGAGGTTGCAGGGAGCCGAGATCATGCCACTGCACTCCCGCCTGGGTGACAGAGTGAGACTCCACCTCAAAAAAAAAAAAAAAAAAAGACATTTAGTTTGGGTGCGGTGGCTCATGCCTGTAATCCCACCACTTTGGGAGGCTGAGGTGGGTGGACTACTTGAGGTCAGGAGTTTGAGACCAGCCTGGCCAACATGGTGAAACCCCATCTCTACCAAAAATATAAAAAAAATTAGCCCAGTGTGGTGGGGTGTGCCTGTAATCCCAGCTACTTGGGAGGCTGAGGCAGGAGAATCGCTTGAACCTGGGAGGCAGAGATTGCAGTTGCAGTGAGCTGAGATTGTGCCACTGCACTCCAGCCCGGACAACAGAGTGAGACTCCATCTCAAAAAAAAAAAAAAAAAAAAAAAAAGAAAAGAAAAAGAAAAACAAAGACATTCAAATGTTAGAAGCAACAGAACTCTGGGATCAAGTAAACGTGGAAAATAGATGAAAAGAGTCAGCTGAGGGTAAGACAGGTTTCGTAGCCTGGCAAAGTTACTGGAATGGTGGTGATACTGCCCATGTAGAGGAATGCTGTAGTACTTGTGTGTAGTGGTGAAGGGACGGATAATTAGCTTGGCTTTGGAAATGCTGAGTTTCAGATGTCTATGGGAAGTTCTGCCTAAGCAAATCCCTCCCTTTTCTAAGGGTAAATGATGAAGCTAGTAGAGGTTCTATGGAACCACTGGAAGGAGGCCGGGAAGAGAGCATCTGAGATATTGTTATATAAGTGAAGAGTGAGTTTTGAGGTGTCTTTACTTTGAGATATTTATATAAAAATTTTTAGTCTCCTTGAAGTTCAGGCACAGGTGCCCTCTCTAATCATCTCTCTATCAGCATTATTTTACTGCAATAATGTCTACAGCTCAGCATTTTAACAAGTTAAGAAAAAAAAACTGAAATGAAGGTGGGAGACAATGTAAATATATATACCAACAGATGGGCAGTAGTCACCAAGGATTCCAAAAAAGATCTGTGGTACACGAATCTGTTAGTGTTCCTCTAGCACTGTCTAGGGGAGAAACAGAATAGCGGAGAAAAAAGATTCAACAATGTGCTGTACTGCACAGAGTACAGGGTGCTAGTTTGAATGCAACCTTACCACTAACTAGCACTCACATTCATAGAGTTCATCCTATTTATCAGGGATTATGACAGGTGTTCTAAATATTTTGATCTGAGAATCATTATGACAATCCAAAGACAATCCAGGCCGGGCGTGGTGGCTCATGCCTGTAATCCCAACTACTTGGGAAGCTGACAAAGGAGAATCCCTTGAACTCGGGAGTCGGAGGTTGCAGTGAGCCGTGACTGTGCCATTGCACTCTAGCCTGGGCAACCAGAGTGAAACTCCATCTCAAAACCACACACACACACACACACACACACACACACACACACAGACAAGCCAGGAACAGTGGCTCACGCTTCTAATCCCAGCACTTTGGGAGGCCGAGGCGGGCGGATCACGAGGTCAGGAGTTCCAGACCAGCCTGGCCAACATGGTGAAACCCTGTCTCTATTAAAAATAATAAAAATTAGCCAGGCAACATGGTGTGCGCCTGTAATCCCAGCTACTCAGGAGGCTGAGGCAGGAGAATTGTTTGAACCCGGGAGGCGGAGGTTGCAGTGAGACAAGATCGCACCATTGCACTCCAGCCTGGGCAAGAGAGTGAGACTCTGTCTAAGAACCAACCAACCAACCAACCAAACAAAAAAAACCCAAAGACCATTCAAACTGGCCTCAATTTGCAGTTAAAGGAACTGAAAATCAAAAAGTTCAGAAACGGGCAGGCGTGGTGGCTCACGCCAGTAATCACAGCATTTTGGGAAGCCTAGGCAGGCAGATCACCTGAGGTGGGGAGTTCGAGACCATCCTGGCCAATATGGTGAAACCCCATCTCTACTAAAAATACAAAAATTGCCAGGCATGGTAGCAGGCGCCTATAATCCCAGCTACTCAGGAGGCTGAGACATCAGAATCGCCTGAACCCGGGAGATGGAGGTTGCAGTGAGCTGAGATCACGCCTTTGTAATCTAGCCTGGGCAACAGAGTGAGACTCGGTCTCAAAAAAAAAAAAAAAAAGTTCAAAAACCTGTTCACCATAATCAGAGTGCAGGAAGAAAAAGAGCTGCAAGTTGACATGGATCTGTCTGACTTCAAACCTTGGGTTCTTTCCACTATAGCCAATAGGTCCCAAACCCAGTTGTGCATAACAATTGCCTGAAGAACGTGTTAAGATACATTTTTCCAGATTCCCACTCAAGACTGACTCAGAAAATGATAATACTAGTATAGCACTTTTCTCTGAGTTGTTATAAGGATTATATATAATGAAGAATATTGGAATGTTTTATAAACTTCAAGTGTAACATCATATGCTTACAATTTAATGCTTTTTATTACGTATGATCATCTAATACCCTTTCTTTTGATTTTCTAGTCAGGGAATAATTTTCTGATAATTAGGCTTATGAAGTACCTTGAAATTAGAAAAGGGTGCCCCAAACTATATTTTGGCTTGATAACCACATTATAAATGAATACATTTAATTTTTAATCTATAAATAAGAGCTCTTGAGCTTGACCATCGCTAGTCAAATTCTTCAAGCTTAATCATCTCTTTAAGAATTGATGAAATCGTTCTAAAATCCGGCAAAGCTGAAGAATGGAGTTCAAAGCAGAAAAGGTGTGAATTGTTTTAAGTGGGGATTTCATGGGAGTAAAACATTAGGTTTTGACCTGAAGGGCAGTTTGTGAATACGTTACAGAGTTAATTGGTTCTGATGCATGACCACTTTTTCTGAGTTAGGAGACGGTGTTTTTTTTTCTCGTTTCCAATATACTATATTTCGTACGAGGTGGAACCAGTAACTGTGATACAGACAGGTCCCCGCCTCCTTTAAAACGCCTCGTGCTCTTACCACCCCTACTTTCCCCAACAGTAGCAATAAGTTTAGCAAGAAAGGTCTCATCTTCTATCCCAAGGGAAATTCTAAGTGCCATTTCCACTCTCAAGTGGGGCTCCTGGTAAGTTGCATTTAAATTAGCATTCTTTTTCACTGGCCAGGAAAGGGCTGGCAGTTCATTTGCAGGCAAATACCCTTGCTGGTTTTTTTTTTTTTCCCCTGAATCTTTACAAAGTCACTCAGCAGGCACACACTAAACGCCTGCTCCGTGGAGAGAGGTTAAACGGTTTCCCCAAGACCACACAGATCAAACAAGTGGGAGAGGAGGGGCTGAAAGTGCCTGGTATACCTCGCCACACTCCCATAATTACCCAAACCGTCTCATTCCAAGCCCAAGGACCGGGCTTTCAAGGGGACACGAAAGGAACGCCCGGGAGGTGAGCGCCAGGAGATCGGGAGAGGTGCCTTTCCCGGCATGCTCTGCAGCACACCGAGGGGCGCCAGGCGTATCCCGGCGTGCATCGGGGAGCGCCCAAGGGCGATGGTTCCCGGCTCCTGGAGAGGCGTGCGAAGTTAAGCCGGTAGGTGCGAGCTTCCTTAGCTTTGAGCCTCTGGTTTCTCGTTTCCTCTTTATGGGTTTAAATCCATAACGGCAGAAAAGGATGGCCCTCCAACTACCCTCCCTCTCCGCGTGCGAACGACTCGGCGCCGCTTCGAGCTCTGTGCCAGGTGATTAGCGGGTAGGGGCGGGCCTGCGACCAGCACGTGACCCGCACTGGCAGCCAATGACTAGCCGGGTGGTCCAGCAGCGCGAGGATTCCGGGACCCGCGAGCGGAGCGGCGCGTGGGTCGGTTGCGGTCGGCCCGGGCAGGTACGCGCAGGCGCCTTGCTTGCCACGCGCTACGCCCGTCCCCACGCGCCTGGTGGCGTGTTCTTGGCGCGAAGTGTTAAGAGTCTGGGTGTTTTTGTGAGTTGGGGGGAAGGAGAGGGTGGCGGGGGGGGGGGGGGGGCTGAGGCGTCACGTGGACACCACAGCCAATCTCAGGCCGAGGCGCACCCACAGCTTTCCCCGGCGCCCCGGGGTGCGACGTGTTCAGTGAGGTTCGACCGGGCCCTGACGGCCTGAGCGGTCTTTCGAAGCGCGTGTGCGGCCTGTAAATTCTGGCCGCGGCTTTTCGTGGCGTTCTGCTCCGCGGTGAGCACAGACGACAAGTTCTCAGCAAAATGGCTGCTGGAAAGAGTCGCCAAGCAGGGGGAGCGCTGGGGCCGCGTGAAGGTCACATGACGAGGTTGGCAGCGCGTGCTGCTGGCGCGGGGCAGGGGGAGGGTGGGGGGGCGTGGCGGGTCACGTGCCTTCGACTGCGCCGGCCTGTGGTTTTCCAGCGTCTTTGCTGCGGTCGGATTGCCTGTTTTTACTCCTCCCACATCGAAGCGTGGCAAGCGTCGGTGAGAAGCTGTGTGGTGTACTGGGATGAGCCGAGATCTGGGAATTCGGAGGCCTGGGATCCAGGCCTTTGGCTAGTTTCATCTTGCCACCCTCGGCTTCCATTTCTCATTCAGCTCGGTAGAGGAGATCACCTTTTAGGGTCCCTCATACGGCCTCTGACTTCCTCACCTCAATTTCATGCAGATAAAAAAAATTTAACAAATTCTTAACAATTATAATGAGACAACCACCACCCCCAAATAAAAAAACCCACAGCCACGCCCCTCTCAATCATTACAGTGATGTGGGAAAGCTGGTGGAGGTAATTTGTTATAATATTCTGGGCGTGTCTGTCCATCTTTATCATTCCCATTTATACTTTATAGGGGCCCACGACCTCATTTGAAAAATATTGTCTTTTAGACATCTAATCCCTATGTATTTTCTGGGAGGAAATCAAAAGGTAACTACTATTGTCATAACTGCAGAGATGGGGAAATAGTATTTAAAAGTGAAATGCTGATGCCCCATAACACTGACTAGAAGGGCCTAGAAGTCTTCGTTTCCACTTGGTGGGCTATCTTTGTAAAATTTTTGAGACCTGGTACCAACCAGCCTTTGGTATTTTTCTTGGTCTCTCCTCCCAGTTCTAGCTCTTCATTTCACCAAAGACGGGTCAAGGCGTTGGTGAAGAAAAGTATAAATTGTATGTTTTCCATACCACTGCTTATGTTTTATGATACATTTTAATTTATCTTAAAAAGAGTCTTCGAATTTTGTGCGAACACATCTGGAAAACATTTATTGAGCAATCATAATAGCTGTCACTTTTGAGTAATTATTATAGTTAACATCTTTCTGGCTTGGTGGTCTAAATACTTTCTACTGTATTTAATTCATTTAGTTCTCATAACAAACCTACGAGGTAAGTACTGTTATCTCCATTTTACCACTGAGGAAAATAGCAACAGAGAGATTTGGCTGGCAGTTTTACATGATTCCAACCAGATTTCCTTTTGAAAATTTGACAAGATGGTTTTAAAATTCATTTGAAAAAGTAAACCTAGAAATTAAGAACCTTCTTGGAAGAGAAGAATGAGGAAAGGACTTGTACTAGAGAATATACAAATAAAGCTATGATAATCAAAATGTAAGTAGCAACCCTGGAACACAAGAGTAGTGAAACAGAATAATCTAGAAATATATAAGGTTACTTAGTGTTATAAAGGTGGTATTTTATATCAGTAGGGAAGGTGTTCCAAAATTATGTTGGAACAATCAACTGTTTGGAGAAAAAATGGGATTTGTACCTTAAAATTTAAATAAAATTGCCGGGCGTGGTGGCTCACGCCTGTAATCCCAGCACTTTGGGAGGCCAAGGCGGGTGGATCACCTGAGGTCGGGAGTTTGAGACTAGCCTGACCAACATGGAAAAACCCCGTCTCGACTAAAAATACAAAATTAGCCGGGTGTGGTGGTGCATGCCTGTAATCATAGCTACTTGGGATGCTTGAAGCGGGAAGGCGGAGGTTGCGGTGAGCGGAGATCGCGCCATTGCACTCCAGCCTGGGTAACAAGAGTGAAACTCCGTCTCCAAAAAAAAAAAAAGAATCTAGGTGAATTATATATATATTTTTTGAGAGGGAGTTTCGGGCTTGTCCCCCAGGCTGGAGTGCAGTGGTGCTCACCACAACCTCTGCCTCCTGGGTTCAAGCAGTTCTCCTGCCTCAGACTCCCGAGTAGCTGGGATTACAGGTGTCCGCCACTACACCGGCTAATTTTTGTAATTTTAGTTGAGACGAGGTTTCACCGTGTTGGCCATGCTGGTCTGGAATTCCTGACCTCAAGTGATCCTCCAGCCTTGGCCTTCTGAAGTTGTTAGGATTATAGGCATGAGCCACCGAGCCCAGCCAAATTAAAATTTTTTTTTTTTTGAGGGTCTCACTCTGTGGCCCAGGCTGGAGTGCAGTGGCATGATCTCAGCTCACTGCAACCTCTGCTTCTTGGATTCAAGCAGTTCTCCTGCCTCAGCCTCCCAAGTAGCTGGGATTATAGGTGCAGGCCACCACACCCAGGTAATTTATATATATATATATTTTTAATTTTATTTTTTGAGATGGAGTCTCGCTCTGTCGCCCAGGCTGGAGTACAATGGTGCGATCTCAGCTCACTGCAACCTCCGCATCCCGGGTTCAAGTGGTTTCTGCCTCAGCCTCTCAAGTAGCTGGGACTACAGGCAGACTATGCCGCCGCCACCACACCTAGCTAATTTTTGTATTTTTAGTAGAGATAGGGTCCAGGTAGCTGGAACTACAGGCAGAGTATGCCTGCCACCACACCTAGCTAATTTTTGTATTTTTAGTAGAGACAGGGTTTCACTATATTGGCCAGGCTGGTTTCGAACTCCTGACTTCATGATCCCCCTGCCTTGGCCTCCCAAAGTGCTGGGTGGGTGGCCTAAGCCACCGCACCTGGCTGATAATTTTTGTATTTTTAGTAGAGACGAGGTTTCACCATGTTGGCCAGGCTGGTCTGGAACTCCTCACCTCAGGTTTTCCTCCCATCTTGGCCTCCTAAAGTGCTGAGATTACAGGAGTGAGCCACTGCTCCTGGCCCAAATTAAATATTAAAATATAAAATGTGAAATCAGAAAATTACTACTTTAAAAAACTGGGAAAACAGTTTTCCAGTCTTGAAATAGGATGAGGCCAGGCACGTGGCTCATATCTATAATCCCAGCACTTTGGGAGGCCCAGGTGGGAGGATTGCTCAAACCCAGGAATTCAAGACCAGCCTGGGTAACAGAGTGAGACCCCATCTGTACAAAAAAATTTCAGAATTAGCTTGGTGTGGTGGCACGTCCCTGTTGTCACAGCTACTCAGGAGGCTGAGATGGGAAGATCACTTGACCTCAGGAGGTTGAGGCTGCAGTGAGCTGTGATGTGTCACTGCACTCCAGACTGGCCAACAGAGTGAGACCCAGGCTCAGCAAAAGAGAAAGGAGCTGTTCTACTAAGCATGACTGTCAAGGCGAATCCATAAAGACAAAGATGACAAAGATTGATACAGTTATTACAAAAAACATCTGTCTAGTTGGCAGAAACACGATAAAGTTAAAAGACAAATTTATTTATTTAGTATTCATTTATATTTATTGAGTGTTTACTATGTGCCAGCCAATTTTTTTAGGTTGAGGAGATCCAGTAATCAGCAAAGCCTGGCAAATTGTGAGAAAAAAAAAAAAATTGAACAAGGCTGTTGCAGGAGGATTCCTTGAGGCCAAGAGTTTTTTTTTTTTTGAATCTTTACAAAGTCACTCAGCAGGCACATACTAAACACTTGCTCCGTGGACAAAGTGTTTGAGACCAGCCTGGTCAACATGGCAAAACCTTGTCTCTACCAAAAATACAAAAATCAGCTTGGTGTGGTGGCACATGCCTGTAGTCCTAGCTACTCAGGAGGCTGAGGCAGGAGAATCACTTGAACCCAGAAGGTCAAGGCTACAGTGAGCCATGATTGTGCCACTGCACTCCAGCCTGGGTGACAGAGTGTCTGTCCCAAAAAATAAATAAATAAAAATAAAAAAATAAATACGGTGCCTTTATAGAGGGGAGTACTTTGTACCTGGTAAACATGATACAGATCTCTATTAATGACTTGGAAAGCATGTGATAAGTGAACAAAGCAGGTTACAAAATTATGGATCACATTTTTGTAGAAATATACTTGTATATATCCCTTTATAGTACTTCTCCCTTATCCATGGTTTCTGTTTCAGTTATCTGCTGTCAACCGTGGTCTGAAAATATTTTGAGAGACCACATTTACATAACTTTTATTATAGTATATTGTTATATTTTATTAGTTATTAATCTCTCACTGTGCCTAATTTATAAATTAAACTTTATTATAGGTAAGTATGTAAGTATAGGAAAAAATACTGTGTATAGGGTTCAATACTCCTAGGTTTTAGACATACACTGGGGGATCTTGGAATGTATCCTATGGGGATAAGAGGAGAATTACTGTACATAGAAGTCTAAAAAGATAAATATCAAACATAAGCTAATGGTAACATTTTTAAGCAGTAGGATTTTGGATGAATTGGATTAGAAAAAACTATTTTCGTCTTTTTTTTTTTTTTTGACAAGTGGTCTTTCCATGTTGCACAGGCTGGTCTCAAACTACTGGGCTCAAGGGATCTTCTTGCCTTAGCCTCCCAAGTAGCTGTGACTGCAGCTGCACACTTGGCTCTAAAACAACCTTTTTTTTTTTTTTTTTTTTTTAGACAGAGTTTTACTCTTGTTGCCCAGGCTAGAGTGCAGTGGCGCTATCTCAGCTCACTGCCATCTCTGCCTTCCGGGTTCAAGTGATTCTCCTGCCTCAGCCTCCCGAGTAGCTAGGATTACAGGCATGCGTCATCACGCCCGGCTAATTTTTGTATTTTTAGTAGAAACGGGCTTTCTCCACGTTGGTCAGGCTGGTCTTGAACTCCCGACCTCAGGTGATCCACCTGCCTTGGCTTCCCAAAGGGCTGGGATTATATGCGTGAGCCACTGTGTCCGGCCTAAAAAAACTATTTTTTAAAAGTTTTAGATTTATAGAAAAATTGCAGACTACAGAGAGAGTTTTCATATACCTAGCTTCCCTTCCAGCTTTTCCCATTATTAAAATCTTATGTTAGTATAGTATATTTACTATAATTAAAATAATTTATTTTATTTTAGTTTTTGAGATGGAGTCTCTCTCTGTCACCCAGGCTGGAGCGCAAATGGCACTATCTCTGCTTACTGCAGCCTCTGCCTCCTGGGTTCAAGTGATCCTCCCACTTCAGCCTCCTGAGTAGCTGGAATAACAGGTAATTCTCGTGTCTCAGCCACCCAAGTAGCTGGGATTACAGGCGTGTGCCACCACCTCCAGCTAAATTTTTTTGTATTTTTGGTAGAGATGGATTTTCATCATGTTTCCCAGGTTGATCTCCTGAGCTCAAGCGATCCGCTCTCCTTGGCCTCCCAAACTGCTGGGATTACAGGTGTGAGCCACCACACCCAGCCTATTATAATTAAGGAACCAATAATGATACATTATTATTAACAGAAGTCCATAGTTTATTCAGATTTCCTTTTTATCTAATGTCTCGTTTTTGTTCCAGTATTCCATCCAAGATAACGCAGTACTTTTTGTAGTCATGTCTCCTTAGGATCCTCTTGGCTATGATAGTTTCTCACGCTTTCCTTATTTTTGATGACCTTGACACTTTTGAGGAATACCAGTCAGGTTTTCTGTAGCATGTTACTCAATTGGGATTTGATGCTTTTTTCATCATTAGACTGGGATTAGAGTACTTAGTATCAACATGATTGTCACTATTGATGTGACCTTGATCACTTGGCTGTCAGTTTGGTTTTTAAATGTTTGCTTTTCTATAGCTAATATTAATAAAATTTGTTACTTGCAATATAAAAGTAAATATTTGTTGATATTCTACACATGTCTACCAGTAGCATTTATAATAAGTAATACATTGACAAGCCTAATAATATAGAAAAAAGATAGTGGATATTATAATCAAGGAAAAATAATGATGAAGTTGCCTGAAGGGCTAATTGTAGAAAGGAATTAAAGGAATTAGTACCATATAGCTTATTATAACAGTCTTTAAGCTGTTTTAGGACTCTGTTTTAAGAACATTCTGGTAATCAAGAATTGGATCTAAATTCAAAGGTAGGAAAGGAATTATTCAATTATTCATAATAGGATGAAAATATAAATCGGATAGTTTAGATCAATTAGGTAAAATCTTACAATTCAACAACAAATAATTAATGAGCCCTACTGCATGCCAGGTGCTAAGGATTGAGCAGTGAACAGGACAAAGTCCATGCCCTCATGGAAATTATATTTTGGTAGGCAATGAGCTAATAAGATGATTTCAGGGCCAGGCATGGTGGCTTATGCCTGTAATTCCAGCACTTTGGGAGGCCGAGGCAGGTGGATCACCTGAGGTCAGGAGTTTGAGACCAGCTTGGCCAACATGGTGAAACCCTGTCTCTACTAAAAAATACAAAAAATTAGCTGGGTGTGGTGGTGCGCGCCTGTAGTCCTAGCTGTTCGGGAGGCTGAGGCATGAGAATCTCTTGAACCCGGGAGGTTGCGGTGAGCTGAGATTGTGCCACTGCACTCCATCCAGCCTGCGTGACAAATGGAGATCCTGTCTCAAAAAAACAAAACTAAAAACAAAAACATGTAACTGGTTAGGTCAGCTAGGGAGTAAAGAAGAGGGCCAATGACTGAGCCCTGAGACTACTGATATCATGGAGTGGGATAGATTGTAATATATACTTAAATTTCTTTTGTATTGGTATCAGGACCAAATTGACTGAGCAACATGTAAATAGTATAACACTGAATAATGCCTTTGAGATGATTATAATGTTACTAGGCTCTTCCTGTTACTTGAATCCTCATGTTTTTGTCACTTTCCTGTCTGAAGATTTCTACTTTCTCTCCATTGTTTGAGGACATAAACCCCCAGACTTCTTAGCTTAGCATACCAGAGCCTTCATTGTCTGAGTACTCTACGTCATCTCGCTCCTTTTTATCTTTTCTCCTCTTTATCACACCTATTGTGCCCAATGTGCTTGGCTCCTTTATAACCCCCTGTTGGCCTGGACTACTCTTTCTCCTCCTGCTGCCCTGCCTCAAACTCCTACTCAGTCTTCAATGTCCACCTTAAATTTGCTATGTAATTTTCCCCAATTTCGCGGATAAAATTGACCTCTTCACTGCATGGTACTTCCTCAATGCTGTTGCTTATACTTCAATTTATAGCAAAATACAAAATCAGTTGGTATTTTGGCTTTTAAAAAAATTCATTTGTTTCCCCAGTGCTTGGCATGTGGTAGATGCTTAATCATAATGCATTGAAAAAGTTTAAAAGTTTTGCTTTGGCCAAAGAATAAGTAATTAAAAACTAGATCTTACAATACACGATCATATGGATCATTAGCTGAGATTTTTAGGATCTTTTTATTATGTCAAGTTGTTGGTTTTAGTGATATTCATTGTGGCATAATTTAGCCAGTACGAAGTTTAGTGAATGTCAGTTAGGAGTCTTAGTTCAGAGACATATTAGGAATGTTTTATTCTCTAGGGCTGAATAATGCTTATTCTTTGGAGGCAGGCTATTATAATAGATTTTTCCTTCACTTGCCCACTTTCACCCACCTTCTCAGTAGTTGGGAATTCTATTGTAACAGTACACATGTACTTTGAGCTCTTTGCTGGAGACGGAACCTAATGTGATAAATCCAGTAGAATCAGCAGTACTCACCCCAGGAATGTCCTTTAAATTGTTGGATAGAAGGAGGCTTACTGGTGTGAATTGTAGGTGTGAAGATTTTTCAGCCTGTGAGTCCAAAGTAGGGTTGATTATTTTGTCATTCAATCATAAGCATGTATTGAGTACCTGCCATATATGGGTATTGTATGAGGTGCAGTGTGGGGGACACACAAAAGAAATAAAAGGCATAGTTCTCTGCACATGAGCCCTGACAATTTAGTTGAGGAACTGAAGCATAGGAAGGAATTTAATATTAACAAGCAATATATCAGTAAGTGCAAAGTACTGTAGTATAAATCAGGGACTGCATTTCTTAAGCCCATAATTATATTCTCAGGGTTATATGCAGTCTTACATCAATTTTCAACATTTTAATTTGACTTGAAGTTCTGCATTTTCTCTTATCCTTTAACGTTTCTAGTTTCAATAAGATATTGATTTAGCTCTTTGTTTGATATGATAAAAGCCATATATAAGAAGAGTTCTCTGCCACAATGTTGCATCCAAGCATTTTATTCTTTCATGTCTATAAAGAAAGTACATAGGCCCACACCTGTAATCCCAGCACTTTGGGAGGCCAAGGAAGGAGGATTGCTTGAGGCCAGGAGTTCGAGACCAACCTGGGCAACATAGCAAGACCCTATCTCTATGAAAACATAAAAATGAAAAATAAAAAATAAAATACATAATTTGAAATGGTAGAATGTGATTTATCCTTTACAAGTGTGACAGAGGTACACTTTCATTTTTTTTGCTATGTGTAGGTTCCTCCTCCGCATACTTTGTCTTTCCACTTAAAGGGGTGGAGGGGGAGAAAGAGAACGTGGAGAACAAATTTTGTGTGTGTATATGAATCTGAATTTAAAAATATGTATTTTCATTAAAGGCGACCAACTGAACAGAAAAAAAAGTACGTATTTTCATATTTGAATTACAAAAGTGGCTTTTTTGAGAAGATAAATACATAAGCACAAATAATAATTTCTAATATGCCAACTATCACTGTTAGCGTGTTGATATGCTTCTAGGTTTCTTTTTTTTAAATGGCAAGTGTTGTTTTTTTTAGCTCAGATACATTTAGAAAAAAGATAATTGTCTTTACATAGGTTTATCTGATCAAATTACTCTCAATAAAATTCTTTAGTGGCTTTGCATAGTAAATGGAATCAAGTTGAGACAAGTTCAGATTCCTTACTTAGCTTGACACATAAAGCTCACTACCTCATAGTTTATCTCACGCCATATGTCTCCCTCATACGCAACTTGTTTTATCCATAATACATGTGTGTACTACTTTCAGGCCTCTAGATGAGGGGCTGGCAAATGTTTTCTCTAAAGGACTGGATAGTAAATATTTTAATTTATGGGCCTTAGCTTTTCTTTTAAGTACTACTCAATTCTGTTGTGGTAGTAAACTGCAGGACCAGCCCAGAGAGTGTCTACTCTGTTGATAACAGAATGTCAGGTTACTTTGTAGATATAAAAGAGCCAAGATTGCAAGTCATGTAGCCTGGGCATGCACAATAGAAAAAGCTTTGATCTCTAACAACACCCAGAACCAACATCCCTCCTCTCTTCCCCCAGCGGAACCAAGAAGTCTGGGACATGACCAGAACTTGAATGCTGGAACCTTTTCAGAAGCAACGGGTCCATTGGCTGTAAAGATCCAGGGCTAAAATTCGCCTCAGCATACCTTACCGAAATGGTTAAGTTTGAAGCCCTCCAATCGGACCTTGGCAAGCCAACATTTCCAGATCTTTTCCCTTGCCCTCCAACCTCTTAAAACTTGTCCCAGACTCCAAATCAGGGAGATAGATTTGAGCTGGGCCTCCTGTTTCCTCACTAGTCTGCCTTGCAAGAAAGCGTTTCTTTTCTCAAAAGCTGGTGCCTCCTACCTGTAGGAGGTCTCCTTCCTGTAGGAGATAGGGGGAAAAAAAAAGCTGGTGCCATAGTATTGGCTTCAATGCATAGTGGGCAGCGAGCCCATTTGCTAGATAACAGCACAAAAGCAGCCACAGACGATAATACACAAACAAATGAAATGGCTGTGTTTCAGGAAACTTTATATATAGACACTGAAATTTGAATTTCATGTAATTTTTTTTTTTTTTTTTGAGACGGAGTCTCACTCTGTTGCCCAGGCTGGAGTGCAGTGGTACAATCTTGGCTCACTGCAACCTCTGCCTCCTGGGTTCAAGTGATTTTCCTGGCTCAGCCTCCCGAGTAGCTGGGACTACAGGCATGCGCCACCATACTCGGCTAATTTTTTTTGTATTTTTAGTAGAGAGCAGGTTTCACTGCGTTGGCCAGCCTGGTGTCAAACTCCTGACCTCAGGTGATCTGTCCGCCTCTGCCCCCCAAAGTGCTGGGATTACTGGTGTGATCCACTGCACCTGGCCTTTCATATAATTTTTACATGTCATAAAATTTTATTACCTTGATTTTTTTCAACCATTAAAATATGTAAAAAATCATTTTTAGCTTGTGGGGCATATGAAAACAAATGGCAGAACATGGCCTTTGGGACTATAGTTTATGGATTCCTGCTCACTTGCTGGGTGCCTCTGTCCCTGCTGAGCACCCTCTTTTACTCCTGCCACACTTTCTTTTCCTAGTATGGCTGACTTATTCAAAAACTTCGTCTCAATATTACAGTCTGAAGGTAGTCAGAATTTGTTTTAGATTCTCCTTTTCTGGTGAAAGATAAATACAATTATCTTTTTTCTAAACGTATCTGAGCTAAAAAAAAACCCAACACTTGCCATTTAAAAAAAAAGAAACCTAGAAGCGTATCAACACGCTAACAGTGATAGTTGGCACATTAGAAATTATTATTTGTGCTTATGTATTTATCTTCTCAAAAAAAAAGCCACTTTTATAATTCAAATATGAAAATATGTACTTTTTTTTTTCCTGTTCAGATCTCTCTCTTATTTGAGACGGTCTTGCTCTGTTGCCCATGCTGGGGTGCAGTGGTGTGTGCACAGCTCACTGCAACCTTGACCTCCCAGGCCCAAGCCATCCTCCTGCTTCAGCCTCCCAAGTAGCTGGGATTTTGTGCCACCCAGCACCCCTGGCTAATTTTGTTTTTTTGAGATGGAGTTTTGCTCTTGTTGCCCAGGCTGGAGTGCAATGGCTCAATCTCGGCTCACCACAACCTCTGCCTCCTGGGTTCAAGGGATTCTCGTGCCTCAACCTCCCGAGTAGCTGGGATTATAGGCAGGTGCCACCATGCCCAGCTAATTTTGTATTTTTAGTAGAGATGGGGTTTCTCCATGTTGGTCAGGCTGGTCTCGAACTCCCGACCTCAGGTGATCTGCCCGCCTTGGCCTCCCAAAGTGCTGGGATTACAGGAGTGAGCCACTGCACCTGGCCCCACCCCTGGCTAATTAAAAATAATTTTTTATGTTTTATTTTTATTTGTTTTTTATACTTTTAAATTTATTTTATTTTTAATAGAGGTGGCATCTCACTGTGTTACCCAGGTTGGTCTCAAACTCCTGGGCTCAAATAATCCTCCCACCTTGGCCTCCCAAAGTGCTGTGGTGGCCTGTAATCCCAGTACTTTGGGAGGCCAAGGTGGGAGCCACCATGCCGGGAGTAATTTTTAAAATTTTTGAAAGAGATGGGTTCTACTGTGAGCCATGATTGCGCCACTGCACTCCAGCTGAGAGACAGAGTGAAACCCTGTCTCAAAACAAACACACAAAGACACACACACGGAAATTAAGAGGAATAAAAAGTTGTCAGTGGTAAGATTGTAGGTATCACAAATTATATTATTATTTGCTTATTTATTTTATAGGTTCTTCATTAGAATATAAACTCCTAGAGGTCATGGATTTTGTCTGTCTTAGAACAGTGCCTGGCTTACAATAGTTTTAAATAAATATTTGTTTATTGTTTCATGAATCGAATGTGGAAACATTTCTTTTTGTTGGCCTTAATGTTATAGTAATGTTTATTAACATTAAATTAAAGCAAAAGGTAAAAGGAAATTCCTGGTGGGCGTGGTGGCTCATGCCTGTAATTGGACTTTGGGAGGCCGAGGTGGGTGGATCACCTGAGGTCAGGAGTTTGAGACCAGCTTGAACAACATGGTGAACAATTGTCTGGGTGTGGTGGCGCGTGCCTGCCCTACCCCAGCTACTTGGGAGGCTGAGGCAGGAGAATTGCTTGAACCCAGGAGCAGAGGTTGAGGTTGCAGTGAGCCGAGATTGCACCATTGTACTCCTGGGCAACAAGAGTTAAACTGTCTCCAAAAAAAAAAAAAAAACCAACAACAAAAGAAAATTCCTAATTCTTTTTTTTTTTTTTTTGGAGACAGTTTTGCTTTGTCTCCCAGGCTGGAGTGCAGTGGCTCGATCTCACCTCACTGCAACCTCTGCCTTCCGGGTTCAAGCGATCCTTCTGCCTCAGCTTCCTGAGTAACTGGAACTATAAGCATGTGCCACCACGCCGGCTAATTTTTGAATTTTTTGTAGAGATGGGATTTCGCCATGTTGGCCAGGTTAGTCTTGAACTTCTGGCCTTAAGTGATCTACCCGCCTTGGCCTCCCGAAGTGCTAGGATTACAGGCGTGAGCTACTGTACCCAGCCCCAGCCTTTTTTTAGTGCAGCATGGTTTTTGCATGTTCTCACCACCATTATTGGCCACCTCTGGTCCTCTGTAAGTATTGTACCCAAAACAGGACACGCTCTTCTAGATTTAAGCAATCCAGCCCAGCATATAGAGGAATTACTTCCTCTCAGAATCTAGATACCACACATTCAATTTAGGGTTTCTTGTACATGTGTCCCATTGTTGGGTCATATTGAACTTACTTTGTAGGTGTAACAGATAGGAAAAACCAAACTGCTTTTTCCTGATCTCACATACTACTCAACACTTCTGACACCAGATGTGTGTTGGATTTTTCCTTACACACCAAACAGTTCTCCAGTAGACGCCAATAGGATATCCTATAATTCAATTGTAACATTGTCGACCTGCAGATAGTGTCAGATCCTATAGGTTAAGGGCTTAACCACACAAAACTGTCTCCACTTCACATGCCAATTGCATGTCCCAGGTTGTGACCTGTGTTGACCAACTGGCTATAAATTGGAGGTTCCTACAACCTTCTCCTTGGGTTTGGTTAATTTGCTGGCATGGCTCACAGAACTCAGGGAAACCTTTATTTGTGTTTATCCATTTATTGTAAAGAATCTTATACAGGATACAGATAAGCAGCCAGATGGAAGAGATGCATAAGGCAAAGTCTGTAGGAAGAAGTGTGGAGTTTCTGTGTCCTCCCTGGGCACTCCACACTCCTGGCACCTCGCTATGTTCAGCAGCCCAAAAGTTCTCCAAACCCTGACCTTTTAGGGTTTTGTGGAGGCTTTATGACGTAAGCATGATTGATTAAATTATTGGCCATTGGTGATCAGCTTAACCTTCAGCTCCTCTTCACTATCAGGAGGTGGGAGTGAGGTGGGAATCACAGTTTCAACCTTCCAATCACATGGTTGGTTCTCCTGGCAAGTTGCCTTATTAGAATAAAATATGCTCCTGTCACCCAGGAAATTCTAAGGGATTTAAAGGCTTCTATCACTCAGGAAATTATAAAGATCTTAAGAGTTTTATCTCAGGAACTGGAGGTAGAGACCAAATATCCGTTTCTTATATATTACAATATTACAATAGGTATTTAAAACATTATAACAGCTTCCAACTCTTTTCCCAGTAAATGTTTACCTGGTAATGTAACAGAACTGGCTAGCTTGCCTTTTGTATATTTTTGTTTTTCCCTGCCCTTCTTCATTGGAGGTACTAATAAGTAGCAAAATGTTCAAAAGATGGGTAGGCAGAGAATAAATGAAGTGAAACCTCTGGAAAGTCTACACCTTTTTTTTTTTTTTGAGATGGAGTCTTGCTCTGTCGCCCAGGCTGGAGTTGGGTGGCGCGATCTCTGCTCACTGCAAGCTCCGCCTCCTGGGGCGCCTGCCACCATGCCTGGCTGATTTTTTGTATTTTTAGTAGAGACGGGGAATCACCGTGTTAGCCAGGATGGTCTCCATCTCCTGACCTTGTGATCTGCCCGCCTCAGCCTCCCAAAGTGCTGGGATTACAGGCATGAGCCACCGCGCCCGGCCGAAAGTCTACACATTTTTAAAAAAATTTATTTTTAATTTTATTTTATATTTTGCTAACTTCTTTTTTTAACTGTCCTTACTGCTTGTGCAAAGTCTGCACATTTTATATTATAAAATATATATTTTAAATTTTGTAAAGTATTATAAAATTTGTAATATTCTCCAAATAATTCAGTGATGACTATACATTTTCTTTTTCTTTTTTCTTTTTTTTTTTTTTTTTGAGACGGAGTTTCACTCTTGTGCAGGCTGGAGTACAATGGTACGATCTCAGCTCACCACAACCTCCGCCTCCCGGGTCCAAGTGATTCTCCTGCCTCAGCCTCCTGAGTAGCTGGGATTTCCGGCATGTGCCACCATGCCTGACTAATTTTGTATTTTTAGTAGAGGTGGGGGTTTCTCCATGTTGGTCAGGCTGGTCTCAAACTCCCGACCTCAGGTGATCCACCTGCTTCAGCCTCCCAAATTGCTGGGATTACAGGCTTGAGCCACCGTGCCCGGCTGATGACTATACATTTTCTAGATGCTTTCTTCAGAATTCCTGAAATTGCAGGAGAGTAAGTACTTGTGTAAAAATCAGAAACTGATCTCATGGCTCTGTCTTCAGAAACTATTGAAAACCTATTTTTTCCAGGAAAATGTGCCATTATAATTTTACCCCAGTTTTCCAAAACTGTAACCAAATTCTTATTCCCATCAGCCGTTCATTTCTCATGGATGTCACTATAATATCTCATGGATATCACTGGGATATCATAGACCAAGGGATGTTAACCTTTTTCTTTCTCCTCAGTGTTTCAGGAAGGCAAACATTTTCTGTAAAGGACCAGATAGTAAATATTTAGACTTTGTGGACCAGAGGGTCTCTGTCTCAACAACTTGACTGTGCTTTTATATCACAAAGGTGGTCACAGACAATATGTAAATCAATGGACATGGCTGTCTTTCAATAAAACTATTTACAGAAGCAGACATCAAACCTAGAGTGAAAAATCATTCTACCAAAAAGACACAGGCACATTGCAGCACTATTCACAACAACAAAGAAATGGAATCAACCTAGGTACCCATCAGCAGTGGACTGGATAAAGAAAATGTAGTACATATACACCATGGAATACTATGCAGCCATAAAAAAGAATGAAATCATGTCATTTGCAGCAACATGGATGCAGCTGGAGGCCATTTTCCTAAGTGAATGAACACCGAAACAGAAAACCAAATATCACATGTTCTCACTTTTTTTTTCTTTTTTTTTTGAGAAGGAGTTTTGCTCTTGTCACCTAGACTGGAGTGCAATGGAGTGATCTTGGCTCACTGCAACCTCTGCCTCCCAGGTTCAAGCAATTCTCCTGCCTCAGCCTCCCGAGTAGCTGGGATTATAGGCGCCCACCATCATGCCCAGTTAATTTTTGTATTTTTAGTAGAGACAGGGTTTCACCATGTTAGCCAGGCTGGTCTCGAACTCCTGACCTCAGGTGATCTGCCTGCCTGGGCCTCCCAAAGTGCTGAGATTACAGGTGTGAGCCACTGCACCTGGCCCACATGTTCTGACTTATAAGTGGAATCTAGACATTAGGTGCTCATGGACATAAAGATGGCAACAGTAGACACTGGGCACTACCAGAGGGGGTAGGGAAGGAGGGGGACAAGGGTTGAAAACTCTAATTATTGGGTATTATGCTTACTACCTAAGTGACAGGATCATCTGTACCCCAAACCTAAGTATCACACAATATCTCCATGTAGCAAACCTGCACATGTACCCTGAAATGTAAAATAAAAATTCAAATTGTTATTATTTTTTTGAGACGGAGTTTTGCTCTTGTTGCCCAGGCTGGAGTGCAATGGAGCCATCTCGGCTCACCGCAACCTCCGCCTCCTAGGTTCAAGCGATTTTCCTGCCTCAGCCTCCCAAGTAGCTGGGATTAACAGGCATGTGCCATCACCCCGGCTAATTTTGTATTTTTAGTAGCAATGGGGTTTCTCCATGTTGGTCAGGCTGGTCTTGAACTCCCAACCTCAGGTGATCTGCCCTCCTTGGGCTCCCAAAGTGCTGGGATTAGAGGTGTGAGCCACAGTGCCTGGCCAAAAATTGAAATTATTAAAAAATACCTAGAGTGATGTCTATTGCATCAGGCCTAGTAGTAATGACTGCCATCGTAGACCCACTATCTTTACCATCCGTGAAGATAGAATAATAGAATTCTACGCTGGAAATCATTTTCCTTCAGAATGTTTGAAAGCCGTGGTTCTGTCTTCCAATGTTCCTTTCGAGAAATCTTTTGTTATTCTGATCCTTTTTTTTTCTTTTATTTTAGAGACGGGGTCTTATTATCCCAGGCTGGTCTTGAATTCCTGGCCTCAAGCAATCTTCTCGTCTCAGCCTTCCAAAGTTCTGAGATTATAGGAGTGAGCCAATGTGCCTGGCTCCATTCTCTCTTTTTTTTTTTTTGAGACGGAGTCCTGCTCTGTTGCCCAGGCTGGAGTGAGTGCAGTGGCGTGATCTCAGCTCACTGCAAGCTCCGCCTCCCGGGTTCACGCCATTCTTCTGCCTCAGTCTCCCGAGTAGCTGGGACTACAGGCACCCGCCACCACGCCTGGCTATTTTTTTGTATTTTTAGTAGAGACGGGGTTTCACCATGTTAGCCAGGATGGTCTCGATCTCCTGACCTCGTGACCCTCCCGTCTCGGCCTCCCAAAGTGCTGGGATTACAGGTGTGAGCCACCGCACCCAGCCTTTGACTCTTGATCTGTTGTTTAAACCAGTCTTTCCCTGTCTCCCTCTGTCTGGAGACTTCTCTTGGTTCTTAGCACTTTCTCTGTATGTCTTACAAGTTGCTTAAATTCTCATCACTTTTTCTAATCAGTACAGTGAAGATGGTAGTACTTACCTTAGGCTTGTTTTGAATATTAATGTGATAAAGAATATAAAGTGCTAAAAACAGTGCTTTGCATATAATTGTTGCTGTTATCATCATCAACATCTTACTGAGGCATCTCACTAAAATGCCTTTCTGTAGTTTTGACAGTCCATAACCACCTTTTGGTACTGTGGGGTTCCTATGGTGTGAAATTTTGATTGCAGAGACAAAGTCTGGGATAACTTGAAATGATACTAGAGATTTTTAGGGTTAAGGAATGGAAATGGGATCTTTCAGTAGCCCTGAGCCTAAAATAGAGGTTTGGAGTCACATAAGAATTTGGTATAATTGGAATGTTTGTAACACAAGGAAATGATAAATGCTTGAGATGATGGATACCCATTTACCATGATGTGATTATTATGCACTGTATGCCTGTATCAAAATACTTCATGTACTGCATAAATATTATATACACCTACTATGTACCCATAAAATTAAAAATAAAAATAGAAAAAAAATAGAGAATTTGGTTCCCAGTTGCATTCACTGAGTTGGAGGTTACAATAGAATACATGTGTACCTTCCTCCACCCAGGTGACCCCTTACCAGGATTATGCATATGTTAGTGTGAGTCACAATGTTTTCCAAGCTGCTAACTGTATTTATATTTTTCAAGTGAAAGCTTTTTAACACTGCAGGTTACTTTTCAGTTCTTTTAAAGTGTTATAACTTCCCTTTTATTTTAAATAGTGTGTTCTTGGAACCAGCATTTTATATTGCCACTAAAAATTTAAAATAATTAGATCAATATTGGTGTCATTTGAAATAGGATATTTGAAAAGAGCAGATTTTTTTTCAGATTATATTTTTATGCAAAAGCATACTTAATTTCCTCTGATTCTCCTTAATTTTCTTTTTTGAGGACACTCTGCCTTCTGAGTGGCGTATTAGTAAAGATGTGGGTAGGAACAGACCTTTTATGTCATCTTTAAGGGAAATAGGGAATCATAAAAGTCATTAATTATTTGTTTAAATGTTTTTTTTTAATAATTAAAAAAGTTTCTAACTCAGTAATTTTTTTGTTTTTATTGAGACAGAGTCTTGCTATGTGCCCAGGCTCAAGCTCAAGGCTTGCCTGAACCTCCCAAAGTGCTGGGATTATAGGAATGAGCCACGATGCCCGGCAGAAATGTTTTTATTTTTGATGAGCCTAAGATTAGATGAGATACACTTGCCTTGCCCCCTAACTTCAGCCTTAAGTTCAGCTGGCCATTTTCCTGGTGTTTTGTCCACCAGGTGAAAAAAGGTGAGCTGCCTTGTTAAATTCTTCCCCCTGCTGGAAAAATAACCAGAAATATATTAATTTTATCATCTTTACAAATGAATTGTTTATAGTATACTTTTCCTGGCAAGGAGACTTGGACTAATGTTTGAGCCAAATATGAAAGGAGGTAATTATACAAGTGCTGTTAAAAGGTGAGCAAGATTTGGTGACGGGCTTTGGAAGCAAGGATAACCATCCATTAAGCATAGCAGGCACAATGCGTATGTGGCCCACAATACTTTTAGGGGGTCTATGATAATGTTTTAGTCTCTTGTAAAATCAGAAGAAAAAAACTATTAGGTGAAACAAAATATTTTCATATATTTGTTTTTGTGTCAATACAGCCATAAAAATATAATTTCAATTAAATTTTATTTATTTATTTATTTAGAGACGGGGTCTCACTCTGTTGCCCAGGCTGGAGTGCAGTGGCACGATCTCACTGTAGCCTCCGCCTCCCGGGTTCAAGCAATTCTCCAACCTCAGCCTCCCGAGTAGCTGGGATTATAGGGGTATGCCACCATGTCCAACTAATTTTTGCATTTTTAGTAGAGAGAGGGTTTCACCATGTTGGCCAGGCTTTATTTTTAGTTTTACAGAAAGGGTTTTGCTCCGTCACCCAAGCTGGGGTAGAGTGGCATGATTATAAGCTCACTGTAGCTTCGAACTCTTGGGCTCAAGTGATCCTCCTGCCTTGGCCTCTCAGTATTGGGATTACAGGCGTGAGCCACTGCACCTGGCCAAAATACAGTTAAAATATTTTTTTTTTGTGCAGGAAGGAGCTCAATAAAGCAAAAGTGCCCAAGGCCCACAAAAGCCGTAATATGGCTCTGTTTGGAATGATGGAAACCAGTCAAAATGACTTTTTTTCTATCTTGAGATGAAGGAGAAATAGTAGCTATCAGTAAGGAGATTGGAGGACATATAACAAATTTTGCCTTAGATTAAATGAGTTTATGAAGAGAGGTGGATTATGTAAATGCATTTTTTACCTAGTAGTTATTCTTCAAGAGCCTAAGGCAGGTTTTCTGTGACTCACTTGTTCCATGGTAGGGAACAGGTCCTGGGGATATAAGCCTTTCTTCCAAACTAGTATAATGTGTTAGTGACAAATAAGACGTCAGTTCTTTTTTCTTTTTTTCTTTTTTCTTTTTTTTTTTTTGAGATGGAGTCTCACTCTGTCGCCCCAGCTGGAGTGCAGTGGCGTGATCTCGGCTCACTGCAAGCTCCGCCTTCCCGGGTTCACGCCATTCTCCTGCCTCAGCCTCCCGAGTGGCTGGGACTACAGGTGCCCGCCACCACACCCGGCTAATTTTTTGAATTTTTAGTAGAGATGGGGTTTCACCATGTTAGCCAGGATGGTCTTGATCTCCTGACCTCATGATCCGCACACCTTGGCCTCCCAGAGTGCTGGGATTACAGGTGTGAGCCACCGTGCCTGGCCAGAAGTCAGTTCTTAAGTTGTAATTTAGGATTTTGCTTTTACTACTATCATATCTCCCATCTTAGCCTTTTTAAAAAATACATATTTTATATTGTTTGCTTTAAATATGTTCACAGAGGAGACACATGAAATTTCATAGTTTGATATGTTTTTCTTGTTTGAGGTATTTACTGACAAAGTTTAGAATATTGTTGAAAATTTCAGTCATCATGGCTCTAGAATTTACTTTTCCCTCATTTCTCTGTTTTGCTGTTTGTACCAGAACCCAGAGAAGACAGAGTCAAGGGTCACTACCATTTTGATTTGTTTCCCTGCAAGGTAGTTCTCTATGTTACTGAAGGGGGCTGAACACTCAAGTCAGTCACCAAAAATCAATATGGTAACCACCTTTTTTTTTTTTTTTTTTTGAGAAGGAGTCTTGCTGTGTCGCCCAGGCTGGAGTGCAGTGACGTGATCTCAGCTCACTGCAACCTCTGCCTCCCGGGTTCAAGCGATTCTTCTGCCTCAGCCTCCCGAGTAGCTGAGACTACAGGCGCGTGCCACCACGCCCGGCTAATTTTTGTATTTTTAGTAGAGACGGGGTTTCACTGTGTTAGCCAGGATGGTCTTGATCTCCTGACCTTGTGATCCCCCCGCCTCGGCCTCCCAAAGTGCTAGGATTACAGGCGTGAGCCACCACGCCCAGCCTGGTAGCCACCTGTTAAGGGAAGATTACTATATGCCAGGCATTGTGTTAAGGATCATTATTTAATCTCCTAAGTGGTCTCTTCCTGACCTTGCCCTCCTATGGTATTTTTTTTTTTTTTTTTGGAGACAGAGTCTTGCTCTGTTACCCAGGCTGGAGTGCAGTGGTGCAATCTTGGCTCACGGCAGCCTCTGCCTCCTGGGCTCAAGTGATCCTCCCACCTCCACCTCCGTAGTAGCTGGGACCAATGTAACTGTTATGTTACAGAAAAAAATAAAGCAGGGAAGAGAGATGGGGAAGAAATCAAAATCTGAATTGAGATTGAGCCACCATACCTGGCTAATTTTTGTATTTTTAGTAGAGACCGGTTTTTGCCTTGTTGCCCAGGCTGGTCTGGAACTCCTGAACTTAAGTGATCCACCCACCTTGGCTTCCCAAAGTGCTGGGATTACAGGTGTGAGCCACTGTGCCTGGCCTGTGATATATTCTTAATATGGCAGCCAGAGAGAAGCTGTCAGATCGGAGATGCTGATGCTGTTAAAGTCCGGTCATATCATTCCTCTGCTCAAAACCTTACAGTGACTTCCTATTTCTGGCAAAATAAAAGCTAAAATCCTTACAACGGCCTTTAAGGTTGTATGTGAGCTGGTCCCCTCTTACTTCTCTGACCTTATCTCTTAACACTCCCTTCCTTAATCTCTGCTCCAGCTTCTTCATCTCCTTGCTTTTGCTTGTTCATGCTGGGCATATACCCTTTCATTTCTGGTTTCCTCTGTCTGGAATACTGCATAGCTTGTTCCCTCAATTCAGATTTAGATTTGAATGCCTTAATTCCGATTTTGATTTCTTCCCCATCTCTCTTCCCTGCTTTATTTTTTTCTGTAGCATCACAGTATATAACATACCATATTACATCATGTATTTATTTATTTTCCTTGTTTGATGTTTCCCCTACTAAAATTCGAGTACCATGAGGACAGGGATTTTTGTCCTGTTTGCTACTGTTTTTGTAGCACCTAGCAAGCACAAAGTAAGTGCTCAATAATGTTTGCTGAGTGAATGAATAAACTGCCACAACCCTATGCCATGGACACTGTTATTTCATTTTGCAAATGAGGAAACTAAAGCCCGGAGAGGTTAAATGATTTGCATAGGGTCACATGACTCTTAATCTTTCTGCTGAATGGCTTTATCTCCTGTCAGCTCATTATGCCTCTGTGCTCAGTCATGGGGCACTAAATATTTGTGTATGTTTATGTATGTATGTGTGTATGTATGTTTGAATATCATATACACATTTTATCTTCTGTGCCTTTGCTCATGTTATGTCCTCAGGAGACATCCTTCTCTTTTCCTTCCCCTTACTGAGGTAGAACTTTATTTGCAAGAGAAATGGTGATTTAGAGGAGTTGCTGGGTATGAAGATTGTTTGGTGAGATAGAGGGATGAGTATTGTGAGCTAAGGCCAAATGATGGGAAATGCATGTAATGTATGTTCAGGGAGCGTTTGGTTAGGATGAGGTTTTGTTTAGGAGTATGATAGACCATGAAGTTAAAGAGAGGGAGGGAGGGTTATGGTCCCACTATTGGCACCTCGAGCTTCAGGCTAAGGAGCAGGTATTTTTATCTTGTCCCTTGAAGGTTTTTGAGCAGAAGAGTGTTAATAAGTGTTAATGAAAAAATAGTACTTTGAAAAATATTTGATTTTGCAGTGGTGATGAGAATAGTTTGAAGTAAGAACACTTAGGAGATTATTAGGATGACATAGTTCAGAGGTGAGGTAATCAGGGCTGAAGTTTATAATTAAGAGTGGAAATTGGCTGGGTGTGGTGGCTCACATCTGTAATCCCAGCACTTAGGGAGGCTGAGGCGGGGGGATCACTTAAGGTCAGGAGTTCGAGACCAGCCTGGCCAACATGGCAAAACCCCATCTCTACTAAAAATACAAAAATTGGCTGGGTGTGGTGGTGTTCACCTGTAGTCCCAGCTATTCGGGAGGCTGAGGCAGGAGAATTGCTTGAACCCAGGAGGTGGAGGTCGCAGTGAGTCGAGGTCGCACCACTGCACTCCAGCCTGGGCAACAGAGGAAGACTCTGTCTCAAATAAATAAATAAATAAATAAGAGTTGAAATTAAAGTGTGAAGATGAGACACTAGACAAACACCAAACACACACACACACACCCCCACCCACACACACACACACACACAAAATAAGGCTGGGCGCGGTGGCTCACGCCAGTAATCCCAGCACTTTGGGAGGCCGAGGTGGGAGTTTGAGACCAGCCCAGGCAACGTAGTGAGACCCCCGACTCCTATAAAAAATTTTAAAAAATTAGCTGAGTACGATGGCATGTGCCTGTGGGCCCAGGTACTTGGGAGGCTGAGGTGAGTGGACTGCCAGAGCCTGGAAGGTCAAGGCTGCAGGGAGCCATGATCGTGTCACTGCACTCCAGCCTGGGTGACAGAGTGGGTGTCTCAGAAAAAAGGACTACATTAAGACTAAATCCCAGCTACAAATACAGTCATGTGCCACATAATGATATTTTGGTCAATGATGGACTGCATATACTATGGTGGTCCCATAAGGTTATAATGGAGCTGAAAAATTTGTTGCATAGTGATAGGGTAGCTGTTTTATTATTATTATTATTATTATTATTATTTTTATTTATTTTTTTTTTGAGACGGAGTCTCGCTGTCGCCCAGGCTGGAGTGCAGTGGCATGATCTTGGCTCACTGCAAGCTCCACCTCCTGGGTACACGCCATTCTCCTGCCTCAGCCTCCCGCTTAGCTGGGACTAGAGGCGCCCGCTACCTCGCCCGGCTAATTTTTTGTATTTTTAGTAGAGACGGGGTTTCACTGTGTTAGCCAGGATGGTCTCGATCTCCTGACCTCGTGATCCGCCCGCCTCGGCCTCCCAAAGTGCTGGGATTACAGACGTGAGCCACCGCGCCCGGCCAGGGTAGCTGTTTTAACATTGTGGCACAATGCATTTACTCTTGTTTATGGTGATACTGGTGTAAACAAACCTGTGCTGCCAGTTGTATAAAAATATAGCAGGTACAATTACGTATGGTATATAATAGTTAAAACATTTTATAAAATTCAGTACTAGATGATACTGCAATAACATATAGTACATAATATATAGTGGATATACATATATTACATAGTTCATAATAAGCTGTGTTACTGGATTATGCATTTACTATACTATATTATTTTATTTTCCTGTAAATACCTCATCTACTACTTGAGTTTAATTTTTTTTTATAGACAGGGTTTCACTCTGTCACCCAGGCTGGAGTGTAGTGGGGCGATCGAAGCTCACTGTAGCCTCCAACTCCTGGGCTCAAGCAATTCTCCTATCTCAACCTCCTGACCGTGCCAGACTAAATATTTTTTTTTTTTTTTTTTTTTTGAGATGGAGTCTCGCTCTGTTGCCCAGGCTGGAGTGCAGTGGCACAGTCTCAGCTCCCTGCAACCCCCGCCCCCCAGGTTCAAGCGTTTCTTCTGCCTCAGCCTCCCGAGTAGCTGGGATTACAGGTGCCTGCCACCATGCTTGGCTAATTTTTTTTTTTTTTTTTTTTTGAGATGGAGCCTTGCTCTGTTGCCCAGGCTGGAGTGCAGTGGCGGGATCTCGGCTCACTGCAACCTCCGCCTCCTGGGTTGAAGTGATTTCTGGCTCATTTTTTGTGTGTGTTTTTAGTAGAGACAGGGTTTCACCATGTTAGCCACAGTGGTCTTGAACTTCCCGACCTCAAGTGACCTGTCCTCCTCAACCTCCCAAAGTGCTGGGATTACAGGCCTGAGCCACCACACCCAGCCTAATTTTTGTATTTTTAGTAGAGATGGGGTTTCACCATTTTGGCCAGGCTGGTGTCGAACTCCTGACCTCAGGAAATCCACCTACCTCAGCCTCCCACAGTGCTGGGATTACAAGCGTGAGCCACCACGCCTGGCCTGTGGTGTTTTATATCAGGGATTTGAGCATCGATGGATTTTGGTATCTGCAAGGGTGTCCTGGAACCAGTCCCCATAAATAATGAGACAACTGTGTATCTCAAAGGTGAAGCCGTAAAGGAAGATGATCATGATCTGGAAACTTTGATAGAAAGGCAAGAGAATGACAATCATATCTGGCTCTGGGGGGGGAGGTAAAGGTTGCAGTAAAGAGAGAAATGTGAGAAAATACTTGAAGGAGGACAGCCAGGTTTAAGTCAAGGTAAATAAGTGGAAGGACCATTGTTCAGAAAGATTGAGGAAGCCTGAGATTTGGTATGATAAGAGTGAGTATTGTTTTGGGCATAGTGGAAAGATTTGGGCAGTGACTGTGTGGAAAGAACCAGGGTTGAGGACCTACAGATTAGTAAGATAGATCATGGTTCGTATCATATTGCCTTTGTCTTTGGTGACCTGGGATTATAGAGATCAGAGGTAATGTTGGAAGTTATTGATTGACTTAATTGTCTGGACTTTGCAAGTTGTTTTGGTACTGAAACTGGTTTAAAGATCCAAATAGTATATTACTTGATCTCATAGACGTGGTAAATCCTTTTTATAAAGTTAGTGTCAAAAGCAACAAAGACTGTATTCTGGGTGAGGGGTTGAATAAGCAGAGTTGAAATCACTTGTTAGGTAAAGGCTCCCAGAAGGAATGTGGTGAAAAGCTGATTGTGTCCAACGACTGCTGTGATGCTTATAGAGGGGCTATAAAGTTCCCCTAGGTTGAGGGGAATGTGGTGACAGAGTTCATTTTAGAATAGAGTGATTATCAGTTTAAAATTGAATGGCTTGTGGATATATGCTAGAAGGAACCAGAAATGAATATCTGTTAGGATACTGGGATATGGGTTACAATTTTTTTTTTTTTGAGACAGAGTCTTGTTCTGTTGCCCAGGCTGGAGTGCAATGGCGTGATCTCTGCTCACTGCAACCTCCGCC
The DNA here is from genome assembly GCF_028885625.2 of Pongo pygmaeus. Lineage (NCBI taxonomy): Eukaryota > Metazoa > Chordata > Mammalia > Primates > Hominidae > Pongo > Pongo pygmaeus. The sequence continues at coordinate 46,858,232 of NC_072389.2, forward strand.
TCCCGGCTTCAAGAGCCTCAGCCTTCCGAGTAGCTGGGATTACAGGTGCCTGCCACCACGTCTGGCTAATTTTTGTATTTTTAGTAGAGACGGGGTTTCGTTGGCCAGGCTGGTCTCAAACTCAGGTGGTCCACCGCCTCGGCCTCCCAAAGTACTGGGATTACAGACATGAGCCACTCCCGCACCCGGCCTTTTTTTTTTTTTTTTTGGGGGGGGACACAGTCTTGCTCTGTCGCCCAGGCTGGAGTGCAGTGGTGAGATCTCGGCTCATTGCAACCTCCGCCTCCTGGGTACAAGCAATTCTCTTGCCTTAGCCTCCTGAATAGCTGGAACTATAGGCGTGTGCTGCCATGCCCAGCTAATTTTTGTATTTTCAGTAGAGACGGGGTTTCGTCATGTTGGTCAGGCTGGTCTCAAACTCCTGACTTCAGGTGATCCGCCTGTCTTGGCCTCCCAAAGTGCTGGGATCATGGGCATGTACCTGGCCAGATATGGGTTAATTTTTAATTTTAAAATATGCTAGAATTTTTTTTTTTTTTTTTGAGAAAATCTTGCTCTGTCACCCAGGCTGGAGTGCAGTGTCATGATCATATCTCACTGCAGCCTCTAACTCCTGGGCTCAGGAGATCCTCCTGCCTTAGCCTTCTGAGTAGCTGGGACCACAGGCATGTACCACCACACTCAGTTAATTTTTAAAGTTTTTTTGTAGACAGGGGTCTTCCTATGTTTCCCAGGGGTCTTGCTTGTCTTGAACTCCTGGGCTTAAGTTATCATCCTCCAACCTTGGCCTCTCGAAAGTGTTGGGATAACAGGTGTAAGCTATTTTACCTGGGCTTTCTTTTCTTTTTCTTTTTTCTTTTTTTTTTTTTTTGAGACAGGGTCTCTCTCTGTTGCCCAAGCTGAAGTGCAGTGGTGTGATCTTGGCTCACTGCAACCTCTGCCTCCTGAGTTTGAGCAATTCTCCTACCTCAGCCTCCCTATTAGCTGAGACTACAGGCACGTGCCACCATGCCTGCGCCACCATGCCTTCTAATTTTTTGTTGTTGTATTTTTGGTAGAGATGGGGTTTTGCCTTATTGCCCAGGCTGGTGTTGCACTCTTGGGATCAAGTGATCCACCTGCCTTGGCCTCCCAAAGTGCTAGGATTACAGGTGTGAGCCACCACGCCTGACCTTTTTTTGATGGGGGTCTCACTGTGTTGCCCAGGCTGGACTTGAACTCCAGGTCTCAAGTGATCCTCACATCTCAGCCCTTTCAGCATGAGAATTTGTCCTTCTCTTCCTGGTTGGGGATCATAATGTCTTCTTTTTTTCCCCCTCTTGTTATACTATTCTTGTCCCATCCCACTTCTGACTTCACCCTTTTCTTTTGTGTGTTTTTCCTTGTCTTATGGTTTCCTCTCTTGTGTGGCTCTACTATTTTATGGCCCCTGCTCTGGCAATGTTTTAGTTTCTATTCTTGATTTCAGCTCCATGAGTCTTTTCCTCCCACTTTCCATTCAGTTGAGAGGGAATGAGAGAGTACATTTTTACATTTAAGGCAGAGAATCTGTTTGTCATTCCTATTTAACTAAACTCTCATAGCACTCTTTCCTCACAAGCTGATGGTTAATTCATAGAACCTCTAGGTCTATTGGATCCCCCTATCTAATTAGCTCGGCACAGGAGTCAGGAGCATGTATTTTTTTTTAATTAATTAATTTATTTTTATTATTTTTATTTTTTTAGATGGAGTCTCGCTGTGTCGTCCAGGCTGGAGTGCAGTGGCACAATCTTGGCTCACTGCAAGCTCCGCCTCCTAGGTTCACATCATTCCCCTGCCTCAGCCACTGGAGTAGCTGGGACTACAGGCGCCTGCCACCACGCCCAGCTAATTTTTTTTTTTTTTGTATTGTTAGTAGAGACAGGGTTTCACCGTGTTAGCCAGGATGGTCTCGATCTCCTGACCGCGTGATCTGCCTGCCTTGGCCTCCCAAAGTGCTGGGATTACAGGCGTGAGCCACTGTGCCTGGCCCCAGGAGCATGTGGTTTTTATGTGGAGATGGGAGTTGAAGGTGAAATAAGAGGCTCCTTAATCTGCAAGGCATTGTTGGTAGAGCTTTTGCCTTGAGAGATGACTCTGAGTGTGCTGACCAATCTGTCAAGGATGATGAGAGCTAGATTACTGTGCACCAAAAGAGAATGACAGTATCCTTTGGTGGTTTAGAGGAAGGCCAGTGTTTACACAGCAAGGGCATCAAGGCAGGCTTCATGAAAATACTAGACTTTAAGAATGAGGATGATTTCAATAGGAGGAGATTAGGGAGAATGATGCTGGTGAATTTATGGACTACGAAGGCAGAGAGAAGATGCTAAAGCAGTGTAATTATAAATGCAAAGGTTCAGATAAAAAAACCTGGGGGGCATATTTAGGAAATAAGGAGTAGTTCAGTATACAGCAGCAGGGAGAAGGAAAGCTGCTGGGAGAAGGAAAGAGTATTGAGGCCCTTATACGCTATGCTATGGAGTTGAGGTGCAACTTGGTGTTCATTGTTTGTCTTAGAGTTCTCACTAACCTTAAAATTACTGAGAATTTACAAAGGAGTTGTTGAGCCTAGAGAAGTGATACAGTTTCTTATCGTTGATGTAAGATTGTACATCATTTGAACCTTAGTTTTGTGACATTAGTGTCTAACATTTATTTGTAAGTATTTCCTCTTAGTTTTGTTTTGTTTTGTTTTTGTTTTTTGAGATGGACTCTCACTCTGTCGCCCAGGCTGGAATACAATGGTGCGATCTCGGCTCTCTGCAACGTCTGCCTCCCGGTTCCAGCGATTCTCTTGCCTCAGCCTCCCAAGTAGCTGGGATTACAGGCATACGCCACCACATCCAGCTAATTTTTGTATTTTTAGTAGAGACGGGGTTTTGCCATGTTAGTTAGGCTGGTCTTGAACTCCTGATCTCATGATCTGCCCACGTCGGCCTCCCGAAGTGCTGGGATTACAGGCGTGAGCCACTGCGCCTGCCCTCCTCTTAGTTTTTAAAGTTTTGAGATAAAATTAATGTACTATAAAATTTACCCATTTAAAGTGTATAATTCAGTGGTTTTTAGTGTATTCATAGTAATGCATCCATCACCACAACTTTAGAACTTTTCAGCATCCCAGAAAGTAACACTATACTTATTAGCAGTGATTCCCTGTTTCTCCCCCAATCTTCCCAGGCCTAGGTGACCATCAGTCTACTTTCTATCTCTATGGATTGATCTATTTTGGAACATTTCATGTAAATGGAATCATACAAAATGAGGTCCTTTGTGATCAGACTCTTTAGCATGTTTTCAGGGTTCATCTATGTTGTAGCATGTATCCATACTTAATTCATTTTTATGGCTGAATAATATTTCATTGTGTTGATACAGCACATTTTGTTTATCCATTCTTCAGTTGATGAACGTTTGGGTTATTTTCATTTTTTGGCTACTATGAATAATGCTTTTGTGAACATTAATGGACTTTTTTTGTATAAACGTATGTTTTTATTTTTCTTGGTTATGTACATAATAGTGGAATGACTGGGTCATATGGTATCTCTATGCTTAACTTTTTGAGAAACTGCCAGTGTTCTCTAGAGTACCTACACTTTTTTATATTTTCACCAACAGAAAATGAGAGTTCCAATATTTCCACATCCTAACACTTTTTTTTTTTTTTTTTTTTTTTGAGAAGGAGTCTTGCTCTGTTGCCAGGCTGGAGTGCAGTGGCATAATCTCAGCTCACTGCAACCTCTGCTTCCTGGGTTCAAGCAATTCTCCTGCCTCAGCCTCCTGAGTAGCTGGGACTATAGGTGCGTGCCACCACGCCCAGCTAATTTTTGTATTTTGAGTAGTGACGTGGTTTTACCATATTGGCCAGGATGGTCTTGATCTCTCGACCTCGTGATCTGCCTGCTTTGGCCTCCCAAAGTGTTGGGATTACAGGCGTGAGCCACCGTGTCCAGCCTACACTTTTTTTGTTCTGTTTTGTTTTGAGACTGGTCTCACTCTGTTGCCCAGGCTGGTGTGCAGTGGTGCAATCACAACTTACTGTAGTCTTGACCTCTGGGGCTCAAGCAATCCTCCTGACTCAGCCTCCCAAGTAGCTGGGACTACAGGTGCATGCCACCACACCTAGCTAATTTTTGTGCTTTTTGTAGAGACAGAGTCCTGCTGTGTTGCCCAGACTGGTCTCCAGCTGAATTCCTGGGCTCAAGCAATCCTCCTGCTTTGACCTCTGAAAGTGCTGGGATTACAGGTTTGAGCCACTGCACCAGGGCCTAACCAACACTTAATTGTCTTTTTGATTATGGCCATCTTAGTGGATGTGAAATGGCATCTCATTTGGTTTTGATTTGCATTTCCCTAATGACTAATGACATTGAGCATCATTTCATGTGCTTTTATTAGTCATTTGTGTATCGTCAATGGAGAAATGTCTGTTTAAGTCCCTAGCCCATTTTTAATTTTAATTGAATTTAATTTATGGTTTTTTTTTTTTTTTTTTTGAAACGAAGTTTCGCTCTTGTTGCCCGGGCTGGAGTGCAATGGCGTGATCTTGGCTTACTGCAACCTTCACCTCCCGGGTTCAAGCTTTTCTCCTGCCTCAGCCCCCCCAAGTAGCTGGGATTACAGGTGCCCGCCACTACTCCCAGCTAATTTTATTATTATTATTATTAGTTTTAGACAGAGTCTTCCTCTGTTGCCAGGCTGGAGTGCAGTGGTGCGATCTCAGCTCACTGCAACCTCTGCCTCCCAGGTTCAAGTGATTCTCCTGTCTCAGCCTCCCGAGTAGCTGGGGCTACAGGTGCATGCCACCTCACCCAGCTAATTTTTGTATTTTTAGTACCGACGGGGTTTTACCAGGATGGTCTTGATCTCTTGACCTTGTGATTCCCCCTGCCTTAGCCTCCCAAAGTGCTGGGATTACAGGCATGAGCCACTGCACCTGGCCATTTTTTTGTATTTTTAGTAGAGATGGGGTTTCACTGTGTTGGCCAGGCTGGTCTTGAACTTCTAACCTCAGGTGATCTGCTTGCCTCAGTCTCCCAAAGTGCTGCGATTACAGGTGTGAGCCACCATGCCTGGCCTTTTTTTTTTTTTCTTTTTGAGACAGGGTCTTTGCTCTGTTGCCAGGCTGCAGTGCAGTGGCGTGATCAGGGCTCACTGTAGCCTCATCCTCCCAGGCTCAAGTGATCTCTTACTTCAGCCTTCCAGTTATAGGCATGTGCCACCACACTTAGCTAATTATTTTTTAATTTTTTTGGAAATGGGGTCTTGCTGTGTTGCTGGGGTTGGTCTTGAATTGAGCTCAAGCCATCTTCCTGCCTTGGCCTCTGAAAGTGCTGGGATTACAGGTGTGAGCCATGGTGCCTGGCTCCTTTTTTTTTGAGACGGAGTCTCGCTCTGTGACTCAGGCTGTAGTGCAGTGGCGCGACCTTGGCTCACTGCAACCTCCGCCTCCCGGGTTCATGTGATTCTCCTGCCTCAGCCTCCTCGGTAGCTGGGACTACAGACATGTGCCACCATGCTTGGCTAATTTTTTGTATTTTTAGTAGAGATGGGGTTTCACTGTGTTAGCCAGGATGGTCTCGATCTGCTGACCTTGTTATCTGCCTGCCTCGACCTCCCAAAGTGCTGGGATTACAGGGGTGAGCCACTGCGCCTGGCCCTGGCTCCCATTTTTAAAGTGATTTTGTTGTTGAGTTGTAGGAGTTCTTCTTATATTCTAAATATTAGTCCATTATCAGATATATGGTTTGCAAATATTTTCTCCTTTTCTGTGCTTGCCTTTTCACTATCTTAATAGTGAATAATATACAAAAGGTTTTAATTTGATGAAGTCCAGTTTATCTTTTTTTATTGTGTGTTACCTGTGCTTTTTGTGTCATACTTTTTTTTTTTCCCCCTGAGATGAAGTCTCACTAAGTCGCCTCTGCCCACCTCAGCCTCCCAAAGTGTTGGGATTACAGGCATGAGCCATCATGCCCGGCCTTTTATGTCATACTTAAGAAATCATTGCTAAATCCAAGGTTGTGACTCTTTCTCATTTTTTTTCCGTAAAAGTTTTATAGTTTCAGCACTTACTTTTAGATCTTTGATCTGGTTTGTGTTCATTTTTGCATATGGTGTGAGGTAAATGGTTCAACATAATTCTTTTATTTTTTTGAGTCAGTGTTCTGCTGAACCAACATAATTCTTTTGTATGTGTATCCAGTTGTCCCAGTACCATTTTTTCATCCTCTGTGAATTTAATAAAGTACTTCTTCATATTTTACATAATAAGACATTTCTTCATACTTTATATAAAACTGGCCTAACATTCCATTCAAAATATTACTATACAGGCCAGGTACAGTGAGTGGATGGATCATACATGTAATCCCAGAACTTTGGGAGGCTGAGGTGGGAGGATTGCTTGAGGTCAGTAGTTTGAGACCAGCCTGAGCAACGTAGCAAGACTCCATCTGTACAAAAAAAAAAAAAAAAAAAAAAGAAGAAGGCCGGGTGTGGTGGCTCACATCTGTAATCCCAGCACTTAGGGAGGCCGAGGTTGGAGGATCACTTGAGTCCAGGAGTTTGAGACCAGCTTGGTCAACATGGTGAAACCCTGTCTCTACTAAAAATACTAAAAATTAGCCAGGCGTGGTGGTCACGCACCTGTAATCCCAGCTACTTGGGATGCTGAGACATGAGAATCACTTGAAACTTGGGAGGAGGAGGTTGCAGTGAGCCGAGACTGTACCACTGCCCTCCAGCCAGCCTGGGTGGACTCTGTCTCAAAAAAAAAAAAGAGGAAAAGAAAAAATATTACCATTCAAAGTGAATATGAAATGTGTATTATTACTTGTGGAATACTAAAGTTGGAGTATATACCATAGAGGTTGTCTTCAGTCCTCCTTATTTTATAAATGTGGAAAGAAAGACCTAGAAAAGTTAACTGACGTCCAGTGTTGTATAGCTAATCAGTTAGAGATAATACTCTAACCCAGGTGTTTGCAAACTTTTTCTGTAGAGGGCCACATAGTAAATATTTTAGGCATTGTGGGCCAAGAGGCAAAATAGGGTATTATGTAGGTACATATATTAAAAGAAAAACCAAATTTCCACAAATTCTGTGTTGATGAAAATAAAAAATGTAATTGTTTAGTACTTTTTCATTTTGATAATACATGTCTACAGATGAGAAGAATGGAATTCTTTTTCTGGGGAGGATAACAATTTGTTTAATCGAAGTTCAAAGTAAATGTTCCTTAGCCTTAAAATCAGTTGCAAATGTTCATCTGTTATTATTTATCTGTATGAGGTTTTATGTATTTAATCTTAGAAAATGTCATTTTTCACAGACAGGTCCTGCCAATTACTCATATCAGTTCACAAGCATGTGTTCTAATTGAGCCTGTTAGTCTCTTGGAAGGCATTTTAAGAATTCTGTTAGGGCCGGGTGTGGTGGCTCACGCCTGTAATCCCAGCACTTTGGGAGGCCGAGGCCAGCGGATCACTTGGGCGGAGCTCTAGACCAGCCTGGCCCACATGGTGAAACCTGTCTCTACTAAAAATACAAAAATTAGCTGGGCGTGGCATGTGCCTGTAATCCCAGTTACTCGGGAGGCTGAGGAAGGAGAATCTCTTGAACCTGGGAGGTGGAGGTTGCAGTGAGCTGAGATTGTGCCACTGCACTCCAGCCTGGGCAACAGAGTGAGACTCTGTCTGGAAAAAAAAAAAAAAAAAAAAAAAGACTTGTTAGATTCTTTGATTTTTAAAACATTAGTTGAAGATTAATCACTTTAAATTTAAGGCTAGGTGGAAGCTCCTCAATTGCACAAGTAAATAGATTTTGAAATGGAGAAATTCCCTTTTCATTTGCACCAAGTTCTGAAAAATGCTGCTGGAAGTATAAAATGCTGAACTTGGAAGATATATTCACTACAACTTTGTATGGGAATGGACATCTCTCATACTGTTTTAATTCTGGACAACACAGGAGGTGTATGTACTTTGACAATACTTGTGGTTCAAACAATGTTAGTTTTTATTGAAATGACTTTGTGGCAGCATAAGTTCTGCATATAATCACTGTTTTGTTATTTGACTAGGTTGAATTCATTGAGACACATGATGAAGTCTGTCAGAAAAGCTAATTTCCAAAGCCATTCAGTGTTCAATTAATAGTGGGTATGGGTGGTCTCATTCAGAAAAATTTCAGCTCACCCTGAATTTAAAAAATTGCGGTAGGCCGGGCACGGTGGCTCACGCTTGTAATCCCAGCACTTTGGGAGGCCGAGACGGGCAGATCATGAGGTCAGCAGATCGAGGTCATCCTGGCTAGCACGGTGAAACACCGTCTCTACTAAAAATACAAAAAATTAGCTGGGTTTGGTGGCGTATGCCTGTAATCCCAGCTACTCAGGAGGCTGAGGCAGGAGAATTGCTTGAACCTGGGAGGTAGAAGCTGCAGTGAGCCAAGATTGTGCCACTGCACTCCAGCCTGGGTGACAGAGCAAGACTCTGTCAAAAAAAAAAAAAAAAAAAAAAAAAAATTGCGGTAAAAATTTCCCTCTGCTAAGCTCAATCACTGCTTCAGAAAATAAACTGAAAAAGTTTATTTTCTCTGGATATACAATTCTTTGGCAGCTATAGTCAGATGTGATTTAGTTAACTAACCATTGCTAAGTGACTTTCCTTGCTTGGCTAATAGAGGTGATATTCAGAAGCTTACTTTTGTTGCGTCCTCATTTGTAGTTTTTATTTTTGTGAAGAAATTTAGCTGTGAGGAGATATTCCATTTTATTTTATTTATTAATATTTATTAATTTTTTTCTATTTTTCTTTTTTTTGGAGATGGAGTCTTGCTCTATCACCCAGGCTGGAGTGCAATGGCATGATCTCGGCTCACTGCAATCTCTGCCTCCTGAGTTCAAGTGATTCTCATGCCTCAGCCTCCCCAGTAGCTGGGATAACAGGCGTGCACCACCATGCCTGGCTAATTTTTGTATTTCTAGTTGGGGGTGGGGGGGGGTTCTGCCATGTTGGCCAGGTTGGTCCCAAACTCCTGGCCTCAAGTGATCCGCCCACCTTGGCCTCCCAAAGTTCTGGGATTACAGGCATGAGCCACTGGAGGGAGAATTGCTTGAACCTGGGAGGTGGAGGTTGCAGTGAGCCAAGATCATGCCACTGCACTCCAGCCTGGGAAACAGAACGAGACTCTGTCACCCCCCGCCCCCCGGAAAAAATGCGTTTTTCGACTAAATGATATTTTCAATTGTGATGGGTTAATTGAGATATCACCCCACTGTAAGTTTATGGGGACCTGTATTGGTGTCATTGCAGGTTACTGGAAAATTATTTCTGTAACCTGTATGTGTACACGGGTTAGCAATGTAGTTTTTACTGTCACAGTCAGAAAAGTTAGAGAAATATTTATAAAGCATATATGATGTCAAGTAAAAAATGTCTGAAATCCATGAAGACTGCCTCTCTTCCATGTACAACTTACTTCTTCAGATTTGTTATTTCCATTGGATAAGCTTCAGGTTTCTTTTATATGTTGATGTGCTCCAGGGCTATTTTCTAGCTTGGCTCTCTTTTCTCATTCAGCTTCTATGGGTCTTTACCTTTTGTTGGGTCATACATCCCTCAGAAAATTGATAAAATTTATGGACCCTTTGTCAAAAATTGCTTGTATCTACCTTACACAAACTTCTGCTTATAATTTTAGGAGTTTCACAGGACATCTGCCTGCAAGCTCATTCGTAGATTCTAGATCAGAGCCCCACTTCTCTATGTGCTACCTGAATAATTGCACTCACATTTATAGTTTGAAATACATTGATTTTCCAATCTATTTCTTCAGTATGATTCTCTGTCCTGAGCACTAGACCCTGATATTCATTTACTTCCTCTCCTCGCATATGTGAATATTCTGTTGTACTACTCCACTTATGAAACTGTGTAGTTCCTGGAATACATTTTTCTGTTGTTAAATCCTTGACTCCTTGGTTATGAGGCCCTGCCACTTCCTTGTTCTTTAAGACATTCTCCCTCCTTAGCTTCTGTAATTCTACTCTCATCTATTTTTCTCTTATTTCTGTGACTACTCTTCTCTTCCTTTTTCTACCACCTGTCCTCTAAATGTCTATTCTGACCATAACCCTCTGAAATATTTTACTCTACATTTTTGGGCTAACTTTTTCAAACCCCTGGCTTTAGTTACTTCCCAAATCTTTGTATTTAGCTAAGGTTCACCTTTTTTATCTCCAGTGTCTACTGGACATTTCCACTTAGATCAATGGTTCCTAAATATTTTGGGGGATTACATACTCCCTTAATAATCTGATTAAGGTATATCTCTCTCCCCAGAAAAGTACACCGCATACTAAATTTTGCATACTGTTCTAGGGTGTTCCTGGACCTCTTTCAGCCCCTCCATGAATTCCCTGTGGTATTCTAATTAAGCAGATCTTAAGATGTTCCTGAGCTGCCTTTAATTCAGTTTGTCCAAAATCGACACTATCATCGTTGCCTGTAACCCATTTTATTCTTATTCCTCTCCCTAATGCCTCTAAATATAATTATTTGCCTCTTAATTATTTACTAACAAATTCCTTCTGCAAATATGTGAATGCTTACTTCGTATCTGGCACCTGACCTGAATATGCAGTGATGCACAAAATAGACATGGTTATTCAGTTCTCTCAAAGCTTACTCTATAGCATAGTGATTAAAAGTGTGAACTTTGGAGCCAGAGTATCTGGGTTCAAGTTTTGACTCCTTACTGCTTTGTGACCTTGAACAAATTACTTAACCTCTCTGTTTAACCTTTAACTTAACCTTTTAGTTTTATCATCAGCCTGCTTCACTGGTTATTAGGATTAAATGAGTTAATATATGGCAAATGCTGTGTATATGTTAGCTGTTATTCATGGAGGAGACATTGAATAATCATAAGTAAATATACATTTTGATAAGTACTATGAAGGAATAGAACAGGGTACTTTAAGAGAGAATTTAAATTAGGGAGTAGGGATAGCATTGCTAAGGAAGTGATATTTAGACAAACTGGTAGGATGTATAGGTGTTACCCAGGTGAAGGTTTGTGGGGACTGGAAGCAAAGCGTTTCAGGCAAATGGAAATGGCAGTGTAAGAGCCCTTCTCTGAGAAAGTGTTTGGAGCATTTGAGAAATAGAAGGTCATTGTGCCTGGAGTATGATGTGTTATGGGGAGAATGATGTGAACGCAGAGATCTGTAGGCCATACTAAGGAGGTTAGATTTATTCTAAATGAAATGGGAAGCTAATGGAAGGTTAAAAATGGCAGAAATGGCATGAACTGATTTATGTTTAGAAAGGGTCCCTTGATACTGTGTGGAGAATGGATTAGAGGAGAGCCAGAATGAGTGCCTAGAGAGAGAGAAAAAAAGAAAAGTCTATTGCAGTAGTCTGAGTAAGAGCTGCTGGTGGTTTGGACTAGGGTGATGCATGGAGGTGGAATGAAGTGTGTGGGTTCAAAATGTTTTAAATTGAGTGCTTCTATGTGCAAGGTACTGTTGATAGAATCTTAGGGTACAATGTAGAGGTTAAAAAGGACATATAGGGTGGGCACAGTGGCTCACACCTGTAATCCTAGCACTTTGGGAGGCTGAGGCGGGTGGATCATGAGGTCAGGAGTTCAAGACCAGCCTGGCCAAGATGGTGAAACCTCGTCTCTACTGAAAATACAAAAATTAGCTGGTCATGGTGGCAGGAACCTGTAATCCCAGCTATTCGGGAAGCTGAGGCAGAGAATCGCTTGAACCTGGGTGGCAGAGGTTGCAAGTGAGCTGAGATCATGCCACTGCACTCCAGTCTGGACGACAGAGTGAGACTCTGTCTCAAAAAAAAAAAAAAAAAAAAAAAGGACATATAGTCTATAATTTGTAGGGATGGGATGAACAGGAGAGAAAAGACAATTATACAAATAAATATAAAAAATAGACCTGTGTAAGTTCTAGGAAGAACAGATATATGGTGTTTTGACAGCGTATCATGGTCAGGAAGGTCAGTGATGTAGAATCAACAGGAAGATTTGATGATTGACTTGATGTAGAAGGAAGGGAGAGGAGGATATGTAGATGGATGTGGAGAAAAGTCTTACTGGGTTCTAGTCTTATTGTCATCTTCCGCACCATCTTGTTTGTTTGTTTGTTTATTGAGCTGGAGTCTCGCTCTGTCTCCCAGGCTGGAGCGCAATGGTGCGATTTCAGCTCACTGCAACCTCTGCCTCCCAGGTTCAAGTGATTCTCCTGCCTCAGCCTCCTGAGTAGCTGGGATTACAAGCACCCACCACCACACCTGGCTAATTTTTTTATTTTTAGTAGAGACGGGGTTTCGCCATGTTGGCCAGGCTGGTGTTGAACTCCTGACCTCAGGTGATCCGCCTGCCTCGGCCTCCTAAAGTGCTGAGATTACAGGCATGAGCCACCGCGCCCAGCCTTCCACACCACGTTAACCAGTAACCAAAGTAATTCTTTACTTCCTATGAGAATTATTCTATGATCCCTCAGTATAATTTAGTTGCTTTTTGTTTATACTTCCATTACACCCCAGGCAGACAGCCAGTAGCTTTCTTTATTCTTTGTTGTCATCATTGAGTATTGGTTATCTGATAATAGTTGTCTGATGATTGTAAGCTTTTGAGGGTAGGAATCATGTCTTTGTGTTCCAGGATATGTACATGGTAAGTGCTCAATAAATGTTTGACTTGAGGAATTAATGAATACTCTATTCTTTTTTGTCATGTGCCTTTGCATAAGCTGTTCTTCTCAGAATGCCCTTCCTTCCCTTGTGTGCTTTGTCAACTTCTAGACATTCTTTAACACTAAGCCTTACTTGATACCTCAGTGTCAGTTTCTCCTACCACTATGCTTCTATAGTTTTTCTTAATTTTAATTTTTTTTTGAGACAGTCTCATTCCATCACCCTGGCTGGAGTGCAGTGGTGCGATCTTGGCTCACTGCAACCTCCACCTCCCTGGTTCAAGCAATTCATCTGTCTCAGCCTCCCGAGTAAATGGAATTACAGGCGTGCACCACCATGCCTGGCCAACTTTTGTATTTTTAGTAGAGATGGGGTTTCACCATGTTGGCCAGGCTGGTCTCAAACTCCTGACCTCAAGTGATCTGCTTCTCTTAGCCTCCAAAAGTGCTGAGATTACAGGCGTGAGCCACTGTACCTAGCCCTATAGTTTTTCTTTTGTATACCTCTTATAAATATTTGATAGTGCAGAGTAGGGATCTAAATGTTCAAAAGAGTGAATATATATCATGAACATCATGGACTTGTAGATTAGATAAATATTTTCCAAATATAGAAGCCCATTTCCAAGTAACCTAGGTTATTTTCATCTGGTCTTAGTTCATTTTCTTCTGCTATAACAGGATACCACAGAGTGGGTAGTTTATAAACAATAGAGGTTTATTTGGCTCACAGTTCTGGAGGCTGGGAAGTCCAAGAGTATGGCACTGGGATCTGATGAGGGTCATCATATGGTGGAAGGCAGAAGGGAGCATGTGAGATAGAGGGGGACACCAGGGGCAGGACTCACTTTATAACAACCCACTCTTGAGAAAACTAACCCACTCCTGTGATAGCAACATTAATCCATTCATGAGGGCCCTGACCTCATGACCCAGTCACTCCTTACTAGGCCCCACCTCCCAACTGTTGTGTTAGAAATTAAGTTTCCAATGCAGGAACTTTCTGGGGACAGATTCAGACCATAGTACTTATAAGTTTACTGATCTTACTTGGTTTTAATTTTGTCTCTTGTTTTGATCTTCAGTGTTTTATTCTTATAAAGGCAGCCCTATCTCCAAATTCTGGATAATTTATTATAGTTCATTGACTACATAGCCACTGATTGCAATGTCTTCCTCCACTTTCTCTCTAATTTTATTTCTCCTTCAAGAGTCAGCTGAAGTGTCTCGTCTTTGTAAAGTCCCCTTTCTTTTCTTTTTTCTTCCCTTTCCCCTTCCTTCCCTGTCCCTCTTCCCCTTCCTTCCCCTTCCCTCTCCTTTCTTCTCTTCTCCTCTCCTTTCCTCCTTCCTTTCCCTTTTCCCCTTTCCTCTCCCCTCTTCTCTCCTTTCCCCTCTCCTCCCCCTTCCCCCCTCCTCCCCCTTCCCCCCTCCTCCCCCTTCCCCCTTTCCCCTGTCTTCTCCCTTCCCCTTCTCCCCTCCCCCTCTCCTTTCCCCTCCTCCTCTCCCCTCCCCCTCTTCTCTCCTCTCCCCCTCCTCTTCCTTTCCCTTCTCCTCTCCCCTCCCCCCTCCTCTCCCCTCCCCCCTCCTCTCCCCTCTTTTCCCCTCTTCTCTCCCCTCTTCTCTCTGCTCCCCTCTCCCACTCCCCTCTCTTTTGCTTCTCCACTCCTTCCTCCCCCACCCCCCTCTCCTCTCCTCTTCCCCCCCACCTTTTTTTTTTTTTTTTTTGAGACGGAGTCTCTTGCTCTGTCAGCCAGACTGGAGTGCAGTGGTGCAATGTTGGCTCACTGCAAGCTCCTCCTCCTGGGTTCACGCCATTCTCCTGCCTCAGCCTCCTGAGTAGCTGGGACTACAGGCGTCTGCCACCACGCCCGGCTAATTTTTTTTTTTTTTTGTATTTTTAGTAGAGATGGGGTTTCGTGTGTTAGCCAGGATGGTCTCGATCTCCTGAGCTCGTGATCCACCCGCCTCAGCCTCCCAAAGTGCTGGGATTACAGGCATGAGCCACAGTGCCTGGCCTCCTCTTTCCCCTCGTATTTCCTCCCCTCCCCTCCCCTCTCCCTTCTCTCCTCTCCCTTCTCTCCTCTTCCCTCTCCCTTCTCCCCTCTCCCCTCTCCTTTCCCCTCCTTTCGCTCTGATGCCTAGGCTAGAGTGTAGTGGTGCAGTCATAGTTCACTGAAGCTTCAAACTTCTGGGCTCAAATGATCCTCCCACCTCAGCCTCTGAGTAGCTAGGACTACAGGCATGCGCCACCACACTCAGCTAATTAAATTTTTTTTTTTTTTTTTTTTTTTTTAGAGACGGGGTCTCACTATGTTGCCAGGCTGGTCTCTAGCTTCTGGCCTCAAGTGATCCTCCTGTCTTGGCCTACCAAAGTGCTGGGACTTTATACCCTTTGTAGGTTTTGTATGTTTCTATAGTGTTCCAGAGGTTTTTCTACACTACCAACTACAGTTTTTCAATATGATTATTCTGTCTTTTCAATCAGAGCTTGAGCTTTTTGAGGGGATTTGTTTTTATTTATTCATTTTCCCCAGGGGACTTGTTTTTATTTATTCATTTTCCCCAGTTTTAGGGCTTAGCACATAGTTGATGCATAATAAATATTCATTTAACTCATTGTAGCCTTATTTACTTATGCTAATAAGGATAGAGAACCTCAAGAATGTAGAGTGGAACTAATCATGAGATGAAAAATACTGCCTCTATATAATCGCTACAACTTATAATCTATATACATATAATTTGCACCACATTCAAGTTGCTTGAATAATCTTTATGTTCTCTATTTCCATACAGCTTTTTCCTCTTTTTTAAACAGGTGTAGCTGGGCGTGGTGGCTCACGCCTGTAATCCCAGCACTTTGGGAGGCCGAGACAGGTGGTTCACCTGAGGTCAGGAGTTCGAGACCAGCCTGGCCAAGATGGTTAAACCCCATCTCTACTAAATATACAAAAAAATTAGCAGGGTTTGGTGGTGGGCGCCTGTAATCCCAGCTACTGGAGAGACTGAGGCAGGAGAATTGCTTGAACCCGGGAGGCCAAGGTTGCAGTGAGCCAAGATCATGCCATTGCACTCCAGCCTGGGTGACAGAGCGAGACTCCATCTCAAAAAAACCCAAAAACCAAAAAACAAACAAACAAAAAAACCCACACAAAAAATAGGTGTTCCCTGCCTTCCAGTGGTTAGATCACAGCTAACAATTTTAGTAAAGGTCAAGATTATAAAATATTTTGAAGTAATATTTAAAATCCGACCTAGCAAGACCCCATCTCTATGTTAAAAAATATATATATATATTAGCCAGTTGTGGTGGCGTGGCCTATAATCCCAGCTACTCAGGAGGCTGAGGAAGGAGCATCACTTGAGCCCAGGAGGTTCAAGCTGCAGTGAGCCGTGATCATACCACTGTACTCCATCCAGCCTGGGAGACAGAGTGAGACCCCGTCTCTTAAAAAAAAAAAAAAAGAAAAAAAATCCCATTTGGTTTACTTTTCAAATAAAACAAGTTTCCCCCACCTTTTTTCCTCATATATGTGATATGCCTGGAGCCTAGTTTAAACTAAGTGTAACTTAGTTTGCCTTTGCCACCATGTGTTCCACAGTTTTTCCTAGTTATGTGGTGATTGGGTGGGTCTGTCTGACCTTGGTTTCACTACACTGTTCTGTACCGTTACCAAAGTTCCAGGATCTTGCCCCACTATAAAGGATTTCCTGTTTTCAGTGTCTCCCCCACCCTGATTCCCAAAGTAGCTTCTTAATCTTGTGGCTGTCCTTTGGTCTCGACTGAGATGTCTCTTGGCTAATATCCTCTTCTTCTGTATTGTTACTGATGAGGAGAAGCTGACTCTTGACTTCTTGGCAAAGTGACTTGTACTCCATCACAGTCCTGTTGTATATATTTTTTTCTATGAACATCAAATCTTAGCTATCTAGGGAGGCTGCTGTACGGCTGATCAGTTATTTCTAAATACCTGTCTGCAAAGAAGTTTTCAGTGGTATATCACAGAATAAGGACAATGTAGTGAATTTTTCATCTATCTAAGTGTATTAAAAAGACTATTATAATGAGATGTTCTTTCTAGTGGTTTTTAATCTGAAAATGATCTTTTTTTAAAAAAAAATCATAGTAATAATAGATGATGGATGTTTTGTAAGATAAATTTTGTTCACTTTATGATGGTCTATGATGGTCCTCTAAATACTTTTTTGGGATATCTTGCTGGTCTGTGATGTCCAATAGTTGGGGAATTCCTGCATTGATCACCATAGCTCTTTTCCCTGAGGCAGTATTGCCCTTCATGTAAAGGAAGGATGGCTTCTTTCATATGCATTTGTAAACAATTTTCCAGTATATTTTTCTCTCATAGGCTTCTTCTTGATTTTTGCCTAATTCCAAAGTGCTGAGATTACAGGCATGAGCCACTGTGCCATCTTTTAAATAAAGATGGAGTCTCACTATGTTATCCAGGCTGGTCTCAAACTCTTGGGCTCAAGCGTTCCTTTCACCTCCTCCTCCCAAAGTACTGGGATTACAGGCCTGAGCCACTGTGCCTGACTGACATTTTCCCTTTAGAATTTAGTAAAACAAATTCACTGTTACTAAAGTGTCCTTTCTTTAATATATTTGCTATTTTTTCTTGTAGATGAATATATAACAGATGGTAGTCTCCATTACAGCTTGTTGCTTCTATTGCCAGATGGTGTCATAACATTTTTTCCAATTTATTCTAAGGATCTGTTTGTTTTTGTTGATTTTCTAGGTAATACAGTTGTCCCTCGGTATCTGTGGGGGATTGGTTCCAAGATCCCCCCCGCAGGATACCCAAATCCTCAGATGCTCAAGTCTCTTCTATAAAATGGCATGGTATTTGCATGTAACCCATGTACATCCTCCCATATGCTTTATTATTTTAATTTACTTTTTTTTTTTTTTTTTTTGAGACAGAGTCTTGCTCTTTCACCCAGGCTGGAGTGCAGTGGCAGGATGTCAGCTCACTGCAACCTCTGCCTCCTGAGTTCAAGCAATTCTTGTGCCTCAGCCTCCCAAGTAGCTGGGATTACAGGCATGTGCCACCATGCCTGGCTAATTTTTGTATTTTTAGTGGAGCCTTGCTGTGTTGGCAAGGCTGATCACGAACTCCTGACCTCAAGTGATCCTCCCACCTCGGCCTCCCAAAGTGTTGAGATTACAGGCGTGAGCCACCGTGTCTGGCTTTTCCCGTATACTTTAAATCATCTTTACTTACAATACCTAGTATAATTTAAATGCTTTGTAAATAGTTATACTTTTTTTTTATTTTGTTGTATTGTCATTTGTTTTATTTTTTCCACATATTTTTGATCCACGATTGGTTTAATCTGTAGATGTGGAACCCACAGATACAGAGGGCAGACTGTATCCAGTCAATGGGCAGTCAATAAGACTTTCCTAGAAAAATATTTGTATCTCCTCAAGTATCTGCCCTGTCAACCATTTATCCATTCCCCTAAAGATAAATAATTTGGGATAAGAGTCACTGGGTGCTAGTTTTTTAAAATCACAACTCTACCCCTTTGGGAAATGTTTGCCAAAGCCAGGGATATAACTGTGTAATATAACTTCAGTATGTATTACGACCCTGTTTTCCAAACCTCACATTGTTGGACACTGAATCAATATTTGATATTTAGACTTGCCTAAAAAATGAGGATCTGTGGTTTTCTATTTATTTATTCAACAAATATGTGTCCACCCTATTCCAGGCATTGTGATCGGCACTGGAATAGAGTGGAGCTAATGGTCTAATGTGGACGACACATTAATACGTGGTTTTAAAAATAATTAACACAGTTGTGGTAAATGCCGTAAAGAAATACAGGGTACTATGAGAGCATATAACTGGAAGACCTTACCTGATCATGGGGGTTAGGGCAAGTGTCTTGAAGAAAATACATTTAAACTTAAGTATGAAGGGTGACTAGAGTTAGGCTGGAGGCATCTAGGGCAATCTTCTTAGGCAAGGGTGAGGAACGTGGTTATGTGGGCTTGAGATGTGGGGCAGCAAGGAGGAATGGTGTTTCTTTCTCTCTCTCCCTCTCCTCTCTTCTCTCTCTCTCTCACTCTGACACCCAGGCTGGAGTGCAGTGGCACGATCTTGACTCACTGCAACCTCTGCCCCCTGGGCTTAAACAATCCTCCCACCTCACCCTCCTGAGTAGCTGGGACCGCAGATGCACACCACCAGGCCCAGCTATTTATTTTTATTTTTATTTTTTTTTGTATTTTTGGTAGAGACAGGGTCTTGCCATGTTGCCCAGGCTGCTCTCGAACTCCTGAGCTCAAACAGTCCATCCCACCTCAGCCTCCCAAAGTTCTGGGATTACAGGCATGAGCCAGTGGGTGTTTCTTAATGAATGTTGATTATATTCTATAATATTTCTGTCCTTCTTTTCATCCTCCCTTCTCTTAGCATTTTCTAAAACATGCTTTTAATCATATTACTACGCTGATTAAGAAACTCTTTTCTTTCTTTAAGAGACAGGGTTGGGGGGTAGGTCTCACTTTGTTGCCCAGACTGGAGTGCAGTGGCACAATCACAGCTCACTGTAGCCTCGACCTCCTGTGGTCAAGCAGTTCTCTCACTTCAGCCTCCTGAGTAGCTGGGACTGCAGGCACCACCACACTTGGCTAATTTTTTAATATTTTGCAGAGATGGGTTCTCAACATGTTGTCCAGGCTGGTTTTGAACTCCTGGGTTCGTGCGATCCACCTGCCTTCTGCCTCTGCCTCCCAAAGTGCTGGGATTACAGGCATGAACCACTACGTCCAGCCCAGAAAGTCTTAAAAGTTCTTCTTTGGGTATATTATTAGCTCCTTGAAGGCAGATATCTTGCCATTTTTAATTCCTTAAATCCTTAATTTTTAATTCCTTAATTCCTTCATTACAGATATTGGAGGCAATCATACTTTGCCCCTCAGCATTACTTGGTTTCAGTTGTAGTAGAGTTGTCTATGATTCTCTTTTTACCCTCTGCCTAGGACCTGAATTTTCAGGTTGGCTAGTGAAGGACCTTTTTTTTTTTTTTTTTTTTTGAGATGGAGTCTTGCTCTGTCGTTCAGGCTTGAGTGCAGTGGCGCGATCTCAGCTCACTGCAACCACCACCTCCCTGGTTCAAGCAATTCCCTTGCCTTAGCCTCCCGTGTGGCTGGGATTATGGGCGCACGCCACCATGCCCGGCTAATTTTTTTATATTTTTAGTAGAGACGGGGTTTCACCATGTTGGCCAGACTGGTCTCGAACTCCTGACCTTAGGCAATCTGTCTGCCTCGGACTCCCAAAGTGCTAGGATTACAGGCCTGAGCCACCGCACCTGGCCGGAGGACTTTTTGTAAAAACAAAACAAAACAAAAACAAGCATCTTTTGCAACTCAGTCTGTATGTAGCCCTTATTTTATGAATGTTCTTTATTATATTGCTATTTTAAACAAGGCCATAGTCCAGGAGTTTGTTCATGGTAGTGGTTTCATCTGAAGAGTGAGGTCTTTCTTTTTGTCAGTTGACAGAGGATGTTTTAGAAATCAGAACTGAAAGGATTGGATCTGAATAGATTGGATGAGGAAGTTTGTCTTGGTGGATTCTGTTACTTAAGTTGTGCCAATCTTTGGGGTTCTGCTGTAGACATCTGAAAAGTGCATGAGGTGCCAGCCTTTCCCCTATCCTCAGCATATAGTAGGCACTCAGATATTTGCTGAATAGGAAGGTGTGCATGTAAATGAGATAGTGCCTATGTGTTTATAGAACAATCTAGGATCAAAACTGTGTACATTCTAGGCCAGACTATTTAATTGCATGCATTCTCTCTAGTTTTTTGTTTGTTTCCCCTTAATATTCAGAAAAATCTACTTGAACGTGCAGCCTAGGAAAATCAAGGCAAAGACTTTTGTGTTAGGCTGGACCAATAAGTTGAGCTATGATAACTGAAAAAGGTGGAACTTAGGAGCATCACTTTAGCAGTTAGCTTGTCATTCTTAAACCTTGGGTTATATATGGATGCCTTTTAAAGGAGGAAATTTTTTACATTATCCAAAGTATACAACCAAGAACTTTAGTATGAGAATACTGCATTAAAAGTTGAATGTAACCATTTAAGTGGTTACTCAAAGCAAACAAAAAATAAAAAAGAAAAACAAGTGGTTACTTGGTACCTGCATGATGGTAAATCCAAACTGGATCCCTGAAATGCGTGTGGTGGTATGATTATTTTTAGAATATCATCTAAAAACACTTAAAAGTTCTCATAGGACCTTCAGATTCTTGACATCTCCCAACCCCTCTAGGTTAGGCAGACTCTACTTTGAAAAACTATGGATAGTTTTCCTCTCCCACCGAGATATGTAGTACTGAATCTTCAAAGTTCAGCGTTTTTTGTTTGTTGTTGTTTTTTTAAGTATCTAGTATTTAGTTATATGTTTGCCTGGTGTAGGGAAAGAGTACCAAAAGAGAATCTCCATTCCTCTTCTTCCCGAGTTGTCCTCACAGATCCCCCAGTTAGAGAGATCATTTGGGTTAACTTGTCTCTTTGGGGATGCATGGTTGTTAACCAGTCATTCACACCTTGTGATCATATGTTTTAATGCTAAATCAACATAAATTTACTTCTTCCCCAGAAAATGGAAAATTTTTATGAGGAAATCTCAGATCCTTGAGAGGAAGGCATTCTTGGTAAGGTGGGAGATTCTGACAGGGCAGCTTGTAGGAAAGAGTTTCTTGGGGTCAGGGAAGAGGATGAAGGTGTTAAACTGTTACTTTTCAATTTTGCCTAGGATCTTGAATGCTCTTGCTGACTGTGCCTGACTTGGGGTTTCAGAATGCCTTCAGAAGTCTCCAAAGTAGCCTACACGTTTTCTAGTTCAGACTATTCCAGCAGTTTCTGTCCATGTTGTTGTTTATCTCCTCAGGAAGAGCAAAGTGTAGAGAAATATGACCTTCCTAAGTAAAAAGTAGGTCAGATCAGTAGTGTTGGATAAGCCTCCTTCTGTTGACTCCTTCCTCTTAGTCTCCTCGTTCTCCTTCATAGTGTTTTGTATTGTCACCTAGCATGTCACGTAGTAGGTTCTCAGTGCTTGCTAATTCTTATGAAAGAAAGCAGTTTTGGATCATTGACCACAAAATCTGCTCTCCTACTCCCTACTTCTTTTTTGCCTCTTAAGAAACTACGCTTCCTTTTTACTGGTGTCAGGAGCACAGAAGAAAGAACAGCTGGTAAGGAATAGAGAAGGAGAAAGATAACTACTTTTTGAAGGTTAGGAGAAATACTGTCCATTGATTTACTTCAGCAACTGCCTGACACATAATAGATATTCAGTAATACTTTCTTTGCACCTCATAGCTTAAATGTCTTGAAGAAACAAAAATTGAATGCACAGGATCAAGGCACTAAAGCTTAGATAACACACTGCTGCATCGTTTCCCTGTTTTATCAAGATATCTTTCATCTTTATATCAGGCAATTTAGTGGCAACTCTTCGCTTTCCAACTGCGCACTGAGTCGGTCTCCTCCCCATTTTCCTAGTCGTCTTCGGTTGTGGATGTTGTAAACTCGACCATCCATCTCTCAAGGTCTTTGCTTCAAGGTTTCCCAGTGCTCTGGAGCTGTCCAAGCCCCGGAGGTACTCCGGGGAGGAAGACCTCAGATTCATTTGACGGGCTTGTGGAGGTTGGGGGTCTGCGGAGCCCCGTGTGGGTGGGGCTGGGCGCGGCCGGGGCGGGGCCGGCGAGGAGCCCTAGGGAAAGGGTGAAAGGCACAGTTGAGAAAGGCCCGCCGGGCATTGGTTTCACAGTTTCCACGAAGGCTTCGTGTGCAAGCCTGAGGAATCTAGGTGCCTCCCTCCTGCCTCGCCTTTCTTGATTCTAGAAGCTTCAGTAGGCTTTTCTGGGTTGCAGGGACCCGGAAGGGCAGCGGCTTCCACTCTGGGGGCGGGTCCCAAGGGTCTTGCTGCTGCTCTGGGGCCGTTTGGACTCCCGGTGTTGGGGGAGGGGTCAGGGAGGTGCTGCTCGCGTCTCCTTTTGCGCCTGCGCGGCGGGCTCCGAGCGGGTAGGAGCGCGTGCGCGGTGACGTGGACGTCCGGTGCGCGCGCGCAGGCTCTTCAGCTGGAGCGGACACACGGTGTGCGAACCGAACAGAATAACCCGCCCCCAGCGGGATGTGAAGGACTCCGGGTGAGGCCGGCCACGCCCCGCACGGTAACTCTCGGGCCTGGGTGGAGGGCATCGCTTAGTACTGGCCCGATTGGAGTTTTTCGAGAGTTTGAAGCTCTTGTGTATTTGAACGGCGTGAGAAACGTTTCGCTGAGAGAGCTTCGCACGCCCTCGCCAGGCCGGGCCTTGCGCGGGGCCGCCTTTGGCGCGCGCCTGTGGTCCCTGAGCGAGGCTGCGCATGTCACCTCGCGCGCGTCCCCGGTCTCACTTCCGCGTCGCTCAGCTACCTAACTGGGAACATCGACGCCAGAGAGAGCGGCCACGAGGCGGGAGGGGTGAGAAGCGCCCATGGCTCGGCCCTGCTCTCGCGTGTGTGGGGTGCCGCTCCGCGTGGTACCGTCCGTGTGACGACTTCTCGCCCGGCGCCGGGCTCTAGGTCGAGAGCCACGCTTACGCGCTTTTGAGTTTAGAGCCTAGGTCTCGTGGTTCTAGAGCTCCAAGGGAAACGGTGTTGGCGTCGCTTTTCTGAGGAACTTGGCGCAGCGTTTTGACACCTGTGCAAACGTCTTTTCTAACAAGTGATTTCCGGCCAAATTGTTTGAGGCAGGACGTCAAGTTTAATAAAGGAGGGCGAGGAAGTGAGCTGTAGGAGTGGGGACTTGGTAAACAAAGGACCGGTGGTGTGTAAGTGCAGAAATGAGGGAGGGGAAAACAGGTGGGAAGAGCAGGTGTTATTTTCTTTTTTCCTCTGTGGGGCAGCCTTTACCTAGTTTTGTTTATGGGGTTTCCCGTTTCTGTTAAATGGTCAAGTAGGTCTCTGCCCTCAGTGCAAGGTATCTGGGACATTAACATCACCCCCCCGCCCCCTCCAAAGCTCCGGTAGCCAAAGTTGAGGAATCTATGTGTCAGAAGAATATGGAGAAACTAGGGATCGTTTCAGACTGGGTCGGGAGAGCAAAAGTGGTAGTGTCTTGCTGTACAGATTTTTGCCTTGCCTTTCGAACCCTGGGAATGCCTTCTTCCTCTGGCCGGGGTGGAAGCAGGAACGGGTAAATGAGGTCTGAAAGGAGGGGTTACTGATGGCAGAGCAACATGAGAAAGCAAAGTGCACTCTTTTAGAGGGAAGATAACTTTCCCAAGGTTCGCCTCGCCGGAGCAAACACGTGTATCATGAGAAGTCTCGAGCCCACCCGCGCGTGTTGTAGAGCTTGCCAGGCTTATGCGGCTGAGTCCCTGGTTAACTGCTTGCTCTGTTCGTTCTTTTTGGGCACGATGCCGCGGCTAGGCTGCAGGGAAAGTGCCTGGGGGCGGCGTGACGGCTGCTGGGAAGGGGGTTGGCCGGGGAGGGTCTGGTGGCTGGTTCTGTAGTCTCCAAGGTAACAGAACGCGGTTGGGTCCCACAGAGCGATCATCGGGTTCCGGCCGGCGGCACGTGATCTGTCGGGACTCTTCCCCGGAAGAGCTTTCCTTGCGGCATTTTTTCACGTGGTTCTTGGCCAGCTGTCCTTTGCAGTTGAAAAGCGGCGGTTTGTGGGTCATTAATAGTCGACGGCGTCTGTTTCTCGCGGGGAAGGCAGTGAGACCGAGCCTTTTAGTTTCTTGCGTATCGGAACAGCGCTAGTGTTTCTTGCCGCCTACGGTTGTTTCTAGCGTTTGTGTGGGTTAAGTGGGTTGGGTCCACTTAACAGAAAACACAGGCTAAGGACTTGAGGAAATTCAGTGCCCTGGGTACCTTGGCATACTTACTTCAAGTTTGACTACTGCCCGTTTCTGCCTTAAAAGTTCTTCAAATTCTGCTTACCCAACTGCTAGGGACCTGTCAGCTTTCTGGCCCTGAGTTGTAGTTAGGGTCCATTCTTAGGAATAAAAAATCCTCCTGCGGCCAGCAGTAACAAATGATATCTGGGAAGAGAAGGAGGTAGTACTCTCTTACACAGGTGCAATTCTATGCCTTAAAACCTAAAAGTGTTTCAGATAATATTTTGACATTTGCCCTATAAGGTTGTGACGATAAAATGCCCAGGATATTTATTGTCTGTTCCGAAGTGAGTAGTTCTTAATAAAAGTAAGTACCATTTATTAAATTAGTAAAAACAAGCAAATGATGGTTAAGAGCGATTAAGAAAGTATTAATAGTTGGCTATTTTACTGTCTTTGCCACCATTTGCTTTCATTTTCTTATTATATTTATATCCACATTCTGTTTTTAAGAAACTTAAAATTTCTTGACCCAGTGTTTATTGGTAAACACTGAAATCTGAGTGAACCTGTTCTCTTGAAATTTGAGTTTCACAAATGTAATTTAACTTAACCATATTCTTATAGTGAAGGATTATATTAAGGAATATACTAACATCTTGGTGCCTGCCATACTACTGTATTTATTGTATGAAAGGTTGTAGAAGTTTGTAGCAATTTGGAAAACGTTCAGAATGTGTTGCTTAGCATTTGAATATTTGTGTTTTAAAATAATGGTATTGACCTGGAATTTTGATTTTGTGTTACTAATTTTTGGGGTTGAGCACAGTACATTAATCATTGAATTAGGAAACTATCTAGTAAAACTAGTGTATTTTGTGAGTTGTATGAGGATCATTGCTTTAGTAGATAAACATTTCCCAAAGAGGTCACTGGTGAAAAGACATTAAAATAGGGAGTCTGAAATTGTAACAATTTATGGAACTTGTCAGATTACTTACCTAAAAAATGTTTTCTATGATAGCTTTTGTGTGTGTATATGTCTTCTGGTGTGACATTTCAGAGTGTTACTGAATTTTCCCCTCCACAGCTTATTTTGTTGGCTTTTTATTGTAGCTATTTTATCTAGATAAAAAAAAATTTGATGTTGAAAAGCCGAATTGAAAGTTTTTGAATGTTAAGGTATATATGTACCAAAATTGTGGTTTTCATTAAAGCTTTTAGTTTCCCAGAGTATTTTTAGAATGTTGCTAGAAGATTTATTTCTTCATGAGTAGCCTACCCTTTTCTTTTCTTTATTATTATTATTATTATTATTTTGAGACGGAGTCTCACTCCAAGGCTAGAGTGCAGTGACGCTATCTCGGCTCATTGCAACCTCGTGCCTCATCCTCCCGAGTAGCTGGGACTACAGGTGCGCAACGCGACGCCCAGGGCTAATTTTTTGTATTTTTTGTAGAGAGAGGGTTTTGTCATGTTGGCCAGGCTGGTCTTGAACTCCTGACTTCGGGTGATTCGCCCGCCTCAGCCCCTCAAAGTGCTGGGATTACAAGCGTGAGCCACCGCTCCCGGCCTAGCCTACCCCTTTCTAAAGTACATTTGAGTTTTGCAGTTGGCTTAAGTAGACTTCAGAGTGGTCTTGGTGTGTCTGAAACAGCTGAATATCCTTAATTGACTGCCCTTTGATTAGAAAATTCAAATGTTTTACAATATTTATCTTAGAAAAAAAAGAAAATTCATATGGTAGCTCCAAACCTAGGCATATGCATATAGCGAAGTGGAATCTGTGCCTAGATAGATGTAGAATAACAATTTCATTCCATGTTCTTAAACCAGTAGCTGTTATGGCTCAAGATAGAGATGGTTTTAGTCATAAATTAAGTCTTTAATTCAATGCATTTTCATCAACTAATGGATTAATTTGATTAGTGGAGTTAAAAAACCGGCCTTATACAAATCATAAGTCAGAAAGTTTGTTTTCCTGTCTTCAGGCACATTTTTACATTTTTTTATTATATGCCTGTGCACAAAGTTGAAATAGGTTGATATGACTTCTCTGCACTAATTTTTTGCTTCGGCAGAAAGAAAAACTCAGTGTGTGTATATAAAGTTAGTGTAAAATTTACTTCAAGTGCAGTCTAATTTTCACTAAACTGGGTTTTTGTCAACTGCATCTTTGACGTTTCATAGATTAATCTTTAAAAGATAGTAATTTTTAAAGAATTGGTTAAAACTTCTCTGTCTTGGTTTTACCGGTAATGATCTGAAAACCAAAATTTTAGTTTATAGAAAGATAATGTTTAAGAAATTCGGCACCTTTTCGTGTAATTTATAGGTTTGGGATAACTAAATTTTTTTCATATACTTCTTTGCTGCCGTAGTCAAATGCACCTAAGGATGTTGTGCTCACGTGGAACACATACACACAAAGGATGTTTTGCATACTTATTCACAAAAATAGTTGGTGATTTGTAACAAAACCTTGAAGTTTATGAATTAAAAAGTACAAGCTAGGAGTTTGCATTGTTTGAATTATACATCATTGTAGAGGTATTTTTTTTTTTGCCAGTTCTTTAAGCTTTAATATTTTACCTTATTTGTGACTTCTGTTTAATTTTGTTTTATCAATCTCTGATAGGTATCGCCTAAGTGTGTTAGTTTTAGAAAACCAATCAACTTCATAAGTAAAAGCTTGAGGCAGCTTTTGAAAAGAATCACTGTAAATTTTATCTGTCTTTAAAAAATAAACTTCACATCAGAGGAGAGATTTTTTTTGTTGTTGTTGTTCCTGACCTTCCCTGATATTAGTGCTTTAGTGTTGGGAAGTGAATTTCTATTTTTATCTCTAGTCATAATAGGAAACAATAGTAAACCTTTTG
Source organism: Pongo pygmaeus (assembly GCF_028885625.2). Classification (NCBI taxonomy): domain Eukaryota; kingdom Metazoa; phylum Chordata; class Mammalia; order Primates; family Hominidae; genus Pongo; species Pongo pygmaeus. The sequence continues at coordinate 46,885,733 of NC_072389.2, forward strand.
AAGTCTTGATTTTAAAAATATCTATTATCTGTAGACTAACAGATATTTTAAGCTTTGGAGCTGTATGACCAATCTTGTAAGAAGAGGTAAAATTCAGATTAGGTGCTTTTGCTGCTCATCATTAGCTCTGATGAAAGGTAAAATACTTTTTAATTATAATGAAGAAGACTAATAAGTGGCTGAATTTGATTAAGATTACTGACCCACTTACACAGGAGTGGTGATGTAGCATCTTCCTTTTTGTATAACAACTAGAAGCTGTAGCTTTAATTTAGCATATTAGTTCGGTTGATTTTAGCAATCAGATTTTGTTTTTTTTTTTTTGAGACAGGGTCTCACTCTGTCATCTAGACTGGAGTGCAGTGGCACCATCACAGCTCACTGCAGCCTTGGCCTCCCCACCCCCAGGCTCAAGCGATCCTCTCACCTCAGCCACTCAAGTAGCTGGGACTACAGCTACACACCATTGTAGAGATGGAGTCTCACTGTGTTTTCCAGGTTGGTCTCAAACTCCTGGGCTCAAGCGATCCTCCTGCCTCAGCCTCCCAAAGTGCTGGGATTATAGGCATGAGCCACCATGGCCGGCCTCAGATTTCTTTATTATAACTTTGTATTGAGATATAATTCACATAACATATAATTCATCATTTTAAAGTATACACCAAAAAGAAATCCCACACCCATTAGCAGTTAGTCCCAGTTACCCCTTCCCCTGAAACCACTAATCTACTTTCTGTTTCTCTAGATTTGCCTGTGTTGGACATCTCATATAAATGGAATCATACAATATATGTGACCTTTTTCTTTATAACCTTTAATAATTAACTAATTTTAACTTTATTTTTTATTTTTTTAAAGTGATGGGGTCTCACTCTGTCTCCTAGGCTGGAGTGCAGTGATATGGTTATGGCTCACTGCAACCTGAACTTCCAGGGCTGCGGAAGGTGTCCTCCTGGCCACCATACCTGCTATTTTTTTTTTTTGGTAGAGACCGACTCTGGCTATTTTGACCAGGCTGGTCTTGAACTCTTGACCTCAAACGTTTCTCCCACATGGGCCTCCTAAAGTGATAGAATTACGGGTGTGAGCCACTGCACCTGCCCACCTGGCCTGTTTTTTAGTTTTTAAAGGTTGTGTGTTCACAAGGCGCAAAATTTAGAAAGTGTAAAAGGGTATCTTTTCCAAGTCATCAAGTTTTCCTTGGATATGACCAATACTACTGTTTTCTTTTCTGTCTTTCCAGCGATAGTCTGTGTAAAGCAAATATGTACATGTTCTTTTTCATTCTTTGGCTTTTTATTTATTTTAAAGACCGAAATACTGTCTATTTCTTTGACTTTAAAAAGGAAAAATCTTTTACAAGAGTTGAAAAACTACCTATCCGGTATTATGTTGACTGCTTGGATGATGGGATCGTTAGACGCCCAAACCTTATATTATGCAGTATACTCATGTAAACAAACCTGCACATGTACTCCCTGTCTGAAGTTTAAGAGGTACAATAAAAAACTTTTAAAAGATGTGTGGCATAATTTACAACTCTTCTGAACATTTTACGCTTAATATATCTTGTAGATATTTTTTGCATGCATTCATTAAGCTTATACATTCTCTTTTATGACTTAACATTCCACTCTATGGATATGTCATCATTTGTTTTACCATTTTAAGGACTTCTCTCTTCCTGTCTAGTCTTTTGCTGTTATAAGTGGGAATGCAGGGGATAATCTTGTATAGATATCATTTATCACAGGTGTGTGTATTTAAAATAAAGTCCTATAGTGGGTTTTAACAGTGAATTAAAAAAACTTAAAGTCCTGGAAAAACTTCTTTGTCGTAGGATGATATATGGATTTGTACTTTTGATATTTTCAAGTTGCCCTCTCATAGAGATTCTATTATTTTATGCTCCCAGTAACTGCTTAGGGGAGAATGCTGGTTGCTTAACCCTTTCCAGCACTACCAGGCTTTGATTTTTGCCAGTCTGATAAGTAAAAAAACAGTATCTCAAGATGATTTTAATTTGCTTTCCTCTTTACTATGTACATATTCATAGCCATTTGTGTTTATTATCCTTTACTCATTTTCCTGTTAGGTATTTGGTCTTGTTGATTTGTAGGAAGCCTTAAAAAATTATTATTACTGTTAATGTATTTTTATTTTATTTTTTTGAGTCAGAGTCTCGCTCTGTCACCCAGGCTGAAGTGCAGTGGTGCCATCTTGGCTCGTTGCAACTCCACCTCCTGGGTTCAAGCGATTCTCTTGCCTTAGCCTCCCGAGTACCTGGGATTATGGGCGCACACCACCATGCCCAGCTAATTTTTTTATTTTTAGTAGAGACGGAGTTTCACCATGTTGGCCAGGCTGGTCTTGAGCTCCTGACCTCAAGTAATCTGACCTCCTTGGCCTCCCAGAGTGCTTGGATTACAGGCGTGAGCCGCTGCTCCCGGCCGCTATTATTTTTTAATAGAGACGGACTTTCACTACGTTGGACAGGCTGGTCTGGGACTCCTGACTTCAAGCAGTCCTCCTGTCTTGGCCTCCCAAAGTGCTGGGATTGTAGGTGTGAGTCACCATGTCCAGCCCCCTTTTTATGTTAGGGAAATGAGTTCTTTATAAGTTGCAAATACCTTTTCCTGGTTAGTTTGTTTTTTGATTTTGCTTAAATGATTTTGCCAGATTAAAAAATTTACAGAATATTAAATTTTATTTTATTTTTATTTCTTTGAGACAGAGTCTTTCCCTGTCACCCAGTCTGGAGTGCAGTGGCGTGATCTTGGTTTAGTGCACCTTCTGCCTCCTAGGTTCAAGTGGTTCTGGTGCCTCAGCCTCCTGAGTAGCTGGGACTACAGGCGTGCGCCACCACACCAGGCTAATTTTTTTATTTTTAATAGAGATGGGGTTTCGCCATGTTGGCCAGGCTAGTCTCGAGTTCCTGGCCTTAAATGATCCACTGGCCTCGGCCTCTCAAAGTGCTGGGATTGCAGGTGTGAGCCACCACGCCTGGCATTATATAATATTAAATTTATCACTTTTTTTTTTTTTTTTTTGCCTTACTGGTTTTAGATTTTGTGTCTTATCAAAAAACTTTTCTCAGGATTTAGGAATAAAAAAATTAAATATTAGATTCATCTGGAATTTATTTCAGTGTAAGGTCCATTGAGTTCCATTGATTTGTCATGGCTTCTTTAAATGTGTGTACTAAGAAGTTAGATAGCTTTTTACTTATTTATGGAACCATGTCTTCTGAACCATATGAAGAGCTAATTCTGTACAATTAGCTCTTTGGGATGAAAATGGAAATTTACTTATTTAATTTACTCATCACCGGGGAACTTGCTATATAAAGGAATCTTCTGGCAAATTAATTCATGAAGTGTTAGGATGCTTTAAAAATGCATAACCTTCAAATTTAACTTTTTAATTTTGTATACTTTTATTTTTTTGTAATGAATATACTCTTTTGTTTCTTTGTGTGAGATTATAGTATTTATAGTGAATTGTTAGAGGATTAGGATATAAGCACCTTAACTAATTGGATTAAAATGAACTTTAAAAAAATGATTAGATATTCCAGAATAAATATTCTTACTGTGATTGAAAGAAAAGCTTAGAAGCAAAGTCTTAGAAGAATTTAGGATATTTTGGGGGTGACATAATTGTTCTTGTATTTTTGTTCAAGAAATAAATACTCACTTGATTAAAGGGTGTTTTTTGTTTTTGGTTTTTTTTTGCTTGTTTCTTAGGATGGGAAGGCCATTGTGACTATGTGGTGATTACAGTTGTCTTACTACTGAGTTTCCTACTGAAATCATGGAGGAGAAACAGCAGATTATATTGGCTAATCAAGATGGTGGAACAGTAGCAGGAGCAGCACCTACCTTCTTTGTCATCTTAAAGCAGCCAGGAAATGGCAAAACTGATCAAGGAATTTTGGTTACTAATCAGGATGCCTGTGCTTTGGCTAGTAGTGTGTCATCACCAGTAAAATCTAAAGGGAAGATTTGCCTTCCAGCTGATTGTACTGTGGGTGGAATCACTGTTACCCTCGATAACAATAGTATGTGGAATGAGTTCTATCATCGAAGCACAGAGATGATTCTGACCAAGCAAGGAAGACGCATGTTTCCTTACTGTCGTTATTGGATAACAGGTTTAGATTCAAATTTGAAGTATATTCTTGTCATGGATATATCTCCTGTGGATAACCATCGTTATAAGTGGAATGGTCGTTGGTGGGAACCCAGTGGGAAGGCTGAACCTCATGTTTTGGGGAGGGTTTTTATTCATCCAGAATCTCCTTCCACAGGTCATTATTGGATGCATCAACCAGTATCTTTCTATAAACTCAAACTTACCAACAATACACTGGACCAAGAAGGGCATATCATCTTGCACTCTATGCATCGTTACCTGCCGAGGCTTCATTTGGTGCCTGCAGAAAAGGCTGTGGAGGTGATACAATTAAATGGCCCTGGTGTCCACACTTTTACCTTCCCACAGACTGAATTCTTTGCAGTAACAGCTTATCAGAACATTCAGATTACTCAGCTGAAAATAGATTACAATCCATTTGCCAAAGGCTTTCGGGATGATGGGCTGAATAGTAAGCCCCAGAGAGATGGAAAACAAAAGAACAGCTCTGACCAAGAAGGGAATAATATTTCCAGTTCTTCTGGTCATCGGGTCCGTCTTACAGAAGGTCAGGGGTCAGAGATACAACCAGGTGATTTGGATCCTTTGTCAAGGGGTCATGAAACATCAGGCAAGGGTTTGGAGAAGACTTCCCTTAATATAAAACGAGACTTTCTTGGTTTCATGGATACTGATTCAGCACTTAGTGAAGTTCCTCAATTGAAGCAAGAGATTTCTGAATGGTAAGTAGTAGTTTTTCTGTTCTTAGAAATAAAAGGAAGATTGAGATGGGCCAGGTGTTGGATTTAACATCTTGGTTCTGTGGAATGCTACAGATGTTGATAAATGTAAGCCACTATAAAATATACTACAACTGCTTTTACATTGTGTGAAGTGACATCATTTTTCTGTAATGAGAATCAGTTGGGTTCAGGATCTAGAATTATAGGCAAATTGGATAACTTATCAGAATTATTCATATGTATTTAGAATGTTCCTTGATATCCTTGGGGGATTGGTTCCAGGACCACCCAAGAATACCAACACCTGACTACATTTGAGACTCCATCTCAAAAAAAAAAAAAGAAAATCATAGCAATTACAACAACATAGATGAGCCTAGAGAATACTATGCTAAGTGAAATAGGCAAAACAAAAAAAGACAAATACTGCAAAATATTCATAAAAGTAGAAAGTAGAATGGTGGATGCCAGCAAGTAGAGAGAGACTGAAAGATGTTGGTCAAAGGGTACAAAGCTTCAGTTATGCCAGGTAAATTTTAAAGAAAGAGTAAGCATACTGTTTTTTTTTGAGACGGAATCTCGCTCTGTCGCCAGGGCTGGAGTGCAGTGGCACGATCTCCGCTTACTGCAAGCTCCGTCTCCTGGGTTCACGCCATTCTCCTGCCTCAGCCTCCCGAGTAGCTGGGACTACAGGTGCCCGTCACCACGCCAGGCTAATTTTTTTATATTTTTAGTAGAGACGGGGTTTCACTGTGTTAGCCAGGATGGTCTCGATTTCCTGACCTCATGATCTGCCCGCCTCGGCTTCCCAAAGTGCTGGGATTACAGGCATGAGCCACCGCGCCCGTCCGTAAGCATACTATTTTAACAAGTAATAATTTTAAGCTGCTTCTTTGGTTGGGCAATTTATGGATTAGGATATCCCTCAGGCAGTAAATTCACAAATATTAGATATAAATAACGACTCTGAATCCATTTTGTGCTTTGTATAGGTAAGTTTTGTTTCCATTATGATTTGGCATTATTTTTCTTCCCTTCTTCAATTATAGTAGGCCCACATCTACTGGTTCTGCATCCACAGATACAGCTGGCCAACTAAGGGACTTGAGTATCCTCAGATTTTGGTATCTGGGGAGGGTCCTAGAACCTAGTCCTCTTCAGATACAGAAAGTTGCCTGTAATCATGAGTTGTCTATACAATCAATATTCCATGGAGGCTGCAGCTGTACATTCAACTAACCACAAATCCAAAATATTTGGGATGAGATGGCGGGGAGGATTTCACAAAGTTCCAAAAAGCAAAACTTGAATTTGACTATTGTGAATGATGCTGTTTTTTCTTTTTGTTTGAACTTGCCTTATTTTTGTTTGTTTATTTTTTTTGAGACGGAGTCTCACTCTGTCGCCCAGGCTGGAGTGCAGTGGTGCCATCTCGGCTCACTGCAACCTCTGGCTCCCAGGTTCAAGCTATTCTCCTGCCTCAACCTCCCAAGTAGCTGGGATTACAGGTATGTGCCGCCATGCCCAGCTAAATTTTTTGTATTTTTTTTAGTAGAGGTGGAGTTTCACCATGTTGGCCAGGCTGATCTCAAACTCCTGACCTCAGGTGATCCACCCGCCTCTGCCTCCCAAAGTGTTGGAATTACAGATGTAAGCCACCGCGCCCGGCCTGAACTTGCCTTATTTTGATTTTTAAACCCAAGTTCAGCAAAAGTAAAGAAGTCCCTGCACACAAATTTCCTTTACTTTCCTTTTCTTGCTAAAATTGTAGGCCACTAACGGCTACTATTTTTTGAATTTGGAATCTCCGTGCTCATGAGTTCCCCTTGTCTTGTCTGTGAGCTGGTTATTGCTTTGCTTTTTCTAAGGATTGTTGCAGCAGGAGGAAGTGCTGCTCAAGCAATGCATACAGTTTTTTTGTCAAAGGGGAAAGGTTCTTTCAGGTTATACTTTTTGCTGTCGTATTGTTTGTAATTGCAACTGGTGGATGCCATCTTTAAACTTGATTCTTCAGCCACAGCTTAATCATCTTGATTATCTAACATAATTAAAATAAGATTTAAACAGTTGACCACAAATTATATTTTTACCCTTGTTATCCAGAAACAGTTTATTGTACCGTTGGATGACGCGGAATTTATTGAAATTCCTTTAGAGGATAGGGCCTGAAGGAGTTTGTTAGGTGAAAGGGTCAGATGTATGTTTTGTTTGTTTTTCGAGACAGTGTATGGCTCTGTCACTTAGAATGGGTGCAGTAGCGCATTCACGGCTCACTGCAGCCCTGACTTCCTGGACTTGGGTGTTCTCCTACCTCAGCCTCCTGAATAGCTGGGACTACAGGCATGCACCACCATCCCTGGCTAATTTTTTTGTATTTTTAATAGAGACGAGGTTTTGCCATGTTGCCCAGGCTGGTCTCAAACTCGTGAGCTGAAGCGATCTGTCAGCCTTGGCCTTTCACAGTGCTGGGATTACAGGCATGAGCCGCCACACCCAGCCGGGCTTATTTTTTTGTTATAGAAGGCAGCTGTTGGGATTACATATGGTTAAGCTTTTGATTTTAATGGATCAAGAGAGTGGTTCAGATTTATTAACGTATAGTATCTCTGTCACTAAAGGGAGAAAAGCATCTTGAATCATGCTCCAAGAAATAGCATTATCTTTATGTGCGAAAATGGTATTTAGCTATATGTAAACTTTTTCTCTAAATGCTTGATATGGAAGCAGAAATTATTTTTAGGCAGGAGTTGGGCAAATCTGGCCTATAGCCTATTTTAGTATGTATACAAGAATATGTGACAGAGACCATAGATGATTGTAAAACGTAAAATATTTACTATCTGTTCCTTTACAGGAAAAATTTGCTAACCTCTGATTTAAGGGTTTAAAAAATTATATACACATGCGTGTGCACACACACACACACTATTTTCCCATTTTCTATTCAGTTACTGATACATGATTGCTCTGTCGTTCTGCTTTGTTTTAGCTAATGTTATTGGGAAACACACTGATCTTTAGTCAGGCTTTATTTGCTACATTTGGGTTGCTTGACCATTTTTCTCCTACTTTAAACTCTTATTTTTTCTTCCTTGGCTTTTACCATACCATTCACGTGGTTCTCCTAATTCTTGATTTTTTCCCTTCTTTCAGTTATTCTTACTGACTCCTTATATTATAATATATTCAGATATTTATTAAATGAAGGTTATTTCCTAGTATTATGCTCTTGTAGTCCTTATTTTTTCTTTCTTTCTTTTTCTTTTTTGAGACAGAGTCTTGCCCTGTTGCCCAGGCTGAAGTGCAGTGGTGTGATCTTGGCTCGCTGCAACCTCTGCCTCCTGGGTTCAAGCGATTCTTGTGCCTCAGCCTCTGGATTAGCTGGAATTACAGGTGCATGCCACCATGCCTGGCTAATTTTTGTATTTTTAGTAGAGATGGGGTTTCACCATGTTGGCCAGGCTGGTCTTGAACTCCTGGCCTCAAGTGATCCTCCTGCCTCAGCTTCCCAAAGTGGTAGGATTACAGGCGTGAGCTACCATGCCCAGCTGTTGTAGTCTTTTTCTTTCTTTCTTTTTTTTTTGAGATGGAGTTTTGCTCTTGTTTCCCAGGCTGGAGTGCAGTGGCATGATCTTGGTTCAGTGCAACCTCTGCTTCTTGGGTTCAAGTGATTCTCCTGCCTTAGTCTCTGGAGTAGCTGGGATTACAGGCACGTGCCACCACGCCTGGCTAATTTTTGTATTTTTAGTAGAGACGGGGTTTCACCATGTTGGCCAGACTGGTCTCGAACTCATGACCTCAGGTGATCCACCTGCCTCAGCCTCCCAAAGTGCTGGAATTACAGGCGTGAGCCACCCCGTCCCTGGCCATCTTGTAGTCTTATCTATGACTTTGACCTCTTCTCCCATCTAATACTGATTATTATTATGTTTTGAGACGGAGTCTTGCTCTGTCGCCCAGGCTGAAGTGCAGTGGCGCGATCTCGACTCACGGCAACCTCCGCCTCCTGGGTTCAAGCAATTCTGCCTCAGCCGCCCGAGTAGCTGGGATTACAGGCACGTGCCGCCATACCCGGCTAATTTTTGTAGTTTTAGTAGAGGTAGGCTTTCGCCATGTTGGCCAGGCTGGTTTTGAACTCTTGACCTCAGGTGACCCACCTACCTCAGCTTCCCAAGTGCTGGATTACAGGGGTGAGCCACTATATCCAACCAATTATTATTTTTTATTTTTATTTTTAGACAGAGTCTGGCTCTATTGCCTCAGCTGGAATGCAGTGGTGCGATCTTGGCTCACTGCGCTTCTGCCTCCCAGGTTCAAGCAATTTTCCTGCCTCAGCCTCTGGGGTAGCTGGGATTACAGGTGCCTGCCACCACGCCCGACTAATTTTTTTGTATTTTCAGTAGAGATGGGGTTTCACCATGTTGGCCAGGCTGGTCTCGAACTCCTGACCTCAAGTGGCCCGCTCGCCTCAGCCTCCCAAAGTGTTAGGATTGTAGGCATGAGCCACTATGCCTGGCTTAATAGTGATTATTTTTATTTTTATTTTTATTTTTTTTTAGACAGAGTCTCGCTGTGTCACCCAGGCTGAAACATAGTGGCGTGATCTGGGCTCACTGCAACCTCCGCCTCCTGGGTTCAAGTGATTCTCCTGCCTCAGCCTCCTGAGTAGTTGAGACTACAGACACATGCCACCACGCCCAGCTATTTTTTGTATTTTTAGTAGAGATGGGGTTTCACCATGTTGGTCAGGATGGTCTCGATCTCTTGACCTCTTGATCCGCCCACCTCGGCCTCCCAAAGTGTTGGGATGACAGGCGTGAGCCACGGCACCCGGCCAATAGTGAATATTTTTAAAGCCACTGATGTTTCTAGCTTATTTGTCTCTCTTCTTAGTTCCAGACCTCTAGATCAAAATGTTCATTATTATAGACAATTCCAGCTGAATTTTTCTTTTTACTTTAAATCCTGCCCTTTTTTTTTGCATTAGCTATGATAGTCATTCAAATCGGAAACCTCTGCATTATTTTTGCCTCCTTACATAAATCTGTTAAGTTATTCTCCTATTGATGTATATTTGGATTGTTTCTAGTTTTTGACTGTTATGAATAAAACTACAAACTTTCTTACATGTGTCTTTGGTGGACATACGCACTAGTTTCTTTTTGTTACATGTCTAGGAGGAGAATTGCTGGGTCATACAGTAGGCATACTTTTAGTAGACACTGCCAGAATTTTCCAAAAGGATCATACCAGCTTATACTTCCACCAAAAATGTATGATGAGAGTTCCTGTTACTTCTACATCTTTGTTAGCACATGTGGTATTGTCTTTTTTGTTTTTAGCTATTCTGGTTTCACTATCTTTAGAGGCTACTGCTGCTTTTTTTTTCCCCCCTTTCTTTTTTTTTGAGTCAGGATCTTGCTGTTTGTTTCCCAGGCTGGAGTGCAGTGGCAGGTTCATGGCTTGCTGTAGCCTTGACCTCTTGGGCCCTACTGATCCTCCTGCCTCAGCCTCCCTAGTAGCTGGGACTACAGGCATGCACCACCACGCCCAGTTAATTTTTAAAAAAGATTTATGTAGAAACGGGATCTTACTATGTTGGCCAGGCTCGTCTCAAACTCCTGGCTACAAGGATCCTCCTACCTCAGCCTCCGAAAGTGTTGGGATTACGGGAGTGAGCCACTGTGCCCAGCTGTTTAGAGGCTTCTAATTCCATTAATGGATGACTGCTTATTTCCTGTAAGCAGAAATTCATCTTTGCCATCCCCTTTTTGTATGTTTACCTATTTCTTCTTTTTAAAAAAATTGTAGCTGTAGAGGGCAAAATCAATTCATACCCTCTTTTACGTGACCTTCAAACGTTTGGGGAAAAATTACACTCCTTTATGATTTCTGTTATCTTTTATTCAGTCATTCACTAAGTGTAACTGAATACCTTTTAGTTTCAGGTACTTTTCTAAGTACCAAATGAAACAAATTCCTGCATTATGGATCTTAGGTTTTACATAATTCCAACCTAAGCACAGATCATTCAGCTTTTCCATGTGTGACATAGTTTTCAGATGTTTTTCCGTTTGATTAGTTGATTGCACACTACCATGGGTGAACCTGGAGTTTCTGGCACATATATTTTTCTCCCAAGAAAGCTCATCAGAATGCAAGTGAGTGAGAATGACATTATTATAGAGAGAATCACTCTGGTTTGGGTTTTTTTTTTTTTTTTTTGAGACAAAGTCTCGCACTGTTGTGCCAACTGGAGTCCAGTGGTGCAATCTTGGCTTACTGCAACCTCCACATCCTGGGTTCAAGTGATTCTCCTGCCTCAGCCTCCCAAGTAGCTGGGATTTCAGGCACCTGCCACCAAGCCTGGCTAATTTTATGTAGAGATTTCACTATGTTGGCCAGGCTGGTCTCATGATCCGCCCGCCTTGGCCTCCCCAAGTGCTGGGATTACAGGCGTGAGCCACCATGCCTGGCCTGGTTTGATATATTTAAAACAAGAATTAATTCACAAATGTCAATATTAGACAAATATGAACAGTTTTACAAAAATACTGTTCCCACAATCTAGAATCCTGCTTTTTTTCCTCAACATTGTGCATTCTATGGCAGGCATTTTTAAGGGGCTGTGTTAGTATCCATAAGATGTATTTAATCAGTTCTGTGTTGATGGACCTTGAAATTGTTTTAGTTTTTTTAGCCACTACAAATAATGCTTCAGTAAAATTTCTTACACACATTTTTTATATACGTTTGCAAATACAGTGATTAATTCTTAGGAATGGAATTGCCTAGATCAAGATTTTAAGTTTTAATTAATTGCTAAATTATATTCTAAAAGGTTATAACCATTTATATCCCTACCCATAGTACATGAGCCTGCTGATTTTCGTATCATCTTTACTGTAGTCCAAAATACCATCCCCACTGCATAACATCTACCTGGTTTCCCAGCTGCTTTCCCCCCCAAAATCCCATGCTCTATTTGGTAGACAGAAAGATCTTTGAAAAATATGACTTACAGGGGATTATGTCCCCTCTTAAAATTCTTCAGTGGCTTTCCATTGCACTTAAAGGCCACTTGCCTGATCTCTTTGGCCTTATCCCATTTATCTGTTGATGGACACTTGGATAGCTTCTACCTTTTTGCTATTGTGGATAATGGAGTTACGAATTTTTTTTTTGGAGATTGAGTCTCGCTGTGTCGCCCCCAGGCAGGATTGCAGAGGTGTGATCTTGGCTCACGGCAACCTCTGCCTCCTGTGTCCAAGCGATCCTCCCACCCCAGCCTCCAGAGTAGCTGGGATTACAGACATGTGCCACCACACCCAGCTAATTTTTTTATTTTTATTAGAGGCAGGGTTTCGCCATGTTGGCCAGGCTGATTTCGAACTCCTGACCTCAGGTGATCCACCCACCTCAGCCTCTCAAGTGCTGGATTACAGGAGTGAGCCACTGCACCTGGCCAATGAATTCTTTTGGGTATATACCCAGGAGTAGAATTGCTGGATCATATGGTGATTCTATTTTTAATTTTTTGAGGAACCACAATACTGTTTTCCAAAGTGCCTGAACCACTCTGTATTCCCATCAACAGTGCACAAGTGTTCTAATTTCTCCTTATCCTGGCCAGCACTTACTGTTTTTAATAATAGCCATCTTAATGGGTATGAAGGGATAGCTCGTTGTGGTTTTTAATTTGCATTTCCCTAATGATTAACAATGTTATTCAGGCATTTTTTCACGTTTATTTACCATTTGTATAAGGAGGAATGTTTATTCAAGTGCTTTGCCCATTTAAAAATTGAGTCATTATTTTGTTATTGAGATGCAGGAGTTCTTTATATATTTTGGATATTAATCCATTAGATAAATGATTTGGAAATCTTTTCTCTCATTCTGTGGCTTGTTCTTTTCATTCTTATATAGTGTGTTTTGATGCACAAGTTTTTAATTTTAATGAAGTACAATTTTCCTATTCTTTATTCTCTTGACTGTGCTTTTGATGTTATGCTTAAGAAACCATTGCCAAATCTAACATTGGAAAGAGTTTCCCTTATGTTTCTTACTAAGAGTTTTATAGTTTTACTTCTTAAGTTTAGGTCTGCAATCAATTTTGATTTTTTTTTTTTTTTTGAGACAGAGTCTTGCTCTGTCACCCAGGCTGGAGTGCAGTGGTGTGATCTCGACTCACTGCAACCTCTGCCTCCCAGGTTCAAGTGATTCTCCTGCCTCAGCCTCCCGAGTAGCTGGGATTACAGGTGCTCGCCACCATGCCCGGCTAATTTTTGTATTTTTAGTAGAGATGAGGTTTGGCTATGTTGGCTAGGCTGGTGTCCAACTCCTGACCTCAAGTGATCTGCCCGCCTCAGCCTCCCAAAGTGTTGGGATTACAGGCATGAGCCACCATGCCTGAGTATTTTTATTAGTGGTGTAAGGTAAGGCTTCAGCTTCATTCTTCTGCATGTGTGTATCCAGTTTTCCTGTCACCATTCATTGAAAAGACTGTCCTGGCTGGGTGCTGTGGCTCACGCCTGTAACCCCAGCACTTTGGGAGGCTGAGGCGGGCGGATCACGAGGTCAGAAGTTGGGGACCAGTGTGGCCAGCATAGTGAAACCCTGTCTCTACTAAAAATACAAAAAAAATTATCCAGGCATGGTGGCGCACACCTGTAGTCCCAGCTACTCAGGAGGCTGAGGCAGGAGAATTGCTTGAACCCGGGAGGCGGCAGTTGCAGTGAGCCGAAATTGCACCATTGTCCTCCAGCCTGGGCAGCAGAGCGAGACTCCATCTCAAAAACAAAACAAAACAAAACAAAAAAAAAACACAAAACGAAAAAACAAGACTGTCCTTTTCCCATTGAATGGTCTTTGCACCTGTTGAAAATCAATTGACCACATACGTGCGGATTGATTTCTCAGCTCTCTGTATTCTGTTCGCCTGTATGTTTATGTTTATCTTTATGCCAGTGCCACATTATTTTGATTACTAGACATTTTCAAATTGGACAGTGTGAGACCACCAACTTTGTTCTTATTTTTCAAAATTGTTTTTGCTATTTAAGGTCCCTTGAGATTCCATTTTCTTTTTTTTCTTTTTCTTTTCTTTTTTTTTTCAAGACTGAGTCTTGCTCTGTGGCTCAGGCTGGAATGCAGTGGTATGATCTCGGCTCGCTGCAACCTCCGCCTCCCGTGTTTAAGCAATTCTTCTGTCTCAGCCTCCTGAATAGCTGGGACTACAGGTGCGCACCACCACGCCCGGCTAATTTTTTGTATTTTTAGTGGAGATGGGGTTTCACCATATTGGCCAGGCTGGTCTTAAACCTCTGACCTTGTGATCCGCCCCCCTTGGCCTCCCAAAGTGCTGGGATTACAGGATTATAGGCATGAGCCACCGCGATAGGCCGAGGTTTCATTTTCTACTTCTGAAAAATCCCGTTGGGATTTTGATAAGGATTTTGTTGAATTCGTTCAACACTTTGGGTTGTCTTCCTATTCATGAACATGGGATATCTTTCCATTTTAAGTTTTTTCAGTAATGCTTTTGTGGTTTTCATTGTAAAAGTGTTTTGCTTTCTTAGTTAAATCTATTCCTAAGTATTTTATTCTTTTTGATGCTATTATATATTGAGTGGTTTCCTTTTCTTTTTATATTGCTCATTGCTGTTTTATATTGCATATTGTTCATTGTGTAGAAATACAATTGATTTTTGTGTGTTGAGTTTGTATCCTTCAACTTTGCTGAATTGTTTATTAAGTGAGTGGTTTGCGTGTGTGTGTCGTGTTGTGGGGGGGACTGAGAGTGCGTTTTTTTGTGTGTATGTGTGGGTTTTTGAAAGTTTTCTCTATATAAGATTGCACCATCTATTAAAAGAGATATCTTTACAAACTCCTTGACAATTTGAATATGCTTTTTTTCTTTTTCTTGTCTGATTGCTCTAAATAGGACTTTCAGTAGTAGGTGGCAAATAGTGGCAAAAGTGGGAGCATTATGGTTGTAGTTTGTCTTTTTCTAGTGATTAGCAAAGTTGAACACCTTTTTGTATTATTTATTGACCGTTGGGGTTACTCAGGTGATTGTGTACGTGTGTGTATATTCTTAGACACTGTTTTCTTCCCTTGATCAATTTGTCTACACTTAGGGCCCAAATCACATTGTTTTAATTGGTATAGCTTTATGATGGTAACTGCCTGACCATGGTCCCACTGTATTCTACCTCTGTGGTAAGGCATTTTTCTAACTAGTCATTGTTGGTTCTTTACTTTGATGCATTTCTTACTCTGTCTCTTGAGTGTATTGCTCAGGTTGTTGCAGCATTCTTTCTTCTAGTTTTGCCCTTGTCAGAATTATAATTTTTAAAAGGAAATTCAATACTGTTACTAATCTGCATAACTTTTCAGAGGTACACAGTTGCCTTACAATTTAAAAAATTAAGTAAAAATAGTACTATTCTGTTTTAACACCCCCTGATGTATTGAATAAGAACCCATAGTTCGTCTCCATAGGTTGAAATACATGGTCCCCAACAAGACTGCACCTAGTTGAGACATTAACCACAACTGGAGATCCTAGGCCACCTGTACTTTTCACCAGTTGGCTACAAATCCTGAGATTCTCACAATCTCCCTCAGGTTCACTAATTCACTAGACTCATAGAACTCAGGAAAACACTGTATTTAGAATTAGAATTTTGCTGTAAAGAATACAAATTAGGACCAGCCTAATGAGACGTAAAGAACAAGGTCTGGGAGGGTCTCACATGCAGAGCTTCCATGCCCTCTCCCCATGGAAACATATAGGGTACATCACCCTTCTGGGACATCAATGTGTTCACCAACCAGGAAGCTTTATTAAGCTTTGGTATTCAAAATTTTGGGGGTTCATTACATAGGGGTAATTGACAAAATCTGTGATTGAACTTAATCTTCAGTTCTTTTCCCCACCCTAAAGGTTGAGCTGGCTCAGAGTCCCAGTTCTTTAATCACAGTGTTGTTGTTTTTGGAGACCAGCGCCATCCTGGATCTGTTTAGGGGGTCTACCACAGGTCATGTCATTAGCATAAACTCAGGTGTGAGCCAGTGGGTTCATGAATGACAGTCCCTTCTGTCACTCTGGAAATACCAAAGATTTTAGAAGCTTTGTACCAGGAACCCTGGACAAAGACCAGACAAGCTCGTTATACAGCAAATACATAATACATAATTTTAAAAGATTAAATAAAACCACTTATGATGAAAAATAGTAGTGACTTGGCTTTACCATTTTTCACCCCCTAGTTTTCTTTATACAGGAAATTAGTTTTTCCATTTTAGCTATTTCTTGTGGTATTTGTCTCTGTCTAGGTCATATGCATAATGCCAAATAATTATCAATTTTACATGTAATCCATTTAAAATTATTTTCTAGTACAATATATAGGCCGTTTAGTTGTTACTGTTTTTAAATCCTCGTAGTATACTCTTTTTTTTTTTTTTAATTCTGTTAGTGTCATTATCATAATTTTTGGTCAACTAATTTTTCTTTCTTTTTGAGACAGAGTCTCACTTGGTTGCCCAGGCTGGAGTGTAGTGGGTGATCACAGTTCACTGCAGCCTCAACCTCCCAGGCTCAAGTGATCCTCCCACCTCAGCCTCCCGAGTAACTGAGACTCCACCTTGCTTGGTTAATTTTTTTATTTTTGTAGAGATAGGGTTTCACCATGTTTCCCAGGCTGGTCTTGAACTCCTGCGCTGAAGTGATCCTCTTGCCTTGGCCTCCCAAAGTGCTGGGATTACAGGTGTGAGGCACCATGCTTGGCCAAATAATCCATTTTTTTATGTTATGAGATAAATATTCTATACTGCTGAGCCAAATGTCATGCTATGAATTAATTTTCTTTTATAACTTTGTTTTGTAGTAAATTATTGCTTTTTGTTTTTAAATATTTGTAGTTTTATATGTACTGGTGCTTATTCTACCCACATTCTTTTTTTGTTTTTCCGAGACGGAGTTTTGCTCTTATTGCCCAGGCTGGAGTGCAATGGTGCGATCTCGGCTCACTGCAACCTCTGCCTCCCAGGTTCAAGCGATTCTCCTGCCTCAGCCTCCCGAGTAGCTGGGATTACAGTCATGTGCCACCATGCCCGGCTAATTTTGTATTTTTAGTAGAGATGGGGTTTCTCCATGTTGGTTAGGCTGGTCTCGAACTCCCGACCTCAGGTGATCTGCCTGCCTCGGCCACCCAAAGCGTTGGGATTACAGGCGTGAGCCACTGCACCCGCCTTCTACCTACATTATGTAATAAAATCTTTTGGTTCATTCATACACATACACACACACACGTACATATATGTGCATACACATATTCATCTATTGAAAGTAAATTTTTGTGTGTACCTCCTCTGCATACTTCCTTCGGGAGCTCTTTATTCTCCTTTGCCAATCTGATCTGGTTGTTCTCTAGGCCCCTACCAAGCTGCCATCTTGGGATTTTCCTTTGCTATCATCCTGCTAACTTTACATTTGCTATTTTCATATAGGTTCTTTTTATTTATTTATTTATTTTTTTGAGATGGAATCTTGCTCTGTTGCCCAGGCTGGAGTGCAGTGGTGTGATCTCGGCTCACTGCAACCTCTGCCACCTGGGTTCAAGGGATTCTTCTGCCTCAGCCTCCCAAGTAGCTGGGACTACAGGCTCATGCCTCCACGCCCGGCTAATTTTTGTGTTTTTGGTAGAGACAGGGTTTCACCATTTTGGCCAGGCTGGTCTTGAGCTCCTGACCTCAAGTGATCCTCCTGCCTCAGCCTCCCAAAGTGCTGGGATTACAAGTGTGAGCCACTGCACCCGGCCTCATGTAGGTTCTTTTGTGTCCTGTATCTTAAGCTGTCTTTACTGGTTTGTGTTGTTTTTGTTGTTTTGTGAAGTTCATTTTTCAGTTGTTTCTTTAGAAAGTATCTATAGAACATAGAATTTTAAGATGTTTAAGCAAAATTACTAATGATGAAAATAGTTCCCAGCTTCACTTCTCTTCACCCCTCAATTTCTTCTTATATGTTGGGAATTGGCTTTATTCTGCTTCTCAAACTTTATAAAATTGTTTCTGTAACGAGTTCTTTGAAAATGTGTTGTTGCCTCCCAGTTTTCCTGTTGAGAAGTTTGATGCCATGTTTTGCTCTGGTGATTTGAATGTAACCTTGCCCCCTTCTGCTTTCAGAACCTTTTATTGATCCCTCATATTATGAAATTTCAGTTATAAGCCTTGATGTGGTGGTTCTCATCATTGTACTGTGCTTTATTTTTTTAAATTGAGACAGGGTTTTGCTTTGTTACCCAGGCTGGAGTGCTGGGACACAATCCATGGCTCACTGAAAGCTTGGTCTCCTGGTCTCCTCAAGTGATCCTCTCACCTCAGCCCCCTGAGTAGTTGGGACTGACTACAGGTGTGCACCACCACACCTGGCTAATTTTTTATTTTTATTGTTTGTAGATACAAGGTCTCACTGTGTTTCCCAGGTTGGTCCCTGCCTCCTGGGCTCAAGCAGTCCTCCTGCCTCAGCCTGCCAAGAGCTCTTTTATTTTCTTCTGTACTCTACATTTCTCTTTTCCAGTGGATTTCTTAGTTCTTTGTTTTATTAATTAAAGCACTAGTTTTTTTTTTTTTTTTTTTTTTGGTTGGAGATAGGGTCTCACTTTGTCACCCGGGCTGGAGTGCAGTGGCGTGATCTTGGCTCACTGCAGCCTTGACCTCCTGGGGTCAAGTGATCATCCCACATCAGCCCCATAGGTAGGTAGTTGGGACTACAGGCATGAACACTTGGCTAATTATTTTTTTGTAATTTTTGTGGAGACAGGGTTTCGCCATGTTGCCCAGGCTGGTCTTGAACTCCTGAGCTCAAGCAATCTGCCCATCTTGACCTCCCAAACTGCTGGGATTACAGGCGTGACCCACTGTGCACGGCCTAAGCACCAGTTTTGTTTTTTTTCCCTTTCCTTTTTTTAAAAAAATTATTTTTAAGTTCCTGGATACATGTGTAGGTTAGTTACATAGGGCATGCTAAGTTTTATGGAAATTTATGGAAGGCGTTATAATATGGGTTCTTCTTATGTGCACCCTTATTGCCTATATATATGTTTATCATAGCATCTGTTAATTTACATCATATTGTCTACTTGTCTCTCTCCTGCACTGGCCTGTAAATTTCTTGAATGTAGAGACAGTGCTTTATTTACTTTGTTAACCTCTGTGCCTAACAAAATGTCTGGCATTACTGGGCACTCAGCAAATGTTAAGTGAATGAGTTTTATCATGCGTATTTAAAACTTTCTTAATGTGTCTTAGAGTGGCTGGTGTTGTCACACATTAATATGTAGTGTTATTTGTTGCATTGATTACATAATGCCAACAAAAAAAAATCCTTTTAATTAACTGATGTTTGTAATTCATTGATTTTGCCTAGGTATTCTTTTGCCTAATTTATTTGGATAGAAGAGACTTCTCAGAAGAATGAAACTTAACTGTAAAATTTTTTCCCCAAGGCAAGATTTCATGCATCATGTATAAAGTTTTTGTTGGAAAATAGAAGAAATCCTTTCTGAGAGTGTTTATAACTTACCAAGTTCAATTTCTCAGGAAGATGTGAAAGCAGTTAATGCATTAGCAGCCCAGATCTAGCCTCACGAGGTTTCCCAGCTACTGCGAACAAAATGCATGTTGTGTGCTAAATGAAAAGAAGATAAAAAATTTTTTTCTACATTATGAGAGTTATGTCTTGAAATGTGAAGATATCGAGAGAAAAATAGCAAGTTATTTAAGCATTAATCTTAAATTACTTGATATAGACTGTCATTTATATGTGATATACATAAGAACTGAGATAACTGGGAAAGGGAAAAGAGTGGGCTTGATTATGGAAATTGGTTGGCTTGTGGCTTTTCTGTAGTTTTTGCTTGCTTAACCTTTAAAAACAGATAAAGGGAAACTGGATTTTGGTAATGGCTAATAACTATACATTTATTAAAAATTATTGAGTTAACACTTAAAATGTGGGTGGCTTTTATATTATGTAACTTACACAGTAAAGTTTTAAAAAAATTGATAGCTATTTTCACCAGTTAAGTGAAATGTTTGAAAGGGGGAAGTTGTTTTGGTTTTCACATTTAAGTCTGTGATCTGTCTTGAATTATTAATAATTTTTGTACATGCTGTGAAGGGTCAGGGTTCGTATTTTTCCATGCAGATGGCTAGGTGCTCTAGCATCACTTATTGAAAATAATTTTCTCCATTAAATTGCATTGTCGCTTAGGAAAATCAGGTGACTATATGCGCACAGGTAGGTTTATTTTATACTGAATTCTGTTTCATTGATTTATTTGTCCATGTTTTCTGTTATTTTGGGCAATACCAGGCTGTCTTAATGATAGTAGGTTTATAACAAGTCTTAGAATCTGGTAATGTAAGCCTTTGAACCCCTCATTATTTTGGTTGTCCTGGGTTCTTTGTATTTCCACATACATTTTGAGTCAGCTTTTCAGTTTCTGTGAAAAAACCCGCTGGAATTGCCTTGAATAATAGATCCAGTTGAAAAGACTTGATATCTTGACATCATTGAATCTTCTGATAAACATGGTATATATCTCTGTTTATTTAGATCTTATTTAGTTTATCTCAACCATAATTCATTCTTTTCAGTCTTTAATTAAACTTATTCCTAGGTGCTTTAAAAAATGATCCTTGTAATTGGCATTTAAAATAATTTCCCAAATTTGGCTGGGCATGGTGGCTCACGCCTGTAATCCCAGCACTTTGGGAGGCCGAGGAGGGAGGATCATGAGGTCAGGAGATCGAGACCATCCTGGCTAACACGGTGAAACCCCGTCTCTACTAAAAATACAAAAAGAAATTAGCCGGGCGTGGTGGCGGGCGCCTGTAGTCCCAGCTACTCGGGAGGCTGAGGCAGGAGAATGGCATGAACCTGGGAGGCGGAGCTTGCAGTGAGCCAAGATCATGCCACTGCACTCCAGCCTGGGTGACAGAGCGAGACTGTCTCAAAAAATAATAATAATAATAACAATAATTTCCCAATTTTTTGATAGTATATAGAAATCCAGCTGAGTTTTACCAATTTATAGATTCCTTTAGAAATTTTCTACGTATACAGCGTTACCTGTGAACAAATTTAGTTTTATGTCTTCTTTCCAGTCTTTATGCCTGTTCTCTCTCTTGCTTTATTGCATTGCTTGGACTCCCAGTACTGTGTTGAAAATAAATTTTGAGGCAGGGTGCAGTGGCTCACGCCTTTAATTCCAGCACTTTGGGAGACCAAGGTAGGAGGGTCACTTGAGCCTAGGAGCTTGAAAGCAGCCCAGGCAACATAGTGACACCCACCCAGCCCACCCCCATCTCTATAAAAACTTAAATAATTAGCTGGGCATGGTGGCACTTACTTGTAGGCCCAGCTACTTGAGAGGATGAGGTGGGAGGATTGCTTGAGTTGAGCCTGGGAGGTTGAGGTTGCAGTGAGCCATGGTTGTACCACTGCATGGGCAACAGAGTGAGATGCTGTCTTAAAAAAAAAAATTTTTTTTTTTGAGTGGTCATTCATGTCTCCTGATCTTAGAGAAACTCATTCTGTATTTTTTGTAGCATGTTGGGTGTAGTTTTTGTGTAGTGCTCTTTATCACATTGAAATGCTTTCCTGCTATTACCCATTTTCCTGAATATTGTTAAGAATGAGTGTTGAATTTCATCAAATGATTTTTCTAAATCCATTGAAATATCATGTTTTTTCCCCTTTATTTTGTTAATATGGTGAATTAACATTGATTTAGAGGGGAGGGGTGATCTTACATTACCTGGCCATGATGATATCATCCTTTTTAATATTACTGATTTCAATTTGCTAGTATTTTATTGAGAATTTTTACACCAAATTCATGTGGGATGTTTGTTTATAGTTTTATTTCTGATGTGTTAGCAGTAGGGTTATGGTTACCTCATAAAACACGTTGCAAAGTGTTCTGTTTTCTGTATGTGCTGAGTTTATGCAAGATTGCTGTTTTTTTTTTTTTATTATGTATTTGATAGAATTTATCAGTGAAGCCACAGAGTTTTCTTGTTGGCAGAATTCAAATCATGACTTCAAGTTTTTTTCTATTTCATTGATTTTTCTCTCATCATTAACTCCTTTGTTCTACTTGTTTTTGGTTTAATTTGCCTTAGATTAGGGTTTGGTGGACTAAGACCCATGGATCATATGTGCCTACCCTTGGTTTTTACTTGGCTTGTAAGCCAAGAATGATTTTTAACAGTTTTCAGTGATGGGGAAAAAAACAAAAAAATAGTTATTTGTGATGTGAAAATTAAAGTTCAAATTTCAGTGTCCTATTTTTTGGAAGACAGTCATGCTTGTCTTTTGTATTTGTATTTTATTTTGTTTATGTATTGTCTGTAGCTTGAGTAGTTGCAATAGAGACTGTATGGACTGCAAAGCCTAAAATTTTTACTGTTTAGCCCTTTACAGAAAAAAATTATCAACTCCTGTCTTACATAATTGATTTTAGACTTTTTCATTTATATGTATTTTAAACTATACATTTGACTCTTGAGCACTACTTTAGGTACATTCTACACATTTGGTATGTTGAGTTGATAAGTTTGTTACTGATTTGTAGTTTGATTCCGTTGTTGTCAAAGAACATATGGCTTAAAACCTTTGGAAATTATCAAGGGTTTGCTTTATTGTCTAGCATGTGATCTGTTTCTGATTGATACTTCATGTATACTTGAAAAGGATGTATTGTACAGTTGTTGGATATAATGTTCTATAAAGGCTTATCAAGTAAGTTTGATTGATAGTGTTATTGAGTTCTTCTGTTTCCTGGTTTTTTTAATGTCAGTTACTGAGAAAGATGGGTTAAAATCTCCCACTATATTTGTGGATTTGTCTGTTTCTCTTTTTGGTACTATAGATTTTTGCTTCAAATATTTTGAAGCTATATGATTAGGTACATATACTTTTAGGGTTGTTGACATTTTCTTGGTGAATTGAACTCATAAAGTTTTAATTATGTGCCTCTTTATCTCTGATAAAACTCTTTATTTTATTTTGAGATGGAGTCTTGCTCTGTCACTGAGGCTGGAGTGCAGTGGCGCGATGTCGGCTCACTGCAACATCTGCCTCCCAGGTTAAAGCGATTCTCCTGCCTCAGCTTCCTGAGTAGCTGGGATTACTGGCACACACTGCCATGCCCAGCTAATTTTTTGTATTTTAGTAGAGATGGGGTTTCACTGTGTTGCCCAGGCTGGTCTTGAACTCCTGAGCTCAGGTGATCCACCTGCCTACCAAAGTGCTGAGATTACATGCGTGAGCCACTGTGCCCGGCCTAAAACTCCTTATTTTAAAGTCTACTTTGTTTGATGTTGTTAAACCATATTGGTTTCCTTCTAATAAGTTTTTGCATGGTTTATCTTTTTCCCTCCTTGTACTTTAATTCTTCTTCCTTGAATTTACATTGCGACTCTTTTAAATAGCTTATAGTTGGACTTGTTTCTTTATCCACTGTTATAACCTTTGGCTTTTAATTGGACTGTTTTGTTCATTTACATTTAATGCCATTGCTTATGTAGCTGAGTTTTAACCATGTCATCTTGCTATTTCCTGCTTCTCTTATCTGTTTATCTTTCCCTGTTTTTGTGTGGATTGAGCTTTTCAAATTCCATTTATATAAAAATTACCTCTTTGTAATTTTTTTTAGTGGTTGCATTTGTCTACTCAGGCTGCCATAACAAAATATCATAGATTGGCTGGTTTAAGCAACAGAAGTTTTATTTTTTTCACAGTTCTGGAGGCTAGAAAGTCCAAGATCAAAGTTCTGGTAGGGTTTGGTTTCTCATGTCTCGTCTTGGCTTGTATACATATATAGCTGCTTTCTTATTATGTCCACACGTGGGGGGAGTGGGGGATGTCTCTCTTCCTGTTCTTATAAGCCCACCATCCTGTTGGATTAGAGTCCTACCCTTAAAACCTCTTTTAACCCTAATTTTCTCCTAAAGCCCTGTTTGGGCTTCCACATACGAATTTAGTGGGGGACACAATTCAGTATATAGCGGTGGTTATATGGATTACAATGTGCATCCTTAATTTATTGAATATAATTTGAATAATGAACTGCTAATGCAGTTATATTTGATGTCCTTCTATGTGATATAAGCCTCTAAACCTTGTTACTTTATTTGCTTTAACAGTCAGTAGTCGGTGTGTGCCCTCTCCCTCTCTCTGTGGCTCGCTGTCATCCTCTCTTGCCTTCCCTTACCCTCCCTCCCTCTTCCTTTCTCTCCCTACCTCTTTCCCTCTCTTCTCCCTTCTCCTTCCTCCCTTCCTTTCTCCCTTTCTCCTTCTCTCCCTTTCTTTCTCTCTCTCTCTTTCTCCTCTTTCCCTCTCTCCTTCTCTCCTTAAAAATAAAAAAAGTCAGTAGTCATTTAAATAATATAAGAAAAGTCTTTTATATTTACATATTTATTTATTTTCATCTGTTTCCAGATCTGTGTTTATTTTGGTTCATTTTCTTTTTCTTTCTTTTTTTTTTTTTTTTTTTTTGAGATAGAGTCTCACTCTGTCACCCAGGCTGGAGTGCAGTGATGTGATCTCAGCTCACTGCAACCTCTGCCTATCAGGCTCAGGTGATTTTCCTGCTTCAGCCTCCCGAGTAGCTGGGACTACAGGTGTGCACCACCACACCCAGCTAATTTTTGTATTTTTAGTAGAGACAAGGTTTTGCCATGTAGGCCAGGCTGGTCTTGAACCCCTGGCCTCAAGTGATCTGTCCACCTCGGCCTCAGCCACCACACCTGGCCCATATTGTTTCATTTTCTAACAGTCTGAAGAACTTCCTTTAATAGTTATGTTTTAAAAACTTTAAAAATTGAGATATAATTCACATGCAATAAAATCTACATAAAATTAACCCACCAACTGAAAGTGTAGAGTTCAATGGTTTTTAATATATTCACAGGATTGTGCAACCATTACTTCAGTGCTGCAGTCAGTTTTAGGACATTCCTAGCACCCCAGAAAGAAAACCCATTAAAGTAACTTCCCATTTTCCCTCAACCACTCCCCAGCTCCACCCAATCCAACACAACCACCTGTCTCTGTCTCTGTAGATTTGCCTGTTTTGGATATTTTATATAAATGGAATCATTTAATATGTGGTCTTTTGTGCCTGGCTTGTTTTACTTAGCTTGATGTTTTTAAGGTTCATCCATGTGTAGCATGTATCTGTACTTCGTTTCTTTTTATTGTCAAATAATATTTTATTGTGTGGACATTACCACATTTTATTTATTCCTCAGTTGGACCATAAGGTTTTCAGTTTTTGGCTGTTACGAATAATGTTGCTGTGAACATTTGTGTACAAGTCTTTGCGTGAACAGTTTTTTTGTGTTGAAAAGACCATTCTTTCCTCTATTGAATTGTCTTGGCACCTTGGCAATTGAATCAGTTGACATAAATGTGGGCATTTATTTCTGGACTCTCAATTCTGTTAGTTGATCTGTATATCTAGTCTTAACATCAGTATCACACTGTTGACTGGGCACAGTGGATTATGCTTATAATCTCAGCACTTTGGGAGGCCAAGGCAGGAGGATAGCTTGAGGCCAGGAGTTTGAGACCAGCCTGGCCAACATGGTGAAACCCTGTCTCTACTAAAGAGAACCTGTCTCTACAAGAAAATAAAAATAATAGCTGAGTGGTGTGGTGGTATGTGTCTGTAGTCCCAGCTACTCAAGAGGCTAAAGTGGGAGGATCACTTGTTTCCAGGAGTTTGAGGTTGGAGTGAGGTATGATTGCACCATTGCACTCTAGCCTAGGTGACACAGTGGGACCTTGTCTCAAAACCAAACCAAACTAATAGACACACTGTCTTAATTACTGTAGCTTTGTACTAAGCTGAAACCTGGAAGTGTGAGTCCTCTGAGAACTTTGTTTCTAATTTTCAAGATTGCTTTTTTTTTTTTTTGGTGGATCCCTTGCATTTTCATGTGAATTTTAGGGTCAGTTTGTCACTTTCTGAAAAAAAAAATCACAGATGGGGTTTTGGTAGATATTGCATTGAATTTGTAGATCTCTTTAGGGATTATTGCTGTTTTACCAATATGAAATATTTTTTGTCCATAAACGTGGGATATTTTTCTATTTATTTTGGTCTTTAATTTGTTTCAACAATGTTTTATAGTTTTCCATGTATAATTCTTAAACTTCTTTTGTTAAATTTATTCCTAAATATTTTATTCTTGTTGATGCTATTGTAAAATGGAATTACTTTCTCATTTCACTTTTGACATTCATTGCTAGTTTGTAGAAAAACAATTTGTGTGTGTGTGTGTGTCTTGGATCCTGGAATCTTGCTAAACTGATTTATTAGTTCTAATAGTTTTTCAGTGGATTCTTTAGTATTTTCCATATACAAGATCATTTACCTGTGAATAGAGATAGTTTTGCTTTTTCCTCTACAATCTGGATGCCTTTTATTTCTTTTTCTTGCGTAATCATCCTGATAGAATCTCTAGTACAAGTAAGTAGAAGTGGCAAGAACTGATACATTTGTCGTGTTTGTGAGCTGAGGAGTATTTTTATGCAATCTGAATGATCTCAGCTGTCTGAAAATGTCTTCAATTTTAAAGCCTTCTTTTGGTAGGTATAGAACATTAGGTTGGGAGTTTTTCTTTCAACACTTCATGATGAGGGGTAAAGTATATTGTCTTCTGACTTACGTAGTTTCCATTGAGTCACTGGTCAGTCTGCTGTTATCTTTGTTGTTCCTCCAGTGTAATGTCTGTTTTTCCCTCTGCTGCTTTCAGTATTTTTCTCTTCATCTTTCATTTTCAGCAGCCTGACCTTGATGTGTCTAGATATGACTTTTCTTTCTTTCCCCTTCTATTTGTCCCCGTTGTTGCTTACTGAGCTTCTTGGATCTGTGGGTTAAAATCTTTTGCTTTTGGAAGATTTTTGTTCATTTTCTCTTCAAGTATTTCTTCACTTTATTTCTCTTGTCTTTTTGGCAGGGCAGTTACTAGTATGTTAGATCATTTCATGTTGTCCCAGAGATCTCTGACACTTTTTGTTTTGTTTTGTTTTGTTTGTTTCTCTGTCCTTCAGTCTAGGTGATTTCAAGTGGCTTCCTATTTTAGTAAATTTCAGCTCACCTCTCGTTTCAGCTGTGTCAAGGGAGGAGTGGTTGGTCTCCTATCCCTGGCAGGACCTTAGGATCTAAGCATTGGTAGACTACATGTTCTCTTATTTCCAGGCCAGCCTTTCTGCGGCACTGCTGTTTATTCTGCAGAAGTCTTCTGGAGGGGGGTGATAATTGGACAGCAGTAAGGACTAGTTTTCTATTTGGGGTCCTCGAGATTCTGCCCATGCTCAGGCATTAAAAGTTGGTTTCTCTGTTTTTGCAAAGATCCTTTGCCTATAGTTGCTTTTTTCTCTCCTTACTGTATCTTCACGCAGTGCAAATGCTGCTTAGGGTTGAAAGCAGTAGCTATCTCCAGTCACCTAGAGAAGGCTGGTCCTCTTCTGTAATTCACTTCATTTAGACTTATTTATGTCT
Source organism: Pongo pygmaeus (assembly GCF_028885625.2). Lineage (NCBI taxonomy): Eukaryota > Metazoa > Chordata > Mammalia > Primates > Hominidae > Pongo > Pongo pygmaeus. Next base: position 46,913,199 of record NC_072389.2, read on the forward strand.
AGAGGTCTTCAGTATCTTGTAAGAAAAATAATTTATTTAGTGTTTTCTCATTGTTATGGCAAAAGTGATGATCTTTTGTGATCTTCCACATTCTAACTGGAGGTGGAAATCTTCCATTGGAGGATTTCCTTTTTCTTTTTTTCTTTTTTTGAGACAGAGTCTCACTCTGTCACCCAGGCTGGAGTGCGTGGCGTGATCTCGGCTCACTGCAACCTCTGCCTCCTGGTTTCAAGCGATTTTCCAGCCTCAGCCTCCTGAGTAGCTGGGATTACAGGTGTGCGCCACTGCACCCAGCTAATGTTTTGTATTTTTAGTAGAGACGGGGTTTTACCATGTTGAACTCCTGACCTCAGGTAATCCGCTCGCATCAGCCTCCCAAAGTGCTAGGATTATAGGCATGAGCCACCGCGCTCAGCCAATTTTTTAAAAAATATTTTAGTAGAGATGGGTTTTTACCATGTTGTCCCCAGAGTGGTCTCAAACTCCTGAGCTCAGGCAATCTGCCTGCCTCGGCCTCCCAAAGTGTTAGGATTACAGGCATGAGCCACCACACCCAGCTTCTATTGGAGGATTTTCAAGTAAGGTTAAAATCTTAAGTAGAAATTGTGCAAGGAACAAGTAACTACACATTCATGTAGTGGTTGCTTGTGCCTATTTTAAGTTTTATAAAGTTTTATGAAGACACTGGGTTAGCAAGTAGTGAAAAAAAATTGTGCTTCATTAATGATGGCTTGGTGTTGAAAATGGTATTTTATTGGACAGAGACAGTAATGTAATATTTTCTGTGTGATTGGATCCTATGGAGTATACTGCAGGTTATTGTTTAAGATGAGGCTGAAATGGCTGAGGATAAATTATATTGGGCTTAGAAAAGCATCCCAGATATTTATACTTTTTTCTTTAGTTTCAGAAGCCTTTGAAATGCTTTTGGACAGGCAAGTAACGTCAATATAGTTCAATATTTTAGGAAGATAAATTCAGTAATAAAAGTAATGGATGTGAAAGTGTCTCTATTATTGGGGGTATTTAATTTTATTGCCTTTTCTTGTGATTTTGCCCCTCAAATCACTGCCTTGCTGGCTTTTTGATATCTTCAAATAGATTTTAAGAAATATTCTGGGGGGACAAAACTGTTTAGTGTAACTTTTCTAGTTCTAAGTGGAGGAGGGTCAGTCTGCTCTGAGCTATTTCACACTATTAATGGAAACCTACCTACCTAACTTTTTAAAAAGTGACTGGGCCGGGCGTGGTGGCTCACGCCTGTAATCCCAACACTTTGGGAGGCCGAGGTGGGCAGATCATGAGGTTAGGAGTTTAAGACCAGCCTGGCCAACATGGTAAAACCCTATCTCTACTAAAAATACAAAAATTAGCCAGGCGTGTTGGTGCATACCTATAATCACAGCTGTTCGGGAGGCCAAGGCAGGAGAATTGTTTGAACCTTGGAGGTGGAGATTGCCACTGTACTCCAGCCTGGGCGACAGATCAAGACCCCATCTCAGGGAAAAAAAAAGTGACTGATCAGAAGAAAATATTTTAGTTGTGTAAATGCTATTTTCTTATTTTTGAAATTTTAAAATTTTTGTTTATTTATTTTAGAGGAGGCGTCCTGCTCTGTTGCCCAGGCTTTTTTTCTTTTTTTTTTTTTGAGATGGAGTCTTGCTCTGTCGCCCAGGCTGGAGTGCAGTGGCGTGATCTCGGCTCACTGCAAGCTCCGTCTCCCAGGTTCATGCCATTCTCCTGCCTCAGCCTCTCGAGTAGCTGGGACTACAGGTGCCCACCACCACGCCCAGCTGATTTTTTGTATTTTTAGTAGAGACGAGGTTTCACCGTGTTAGCCAGGATGGTCTCGATCTCCTGACCTTGTGATCCACCCGCCTCGGCCTCCCAAAGTACTGGGATTACAGGCGTGAGCCACCGCGCCCGGCCCCAGGCTTTAATTCAGTGGTGCGATTGTAGCTCACTGCAGCCTCGAACTCCTGGGCACAAGCAGTCCTGGCACCTCAGTCTTCTGAATAGCTGGTACTACAGGCGTGTGCCACCATGCCTGGCTATAAATGCTATTTTCAGTTATAGGCTTTGAACTATTAAAAAAAAATGCCCACAATCCTTTGTTACATGTTGTTTGTTAGTGAATGTATATAGTGTGTATAGTTTTTCTCAAAGCTGTTTTCATCCTGCTTTCCTGTGCTGCTAACATGTTGACTTGTTATGGATATTTTGAGGTGGGGGGAAATGAGAGGTGCAGTTTTAGAATTTCTGAGTCTGAGAATTCTAATTCCAGGCATTACTTTATGTGGAATCTTTTTTTTTTTTCTTTTTTGACACAGGGTCTTGCTCTGTTGCCAGGCTGGAGTGCAGTGGCACAATCTCGGCTCACTGCAACCTCCGCCTCCCGGGTTCAAGCGATTATTCTGCCTCAGCCTCTCGAGTATCTGGGACTACTGGCATGTGCTACCACGCCGAGCTAATTTTTGTATTTTTAGTAGAGATGGGGTTTCACCATGTTGGCCAGAATGGTCTCAATCTCTTGGCCTTGTGATCCGCCTGCCTCGGCCTCCCAAAGTATTGGGATTACAGGCGTGAGCCATCGCTTCTGTTACATGGAATCTTAACCCAATTTTTTATTTCTACCATATTCTCAAGATACATTGGTACAGTTCTTAGGCTTTCAATGGATGATTGGGAGGAGGGGGAAACTAGATGTTTGTGTTGTTTTCTGATGAATAATACACAATATATCTGGGTCATACATATTTGCCTTTAACTCCCTATCTTTTATTTTGGAAGAATTAGTGGTGAATTCTTTATATTGAAAGTGAGTTTTTCAGTTTTAAAGTTGAAAAATCATTTGGCAACATCATGACTATACTAAAAACCAGTGAATTGTATACTCTAAAATTGCTGCAATATTATGTTTTATGTTATGTGAATTTAATCTCAAACATACAGGAAAATATCAGCTGGCAGTTTAATGGCCCTTTCCGGTGTGTGTTGCAGTTCTTAGTTGTGATGGATGTGTGTTCGCTTTACAGGGTTGTTAATCACCATGTGGATTTTTAGAGTTTTTGAGTGTTTTTGAGGAATGGCTCAAGAAATCTGATGTTACTTGGATTCCTAACATCTTTTTTTTTTTTTCTCTTTAAGTCTTGTTAATGGATCATTTTGTACTTTTAAAATCCCTTTCCCCTCTCTCTCTCCAGTCTTATTGCCAGCAGTTTTGAAGATGACTCCCGTGTAGCCTCACCATTAGACCAGAATGGAAGCTTCAATGTTGTTATTAAAGAGGAACCTCTAGATGATTATGACTACGAACTTGGTGAGTGCCCAGAAGGGGTCACTGTGAAACAGGAAGAGACAGATGAAGAGACGGATGTATACTCAAACAGTGATGATGATCCTATACTAGAGAAACAGCTGAAGAGGCACAATAAAGTTGACAACCCAGAAGCTGACCATCTATCTTCTAAATGGCTTCCAAGCAGCCCATCAGGTGTTGCTAAAGCTAAAATGTTCAAATTAGACACTGGAAAGATGCCAGTAGTCTATCTGGAGCCCTGTGCTGTCACCAGAAGCACAGTGAAGATTTCTGAACTCCCTGATAACATGCTTTCCACATCTCGAAAGGATAAATCTTCTATGTTGGCAGAATTGGAATATTTGCCTACATACATTGAAAATTCCAATGAGACTGCCTTCTGCTTAGGCAAGGAATCAGAAAATGGTCTTAGAAAACATTCACCAGATCTCAGAGTGGTACAAAAATATCCCTTACTGAAAGAGCCTCAGTGGAAATATCCTGATATATCTGACAGCATTAGCACAGAAAGAATACTTGACGGTTCAAAGAGTTCAGTTGGAGACTCACTTTCAGGAAAAGAGGACTTGGGCAGAAAGAGAACAACTATGCTTAAGATTGCAACAGCCGCAAAGGTAGTGAATGCTAATCAGAATGCCTCTCCAAATGTCCCTGGAAAAAGAGGAAGGCCACGAAAATTGAAACTCTGTAAGGCAGGACGACCACCTAAGAACACAGGAAAGTCTTTAATTTCTACAAAGAATACACCTGTAGGCCCTGGGAGTACCTTTCCAGATGTGAAGCCTGATCTGGAAGATGTGGATGGTGTTCTCTTTGTTTCCTTTGAATCAAAGGTAAGATTGTAATTTTCAGGATTCTTTAAGGCTAATTAGTCATACTTGAATTGTATACTGGCTTGTAACTAACTCGATTTAGAATCTAGTTTTGTGACATCTATTTGTGAGGGTGTATGGGGGGGTGGAGTTGGGAGGGAAGTGTCTCCAAAATGTTTGGTTTAGTTAATAGGAATAACTTAAGATACTTCATTTGAATAGACTTAAAAAATTGTCTTGCTTAGATTTCAGTTTATGATTTTTGCATAGCTGTGTTAAAAAAAATCTTCGGGTCTTACTGGAATTTTCATCATTATGGATTTTGGAAAGGACTAAAAATACATGAAATATTTACTAACTCTTTGGTGACACTCCATTTCTTTTACCTCCTGGTTTTCTTTTCTTTTTCTTTTTTTTTTTTTTGAGACAGAGTCTTGCTCTGTTGCCCAGGCTGGAGTTCAGTGGTGCGATCTCAGCTCACTGCAATCTCCGTCTCCCGGGTTCAAGCCATTCTCGTGCCCCAGCCTCACGAGTAGCTGGGATTACAGGCATGTGCCACCACACCCAGCTAATTTTTGTAATTTTGGTAGAGACGGGGTTTTGCCATGTTGGCCAGCTGGTTTCGAACTTCTGGCCTCCAGCAGTCTGCCTGCTTCAGCCTCCCAAAGTGCTGGGATTACATGCGTGAGCCACCACTCCCAGCCCTGGTTTTCAGTAGTAGTAGTACAGTACCATTGGAGAACCAAATATTAACAGTCATCTTAACTCTCCTGTCTTACACATTGAAGTTTCTTTATTCCACTCTGACTCTTCAACCAGATTATTTTTCTTTGAAATTTTTATAGAAGCCTAGTCTTTATTTTTTTATTTTTTATTTTTTGAGACAGAGTCTCGGTCTGTGGCTCATGCTGGAGTGCAGTAGCGCAGTCTCGGCTCACTGCAAGCTCCGCCTCCTGTGTTCTCGCCATTCCCCTGCCTCAGACTCCCGAGTAGCTGGGAGTACAGGTGCTCGCCACCATGCCCGGCTAATTTTTTTTGTATTTTTAGTTGAGACGGGGTTTCACCGTATTAGCCAGGATGGTCTCGATGTCCTGGCCTCGTGATCCTCCTGCCTCAGCCTCCCAAAGTGCTGGAATTACAAGCATGAGCCACCGCGCCTGGCCTCTTTTTTTTTTTTTTTTTTTCAGATAGAATCTTGCTCTATCACCAGCTGGAGTGCAGTGGCACAATCTTGGCTCACTGCAACCTCTGTCTCCCGGGTTCAAGCAGTTCCCCTGCCTCAGCCTCCCGAGTAGCTGGGACTACAGGCGTGCATCTCCATGCCCAGCTATTTTTTTTATTTTAGTAGAGACAGGGTTTCACCATGTGGCCAGGATGGTCTCAATCTCCTGACCTTGTGATCCACCTGCCTCGGCCTCCCAAAGTGCTGGGATTATAGGTGTGAGCCACTGTGCCAGGCCGTCTTTCTTAATTGACTCACAGATGATGGATGTTGAATCCCTTCTACTTGTTCTTTTCCTCCCTTCTTGTTAGCTGACTAAGCTATCTGAATATAGGCTCTGAGAAGTGAACTTGCAAATTGGCATATACTTTGAGGTCAGTTAACTCAGTATGACATCATATTCACATTTTTTTACTTCCCGTTTTCCCCTTTCTGATTATTAAAGTAATATTAATGTAGAACACTTAGAAAATATCAAAAAGTATGAAAAAATTGCTCCTATTCTGCCGATTTTAGTGTAACTGTAGGCATGGAGATATTTTCCTTCTGGTCTTTAAGTTTTTTTTTTTAATCCTGTTTTACATTTAAGTTTTCAGAAGCAATATGAACTTTTTTTTTTTTTTTTTTGATGTGTAGGAAGCTCTAGACATTCATGCAGTTGATGGGACAACAGAAGAATCTTCTAGTCTCCAGGCATCAACCACAAATGACTCAGGTATTATAAAATAGTATAAAAAGAGTTGTATTTGTGGTTTGGGCTCCAGCAATGAAACATGCAACATTCATTTGTCTGTAGTGTACGGTAGCTTATTTTATTACTATTTATTTTGGGAGTAGGTTACAGAGCAAGAATTTCCCAGTTGGAAAAGGAATTGATAGAAGATTTGAAGTCTTTGCGGCACAAGCAGGTGATACATCCTGGTCTTCAAGAAGGTAATAGACTAGCGACTTCTTTTTTTTTTTGTTTTCTTTTTTCTTTCTTCCCTACTGTTTCTCCTCTTTTTCCTCTCTCTTTCTCATCTCTTTTTTTCTGTTTTTTCCTCTTTCTTTCTAGCCTTGATTTCATTTCTTTCAGCACCTCTTTCAGTTTGCATATTTTTCTCTTCTCTGTCTCCATAATTCTTCCCTTTAGTTTAAAAACCATGTCTAGATCTTCTTTATCCTAATATCTTATGTAAGAGAAAAATGTATCATGGTAAAGCAAGTGATTTTTTTTTTGTTCATTCTTATAACCTGGTATTCTCCCCTTCCCATTTCTCATCTTAATTTGGTTGCTTTTGTTTATGTGTGTGTGTGTTTGTTTGAGACAGAGTCTCGCTCTGTCGCCTAGGCGGCTGGAGTGCAGTGGTGCAATCTCTGCTCACTACAAGCTCCGCCTCCTGGGTTCACGCCATTCTCCTGCCTCAGCCTCCCGAGTAGCTGGGACCACAGGCGCCTGCCACCGCGCCTGGCTAATTTTTTTGTATTTTTAGTAGAGACAGGGTTTCACCATGTTAGCCAGGATGGTCTCGATCTCCTGACCTTGTGATCCGCCCGCCTCGGCCTCCCAATTATGTGTTTGTTTTTATAATTTTGGAGGAAGGGTCTTCTTTGTCCTTTAGTAGTATATTTAGGTGTGTAAACAGTAGAATACTTTTCTGTCTCGTGTTTTGGCTGCAAACATCTATTTTATATATTTGATGTACTACTGGGAAGTTAATTTAAAATTTTCATTATCTTTTTTTTTTTTAATTTTACTTTAAGTTCTGGGATACATGTGCAGAATGTGCAGGTTACATAGCTATACATGTGCTATGGTGGTTTCCTGCACCTATCAACCTGTCGTCTAGGTTTTAAGCCCCGCATGCATTAGGTGCTTGTCCTAGTGCTCTCCCTCCCCACTGTCAGGCTCTGTTGTGTGATGTTCCCCTCCTTGCATCCATGTGTTCTTGTTGTTCATCTCCCACTTACGAGTGAAAACATGCAGTGTTTGGTTTTCTGTTCCTATGTTAGTTTGCAGAGAATGATGGCTTCCAGCTTCATCCATGTCCTTGCAAAGGGCATGAACTCATTCTTATTTATGGCTGCAGTTTTCATTTTTATCTTTATTTTATTGTAATGCATTATCTTGACCTTGATTATGTTGCTTAATCTTTAAAAAAACATATCTACTATGGTTATTAACATCATGATCACTACCAATTTTCCTGTTTTGGGATGTAATGAAAAATTTTAGGCCATCCCCCAATTTTTAGTTTCTTACAAATATCTTTGATTTTAGATACGCATCTTGGAGTAGTTTTTTGAATTTTTGACTCATTAATTTTCAGAAGGGTGTCTAGACTATTTACACTATAAGTAGTTCATTTACCTGAGAGTCTAAACATTATAAGTTATCAAACAAAAGATTTATATGCTGGTCATTCCGTTTCTAAATCAAATGGTACTACTTGAAGAATTTTTGTTTTAATGGAAGGCAGCTTGTGTGACAGTGCGATCTTAAAAGTGTGCAGATCCCAGTTTCAGTCAATCAATGTGGGCTGATTGCTGTGGATTGTAATGGACAGTTGCATCATAGCAATCTTGCAGATAACATTTGCTGCTGTTTATTGTCAGCTTTAGCTTCTGCTATTTTATTTAAATAATATTATGTTATTTCTCCCTATCTTTTTTCTCCTCTTTTCCTTTCTTCATTTCTCCCTATCTTTAACTTAACCTGTCTTCTCCCTTTTCCACTTCCATTTTTTTTGTTATTTTCTTGATAATGTAGAAATATTATGACATTTATATTGTGTTCTTTTAACTTAATCCCCCACATTTTATAAATCTTAGTTCTAGAGTTAAATATATTCAGTGCTTGCAGCTGGTCCTTTTGCTCTGGTTTATTTGCCTAGTATTTGCTGGTTGCCTAAGCTTTGACTGTTTTTCTTTCTTTTATAGACATCTTAGTCAAATTTGTAATCTTTTCCTTAATGGAATGGGGTGTTCAAAGGCCAGTGTTTATGGAAACTGACTAGGTAACATATATAGTGAAATTAGCCTGAATTTGGGGGGTAGAGTTGGACTCTGATTGGGTAGAGTACAGGCACTTCTTCTAAAGGGACAGCTGCATCAGTGGATCGTTGTCATATGGAAAAATGGGCCCAAAATTCTCAGGTCTGCTCATAGTTCAGTAGAAGCTGGAGTGGCTATGTGATGTCTCTGAAGTGGTGGCAGCTAATAGTTTTTTGGGCACCTAACTCAAAGCTTTAAAAACACAGCCAAACAAAACATGTCTGTGAGCTATTACTTTTCACCTTCTTTATAGATTCTACATTTGATGCAAGTTTGTATTTAATCCTAAAGTTTTTAAAATTTATTCAACTACATGCTGACATAGTTTTGTTTTTTTGAAAAACAATTAAATCTGTAATCTGTCTGGTACTTACTTTTCAATGTGTGAAGTGGAGTCCTGTTTTGGGTTTTTTTCCTCTATTTTATTTTAGCATATTTTTCTCCGTAACCTTGGCTTCCTTTAAAAAGCCATACTTGGGCCAGGCTCGGTGGCTCAAGCCTGTAATCCCAGCACTTTGAGAGGCCAAGGCGGGTGGATCAATTGAGGTCGGGAGTTCGAGACTAGCCTGGCCAACATGGTGAAACCCCGTCTCTACTAAAAATACAAAAAATTAACCAGGTGTGGTGGTGAGCACCTACTTGGGGGGCTGAGGCAGGAGAATCACTTGAACCCGGGAGGCGGAGCTTGCAGTGAGCCGAGATGGTGCCACCACACTCCAGCCTGGGCGACACAGTGAGACATTGTCTCAAAAAAAAAAAAAAGCTGGACTTAAACAGTTTCTAAAGAGTAAGTTAATTTGGCTAAATATTTGTAGTAACTGGGTGATGCCAATCCTAGGGCTCTGAAGATAATGAAAGTATTCTAGGCTCATCTCTAAAATTTGATTCTTGAAATAATCTGTTGAATTTCAACTTAATGTCATATTTCTTTGTCCTGCTATTAACTATAATTTCATTATTTAGAAAATAGCAATTAAACTTCTTCTGAGCTGAAAACCCTTGAAAAACTAGAAAAGCTTTTTGAATTTGCTTTAAAATTGGGAAAGCAGTGTTGATTAAGCCTGGGAAAATGTTTTATTGTTGTTGGTAGTTTTACTTAAAAATAAAATAAGGTTCTTAATTTTTCTTTCCGTGGTACTATATTTTTGTTTGCTATACTATATTTACTATATCTACTTTGGTCTGCTTTTTAAGTCTGTTAGCTTATCTGAAATTATCGTCTGTCTTTGCATTTTAAAAGTGTGTTCAAAGCATTTCTCCTTCATTGCTACGAAATCAATTATTGTCAGTTTTTAAAGCTTTATATAGAAGAGTTTTAGATTTATAGAAAAATTAAGAACACAGTGCAGAGAATTCCTGTTTTTTTCCCCCATTCCTAATTCTCTCAGTATCCAGAATTTCTCTCAGTATTCAGAATATTAATATCTAACATTAGATTGGTACATTTGTTACAGTTAGTGAACCAGTACTGATATATTAATATTCAAAGTTCATACTTTATTCAGATTTCCTTAGTTTTTACCCAATGTCCTTTTTTTTGCATCTAGGATCCCATTCAGGATACCACAGTACTTTTAGTAGTGATGTCTCCTTAGGATCTTCCTGGTTGTGACGGTTTCTCAGATTTTATGTTTAATGACCTTGACAGTTTTGAAGAGTCAGGTATTTTTATAGATGTCCCTCAGTTGAGACTTATCATCTCATCATATCAAGAGTACATACATTAAACATGATTTAGCACTACTGATGTTGACCTTGATCACCTGGCTGAGATATTGTCAGTTTATTCACTGTGAAGTTACCCCACCCCGTCCCCACCCTCCCTTTCTCTCCATATTGTACTTTTTGGAAGGAAGTCATTATGCTTAGCTCACACTTAATGTGCAAGAAGTTATATTGTACCTCCTTGAGTGTAGCCTATCTATATAAGTTATTTGTAGTTATTTTGCACCAGAGATTTATCTATTCTTCTTTTTAAAAAATTCACTTAGGTGAAACTCCATCTCTACTAAAAATACAAAATTAGCTGGGTGTGGTGGTGTGCATCTGTAATCCCAGTTACTCGGGAGGCTGAGGCAGGAGAATTGCTTGAAACTGGGAGGCGGAGGTTGCAGTGAGTGGAGATCCTGCCACTGCACTCCAGCCTGGGCAACAGAGTGAGACTGTCTCAAAAAATAAAAATAAAAAATTCACTTATCAGTATGGACTCTTGTCAGTTTTAATGTTTTGTTTTGGTTTTTGGTTGTTGTTTTTGAGACAGAGTCTCGCTTTGTCACCCAGCCTAGGCTGTAGTGCAGTGGCGTGAACATGGCTCACTGCAGTCTCGACCTCCTGAGCCCCAGTGATCCCATGTCAGCCCCCCAAGTAGCTGGGACTACAAGCACATGCCACCACACCTGGCTAACTTTTTTTTGTATTTTTTTGTAGAGATGGGGTTTTGCCATGTTGCTCAGGCTGGTCTCGAACTCTTCAGCTCAAGAGATCTGCCCGCCTTGGCCTCCTGAAGTGGTGGGATTATAGGCATGAGCCATTATGTCTGGCCGGTTTTAATGTTAATTTCCTTTATGAGTAATGACAATATTTCAAGAACTCTGGTCCTCTTCCTTTTTTAGTAATTTAATAAAAATGCTTTATTTTTCCTTAAAATATTTTTTTTTAGAGATAGGGTCTCCCAGTTTTGCCTAGGCTTGTCTCAAACTCCTGGCTTCAGCCCATCCTCCCAAGTAGCTGGAATTACAAGTGTGAGCCATGGTGCCCTGCAGTAAAAAAAAAAAATTCTGAATGTTATATTAAATTAGTGATTAGCGGCCGGGCACGGTGGCTCACGCCTGTATTCCCAGCACTTTGGGAGGCCGAGGTGGGCGGATCACTAGGTCAGGAGATCGAGACCATCCTGGTAACATGGTGAAACCCTGTCTCTACTAAAAATACAAAAAATTAGCCGAGAGTGGTGGCGGGCGCCTGTAGTCCCAGCTGCTGGGGAGGCTGAAACAGGAGAATGGCGTGAACCCAGGAGGCGGAGCTTGCAGTGAGCGGAGATCGTGCCGCTGCACTACAGCCTGGGTGACAGAGCAAGGCTCCGTCTCAAAAACAAAACAAAACAAATTAGTGATTAGCTGGAGTTTTCCTTATAATATATGTGCTTTTCTATTCTGTGTTTACTACTTATATAGGTGTTTATAGAACTATAAACATCTTGAGTGTACTTTTGTATTTCAGTGGATTTAGCTAGCAGTCGGCATTTTTGGCTATATCTTATTGTAGGTGAATCTGCCTTTACTTGAATCTAAAGGTTATCTCTTTTCGGCTTTATCTTTATGAGTCTTTTTTTGTAATGACATTATAACACATTTTTAAGAAGTAGCTTCTAATATGGTGAAATGAAGCAAAACTATTTAGAAGTATAGTTTAAACTGACATATGTAGACAAGATTTTAGGTCTAAGTAGGCTCTGGTTGAATACAAATATAAAAAGATAATAGGTTTTTCACAATATGCTTTCTATGAATTATTCAGCTATATTATTTTCTGCAAGCCAAAGTTTTTATGCCCATTTCATATGAAATCAGCTGAGTCTAGGTCTCAGGTGTCTGTTACTTGGCGAAGGATTTTCTTGCATGACCTCAGGTGATCTGCCCACCTCGACTTCCCAAAGTGCTGGGATTACAGGTGTGAGCCACCATGCCCAGCCTCAGATTTCTTTTTGTTTACCTGTCATAGGGACTTATTTACCCTATGCTACCTACTAAAAGTCAGTTGGGAAAACATAACACTAAAGCTTCTTGAGGTCTTTTTTTTTTTTTCAAGACAGGATTTTGCTTTTTTGCCCAGGCTAGAGTGCAGTGGCACGATCATGGCTTGCAGTACCCTCAACCTCCTGGGCTCCAGCAGTCCTCCCACCTCAGTCTTCTGAGTAGCTGGATCACAGGCACGTGCCATTACACCCAGCTAATTTTTAAATTTTTTTGTAGAAATGGGGTCTTACCCTGTTGCCCAGACTCATCTTGAACTTCCTGGCTCAAGCAGTCCTTACGCTTTGGCCTCCCAAAGTGCAGGGACTACAGGTGTGAGCTGAAATGCCAGGCCTGCAAAATGTCTTTTATCTTTCTGAGACCATCTGCTTTACAGAGAAAGTGCAGTAGATTCTCAAAGCATACAACTGAATGTGGTGGATTGGTGTTCATTTTACTGTTGAGAAAACTGAAGAGAAGTTTAGCCCAAGTCATACAATTAAAAAGTAGTAAAGACAAGATTAGAAATCATTGTTTTTACTCATTATCCTATATTTCCCGTAGTTGATTGGGAACATGAGGAAAGAATGTTTTATTTGATTGATGTTTTAATCATATTGTGTGATTAAATACAATAAATATGTAATACGGGCCGGGTGCGGTGGCTCAGGCCTGTAATCCCAGCACTTTGGGAGGCCGAGGCGGGCGGATTACGAGGTCAGGAGTTCGAGACCAGCCTGACCAACATGGTGAAACCCCGTCTCTACTAAAAATACAAAAATTAGCCGGGCCTGGTGGCACACGCCTGTAATCCCAGCTACTTGGGAGGCTGAGGCAGGAGAATCTCTTGAACCCGGAAGGCGGAGGTTGCAGTGAGGCGAGATTACACCATTGCACTCTAGTCTGGGCAACAGAGTGCAACAGAGTGAGACTCTGTCTCAAAAAAAAAAAAAAAAAATGAATAAATATATAATACAATAAAGATATGTTAAAGAACTGGAATTGCAAACTAAAACAAAATAGCTTTTTTTTTTTTAAAGAGATGTGGTCTTCCCACCTCAGCTTTCTAAGTAGTTGGGCCTACAGGTGCACGCCACAGTGCCTGGCTTGCCATCTTTTGTTCAGATAGATTTTATGTATAGGGTACATGGGGTTCATAACCTACCTAATGTCTTTACCTGTTAGAGAACCAGCACTACGTGAGCTTTTTACTGGAAACTTATACCTGTGACTTTTAATGGCTTTACTATGATACTTAACGCTTAGCTTTTTTTTTTTTTTTTTTTTTTTGAGATAGAGTCTTACTCTGTCTCCCAGGCTGGAGTGCAGTGGCATGATCTCGGCTCATTGCAACCTCTGTCTCCCAGGTTCAAGTGATTCTCCTGCCTCAGCCTCCTGAGTAGCTACAGGCACACGCCACCACACCTGGCTAATTTTGTACTTGTAGTAGAGATGAGGTTTCACTATGTTGGCCAGGCTGGTCTCGAACTCCTGACCTCAAGTGATCTGTCTGCCTTGGCCTCCCAAAGTGCTGGGATTGCAAGTGTGAGCCACCAGGCCCGGCCGATAATTAACACTTCATTTGAACTTCTTTTGGCTTCAGTTTTATTAAAATTTAAGTTAAATACCTTCCCAAAAGATTGCCTCTTAACCCATAAATAAGGAAGTCATAATATTTTTGGGTTTGATTAACCATAAATGTCATTAATAAGAACTAGAGAACCAGTAGCCATAATCAGGCCAGCAGCTTAGTCTATGGTAAGTTTGTAATAGAGGCCTTAGACAGTCTCTGGACCACAAAGAGTTAAAGCACAAGAGATCTGAATTTTGCTGTTTTTTAATTAGTTACCTTGCTTAATAAATTATCACAAACTTAGCAACTTAAAACGGTATATTTACTGTATCACAGTTGCTGTGTGTCAGCAGTCTGGGCATAGCTTAGTTGAGTCCTCTGCTTAGGGTCTCACAAGGCTACAGTCAAAATATTGGCCAGGCCTGGTTTCTCAGAGACTTGGTTGGAGAGGGATCTGCTTCCAGTTTCCCTCAGCTCGTTGGCAAAATTTATTTCATTGCAGCTCCAGCAGATGGATAACTTGTGTTATCACATGCACATTATCATGCACGTCGCATCTCCCTTACCACATTTTATTGATTAGAAACAAATTACAGGCCCTGCCTACCATATTCGGGGTGAGGGGGGTTATACAAATGTGTAATACTAGATGTCATGGATCATGGGGCCATCTTAAATTGAATCTGCTACAGTTTGTTTTTTTCATTGTTTTTGTTCTTCACTATCTCCTTTCTCTCTCAACCTTACCCCCCCACCATCTCCCAGGCACAAGTTAAAAACAAAGAAAGAAGGGAGATAATATGATTTGTGATTAATCTATGGAAATATGATTTCCTTTTTTCTTTTAGTGGGCTTAAAATTGAATTCAGTGGATCCAACAATGAGCATTGATCTTAAATACTTGGGAGTACAGTTACCTTTGGCTCCAGCTACTAGCTTTCCTTTTTGGAACCTTACAGGAACCAACCCTGCCTCTCCTGGTGAGTATGTAACATTTGTAAAGTCAAACACTATTTTTCTTGAAGTTTACGTTATTTGTAATGTAAGTAAAAAGCTACCTTTATTGGTGACATTTAACATTAGTCTAAGATAGATCTTTTGTCTGTTATAGTTTTGATAAGTGATTTATACACTTACGAAATTAAAGTTTTATTAATAAATTAGGTCCATAATATTGGCCTGCTAGAATTTTGGTCATCTGTTTGACTTTTTCTTTTATAGATACGGGATTTCCCTTTGTTTCTAGGACAGGGAAAACCAATGATTTCACTAAGATCAAGGGATGGAGGGGAAAATTTCATAGTGCTTCTGCATCTAGGAATGAAGGTAATTAGTTTTTAAAAATTTTGTAAATGTTCTGAAGCATGTAGCCAAAAACCTTTTGTTAAAAGTAAGTCTTGGTTGTTTTTCTTCATTCCTTCTCGCCATGGGTTTTTTGTTGTTGTTGTTGAGACTGAGTTTTGCTCTTGTTGCCCAGGCTGGAGTGCGATGGTGCGATATTGGCTCACTGCAACCTCCACCTCCCAGGTTCAAGAGATTCTCCTGCCTCAGCCTCCCTTACAGCTGGGACTACAGGCATGTGCCACCACGGCTGGCTAATTTTTTGTATTTTTAGTAGATACAGGGCTTCACCATGTTGGCCAGGCTGGTCTGGAACTCCTGACCTCAGGTGATCTGTCCGCCTCAGCCTCCCAAAGTGCTGGGATTACAGGCGTGAGCTGCCGCGCCCAAGCCTTCCATGGTTTAAAATGAACTGAAAATACTTGTCTTGCTGTTTTCTGTCTGCTACCCGTTTTCCTGTAGTCACAACCCTGAGGTTCAGTCAGGCTTAAATAATTGCTGCAGCCTTTTTAACAGCATTTCTGTTATTTCTGTTTCTGCAGTTACAAAAAACATTGTTAAGCATTAGTTTAGAACTGTATATTTCAGAGTTGTATAGTGATTTCCTATAGTCTTATACTTCAAACTAAACTTCTAATCCAAGCATTTTGACTGTATCCTTCTTGGTCTCCATTCTTAGCGCTTTTCCTTGTTCTCTGCATTCGTTTGCAATTTAACCAGATAAATATGCCAGTTTTCCAAAATACTTTTCTCACCTTTTAGTCTTTTCACAGTGTTTATAACAATGTAATTCGTGTCTCTCTACTTAATTTTTTTGTTTCTTAAAAACTAAATTTTGTGGTTGGGCATGGTGGCTCATGCCTGTAATCTCCCAGCACTTTGGGAGGCCGAAGCAAGCGGATTGCCTGAGCTCAGGAATTCGAGACCAGCCTGGGCAACATGGTGAAAACCCCTCTCTACAAAAAATGCAAAAACAGCCAGATGTGGTGGCGCATTCCTGTAGTCCGAGCTACTTGCGGGGCTGAGGTGGGAGGATCACTTGAGCCCAGGGAGGTTGAGGCTACAGTGAGCCAAGATCACACCACTGCACTCCAGCCTGAGTGACAGAGTGAGACCATGTCTCAAACAAACAAACAAAAACCCAACTAAATTTTACACCCCTCTTTTTGTGGTCATCCTTCTTCTCTAATGTTTTGTATCACACTCCAGGCATTCCAGTCTTTCTCCCTTGCTTTTTAAAGACGGGGTCTTGCTCCATTGTCCAGGTTGGAGTGCAGTGGTCCAATCTCAGCTCACTGCAGCCTTGACCTCCTGGGCTCAAGTGATTCTCCCTGCTCAGCCTCCAGAATAGCTGTGACCACAGGTGTGCGCCACCATGCCTGGCTAAGTTTTTGTAGAGCTGGGGTTTGTGGTGTTGCCCAGTCTGGTCTTGAACTCCTGAGCTCAAGAAATCTGCCCGCCTTGGCCTCACTAAGTGCCGGGATTACAGGCATGAGCCCCCGTGCTCAGTCTCACTCTCATAAATAATCTTTTGGCATTCTGTTGAGGCCTGCTTTAATTTCTTTTTTTTTTTTTCCCCTGTTATGTGTTTTTTTTTCTTTTTCTTTTTTTTGAGATGGAGTTTTGCTCTTGTTGCCCAGCTGGAGTGCAATGGCGTGATCTCGGCTCACCGCAACCTCCCCGTCTCGGGTTCAAGCAATTCTCCTGCCTCAGCCTCCTGAGTATCTGGGATTGCAGGCATGTGCCACCATGCTCAGCTAATTTTGTATTTTCAGTAGAGACTGGTTTTCTCCGTGTTGGTCAGGCTGGTCTCGAACTCCCGACCTCAGGTGAACTGCCTGCCTCAGCCTCCCAAAGCGCTGGGATTGCAAGAGTGAGCCACTGTGCACAGGCTCCCTGTTACGTTTTTACTTATCTTTGGTCTCTTTAATCAGGTCAAAGGTTGTCAAAGATTGAAGATTCTTAGGTTAAATACATTGTTAGCACTTTGTAAGAATTAGTGCCTCAATAAATAATATAATGTGATAGTTTTAGAGTAAGAAATAATTTTAGAGAATGGATTTTAATGTTTTTAGTGCCCGAGACTAGAGAATGGATTTTAATGTCATTAGTATCTGAGACTCATTCTCTTCACTTGGTTTTATTTATTTTTTCTTTCTGAGGAGGGATAGTTTATTTATTAATGTATTTATTTTTAAAAATTTATTTATGTTTTTAGAGACAGGGTCCTTGCTATGTTACTTAGGCTGGTCTTGAACTCCTAGCCTCTAGCGATCCTTTTGCTTCTTCCTGCCAAAGTACTGGGATTACAGGTGGGAGTCACTGTGCCCAGCTGAGGGATAGTTTAGAAGATTCACTATCTTGTAGCTCAATATTCTTGGCCTTTTTTAGTGTTTTTATGGAGATTCATAAATCTGTCCTAGATTTCTTTAAGCATTTTATGTTTTCTTATTTCTAGGTGGAAATTCAGAAAGTTCACTGAAAAATCGTTCTGCTTTCTGTAGTGATAAGCTAGATGAATACTTGGAAAATGAAGGCAAGCTGATGGAAACAAGCATAGGTTTCTCTTCTAATGCTCCCACATCTCCTGTGGTGTACCAGCTTCCCACTAAGAGTACCAGCTATGTACGAACACTTGATAGTGTACTAAAGAAGCAATCTACTATTTCCCCTTCTACCTCTTATTCTTTGAAACCTCATTCTGTACCCCCTGCCTCTCGAAAGGCAAAGTCTCAAAACAGACAGGCAACTTTCAGTGGCCGAGCTAAATCATCTTATAAATCCATTTTACCATACCCTGTTTCACCAAAGCAGAAGTACTCTCATATGATTCTAGGAGATAAGGTTACCAAGAATTCTTCAGGCATCATCTCAGAAAATCAGGCGAATAACTTTGTTGTGCCAACTTTGGATGAAAATATATTTCCAAAGCAGATTAGTTTGCGGCAGGCACAGCAGCAGCAGCAGCAACAGCAACAGGGAAGTCGCCCTCCAGGCTTGTCTAAATCTCAGGTGAAGCTAATGGACCTGGAAGACTGTGCACTTTGGGAAGGAAAACCAAGGACATACATCACAGAAGAGCGAGCAGATGTATCCTTAACAACTCTACTTACAGCCCAAGTAAGTAGCTGCTGTTTTCTGGAGGTATATTAGTGCTTGGCTAGAAACAGCGAGGTTAGTGAGGGGAAATGGGAATGGTACTTTTTGGCAGGGTGATCAGCTAGTTTTTAGCATTTAGAACCTTCATGGGAACTAAGTCTATGTCTTCCCCATTTGTTCTTTACCAACTAGATACTCAGGTGTAGATTTCTCCTGCCATCAGAGAGAGACAGTACAATTGCACTTTTGAATAACCTCTCTCTCCTGTATAAAGGCAGCTGACCATTCTGAAAATCTGTGATTTCATTTTCCAACATATGGGCAAGTACATTTGCTGATCTTGTTAAAACAACTTTGAAAATTGTGCTTTTATTTTTTATTTTTTGAGATGGAGTCTCACTCTGTTGCCCAGGCTGGAGTGCAGTGGCAGGATCTCAGCTCACTGCAACCTCTGCCTCCTGGGTTCAAGCTATTCTCCTGCCTCAGCCTCTCGAGTAGCTGGGACTATAGGCACATGCCACTGCACCTGGCTAATTTTTGTATTTTTAGTAGAGACACGTTTTCGCCATGTTAGCTAGACTGGTCTCGAGCTCCTGACCTTAGGTGATCCACCTGTCTCACCTCCCAAAATGCTGGGATTACAGGCATGAGTCACCACGCCCGGCCTGAAAATTATGCTTTTAAAAGATACTAAATCCCAGGAAATTGAAAATTAAAAACCTGTG
This sequence comes from Pongo pygmaeus, assembly GCF_028885625.2. Taxonomy (NCBI): domain Eukaryota; kingdom Metazoa; phylum Chordata; class Mammalia; order Primates; family Hominidae; genus Pongo; species Pongo pygmaeus. Next base: position 46,932,054 of record NC_072389.2, read on the forward strand.
GAGAGAAACCTTGATCTTTTGTGAAATTTTGTATTAATAATTTTTCACTTATTTATTTTTATTTTTATATTTTAAAAGTTTTATGGCAAGGGATGCAGGAAGGAATTTTTGATCTATTGATGATGTACCTATCTTAGCAGCCTCTGGTGCATGTGAAATGATGCCACAGCACATTTATTTATTTATTTATTTATTTTTGAGACAGTGTCTCACTCTTGTTGCCCAGGCTGGAGTTCAGTGGCATGATCACAGCTCACTGTGATCCTCCCACCTTAGCCTCCTGAGTAGCTGGGGCCTATAGGTGTGCACCACCACACCTGGCTAATTTTTTATATTATATTAAAAACACAAACGGGGTTTTGCCATGTTATCCAGGCTGGTCTCAAACTCCTGGGCTCAAGCTATCTGCCTGCCTCGGCCTCCCAAAGTGCTAGGATTACAAGCATGAGCCACTGCGCCTGGCCTTCATCATTACTTTTTTTACTTTCCATTTTGTAATTCTATGACTGAATTCTGGAACTAAAGATCATCAGATGTTGGAACTAAATGCAGATTATTTTATTCATTATTAATCCTTCATAAAGACTTTTATTTATGTATTGTCCTATTTTTTTTTTATTAATTACCCTACAATAGGGACCAGCAAACTTTTTCTGGAAAGGGCCAAATAGTAAATATTTAAGGCTTTGCATACCATACACTCTCTATAGCAGTTACCGAACTCTGCTGTTGTGGTTCTTCAGACGGTATGTGTATGAATTAGCCTGGCTGCATTCCAGTGAAACTTTATGACACAGGCTAGATTTGGCCCATGAGTCTCAACCTTTGTTAATCTTTGCCTTAGAACATTATGTATAATTTATATTGAAAATAAATCCATCCTTGATAGTTTTGCCCATAATTGTCTGTACTAAGCATTAGAATGGCAGATTGCTTAGAGCCCTGGTTATATTCATGTTCTGTCCTTTGAATCTGCATTAGTCCTGTGCTGTTAGTACTTAAAATCAGAGAGTAGTGCAGTCCAGTGTATGACCATAAGTTGTTGGTGGTGTAAAGGGATGGTTTAGTGGAATTACAATTTTCTACTTTGACTTTAGGCATCCCTCAAAACTAAACCTATCCACACAATCATAAGGAAACGAGCCCCTCCCTGCAACAATGACTTCTGTCGACTGGGTTGTGTATGTTCCAGTCTAGCTTTGGAGAAGCGCCAACCTGCTCACTGCCGCCGACCAGACTGCATGTTTGGTTGTACTTGTTTGAAAAGAAAAGTTGTACTTGTTAAAGGAGGATCCAAAACTAAGCATTTTCAGAGGAAGGCTGCCCATCGAGATCCAGTATTTTATGATACTCTGGGAGAGGAGACAAGGGAAGAAGAAGAAGGAATCAGGGAGGAAGAGGAACAATTGAAAGAGAAAAAGAAGAGAAAGAAGCTAGAATACAGTGAGTATTAATTGAGAATTAAAACTGTGCCATATCAGTTTTTGGAAAAGTATGGTTATTTTAGAATAATACAACCTACCTTAATCCCGATCAATTATCCAATAAGAGCTTTGAGACTTCTTATTATCCTTACATGCTCTTTCTGACTGGCTGTCTGAGATGCACACAAACACACACCTTTTTAAAGTTGAATTGTTCTCTGAGAATTGCTTTTTTGTGCTAAATTTAAATCATACTGTTACTTGGTTTTCTAGAATGCCCTTGACCTTTGAGTTTCTTCCATTTTCTGGATTGTGCGCATGTGCACACACACACAGGTAGACACACGTACGTTCCTTGGAAAGACTGTAGGTGATCCATATAATGCATCATATTTTCTAAAAGGAGAAGTTTGCAAAAAACCCTCTGGTCCTGGTTGGAGATTTGGGGACAAAGTAGGGGTGTGGTAAAGCTGAACATCATGTACTGTGTTGACAATTGGGGTTTTTTTTGGTGGGAGAGGATAAAATATGATGTAGATGTAGACCCAAGTTACATATTATTTCATTATTGATTTTTTCCGTTTCTGTTATATCTTCGTATTTTGTTCAAATGTATTGAAATTATTTTACCGTATAATTGAAACAAGTTTCTTAATTTATCAGGGGATTAATACTCCTTTTTTTTGGCAATTTATGTTTACATTTCCTGTTGCTCTGTGCTCATTTCAATCAGAGATGATGATTAATATTTCAGTGTATGTTCCATCATAACGTCATGTTCTGCTTTCCACATCAACGATTGTAGATCTAATTTATAATGTTAGTTTTAATGGCTTCATGTTGTTATAATCCCTTTGGCTGGATAGTTAGCCTTTTTGGGTTTAATTTATTATAAACTGTACGGTGATGAACATCCATGTTCAGAATAGGCTATTAAAAGTGGAATTGCTGTGACAGTGTGTACATGTTAAACATTTGTAGATGTCACTAGACTTGTGCCAATTTCAGACGTATGCCAGTAGTCAGATACTGGATGGTGCCAGTTTTCTGTTCTCTTGCGCTGTTGCTCAGGCTGGAGTGCAGTGGCATGGTCTCAGCTCACTGCAACCTCCACCTCCTGGGTTCAAATGATTCTCCTGCCCCAGCCTCCTGAGTAGCTGGGATTATAGGTGCCCAGCTAATTTTTTTGTATTTTAGTAGAGACGGGGTTTCACCATGTTGCCTAGGCTGGTCTTGAACTCCTGAGCTCAGGCAATCTTCCTGCCTCAGCCTCCCAAAGTGCTAGGATTATAATAGGCATGAGCCACTGTACCCAGTTAGTTTTCTATTCTAACACTGAATATTTTACAGCTTTTAAAACTGTCATATGAATAGGCAGAAATTGATATTTTGTTTTAGATTTGTATTTCTTCTGTGATAGGTTTATTGACCATTTATCATAAACTTTTTTTCTGTAAATTGCCTTTTTGAATTCTTTGCTAACTTTTATTGGAGTGTGTTTTTTCCTTTAGTTTGCAGAAGCTTTATATTTTCTAGGTTATAATTTTGTAATTTACATTTTCATTTTGTTCAAGGTTCCCTCCCCCACTGCCCACCCACCCCCAGTGAAAAAGCAGTGATAGTTAAACTTGGCAGTCTTTTCTTTTTATGGTTTCTGTCTTTTTTTTTTTTTTTTTTTTTTTTTTGAGACAGAGTCTTGCCCAGGCTGGAGTGCAGTGGCACGATCTCGGCTCACTGCAACCTTCACCTCTTGGGTTCAAGCAATTCTTCTGCCTCAGCCTCCCAAGTAGCTGAGACTACAGGCATGCACCACCACACCTGGCTAATTTTTGTATTTTTAGTAGAGACGGGGTTTCACCATATTGGCCAGGCTGGTCTTGAACTCCTAACCTTATGATCGGCCCACCTCAGCCTCCCAAAGGGCTTGGTTTCTGTCTTTAAAGTCTTGCTTAGAAAGTCTTTCTCTACCTTGAGATTATAAAAATATTTGATTATATTTCTTCTAGTACTTTTTTGGACTTAAAAAAATAAGTTGTTAATATAGCTGAATTTGTTTGATGTAGCATTTGTAGTAGGGAATCATATTTCCCCCAAATGCCTAGCCATTGTACCATCACTTATTGAGAAATATACTTTTCCTACTGAACTAAAATGTCACCTGTAATATAATAAATTAAAATACATTAATGCCTGGATCTCTTTCTGGCCTCTCCTGTTTTGTGACCAGTGCCAGGGTATTCTTATTTCTATTTTAGCATTTAAGTGAGATATAGTGTATTTAAATACCTAAATGATCTTTGTGTAAATAAGATTTTAAAGGTTTAAAATGAAGCATAGTGTAGATTTATTAGTTTAGTTCTATCCATATCTCCTTACTGAGTTTACTCCCTTCTTATGCTTAAGACAAGCATTTCCATTTCAAAGCAACAAAAATAAAATACAGAAGCCCACATAAGCAGGAATAGTGCTTACCCCTTAGGCTTTACTGCTTTTTGATTATTGTCTTCATCCTGTGTCCTATCCTTGACTATAAACTCCGATAGCCAATTATCAAAGTATTTTTTTGTTTTCTTACTGGTACAGTTCATTATAAAAAGCAAAGCTTGCTGTTCCCTATCTAGGAGCCATCAGTTTTCTTGTGCTATTAAGGAAGGATGAAAAAGGAGGGATGGCGGGGCATGGTGGCTCAGGCCTGTAATCCCAGCGCTTTGAGAGGCTGAGGCGGGCAGATCACGAGGTCAGGAAATCGAGACCATCCTGGGTAACACGGTGAAACCCCGTCTCTACTAAAAATACAAAAAAAAAAAAAAAAAAAAAAAAAAAAAAAAATTAGCCAGGCATGGTGGCGGGCGTCTGTAGTCCCAGCTACTCCGGAGGCTGAGGCAGGAGAATGGCGTGAACCCGGGAGGCAGAGCTTGCAGTGAGCCGAGATTGTGCCACTGCACTCCAGCCTGGGCGACAAAGCGAGACTCCATATCAAAAAAAAAAGAAAGAAAAAGGAGGGATGATACTTTTGTTAACAACTGATATGTAAAAGGAGTAGAAATAGGAAAGAGTTCTTAGAGGTAAACATGTTGCCGATACCAAAAATGGACAAAGAAAAAAAATAAAAACTGGAAAAGTTGAAATCCTTTAGTATGTTTTGCAAAAAGATAAGTGGAAACTGAGGGTAAAAAAAAGTAAGTTATGAAATTGAGGTATAAGCATTTTATTTAGAATGATTGAGTGTAACCACTAAAAAACATAAATGTTTAAAAGTAGTCACTTGTCACTGCAACACTGGGTATGATGGAAGACTTGTTTCTTTTTATATTCTTTAGCACAGTTTTAATTTTTGTGTGTTTTTATTATATAGTTAATATATAAATAAAAAATTAGTGTTCTAAATGCATAAAATCTCAGCATTTAATACCTTTTTTTTGTCATTGTAACAGACTTAAAAATTTTTTTGTAATGGTTCAATCCGTTGCTGAAAAAAAGATGGGTAACATTATTGGACACTCTTATGCATAGCACTCTATGAAGGTTCTATCATTTAAACCTTCAACCTTATATGATAAGGAGGCTTCATTCTCCATTTTAGAAATGAGTTAATTGAGTGCTTAGTGACTTGTTCTCCAAGGTCATAAAGATACTAAGTGAGTTTTAGGGGACTGCCAAGTCCTCATGCTTTTTCTGCCTTGTAAGGTACAATTTCTGAAATTTTAATTCTGCCTCCTTGTTGTAGACCCTAGTGGCCTTTACTTTTATCACCTGCTTATCCTTTGGTTTGTCAAAAAATACTGCTGGCTGTGCAGAGGTACTGTGCCTAGCTGTTGTGGGTAGTACCAAGGGAAAGAATAAAACTTGTCATTTCTGTTTTCTTAGCCCACTTAATATACCTATAAATTAACAATATAAAGAAAAAAATCAATAAAATTGATACTTGTAGCCAGACTGAGGAATAAAGAGAATATACTAATTACCATTATTAGGAATGAAAGGTGACTTCAGTACAGACATTGAAAGGATGATATGGCAATATTATGAACAACTTTATGTCAGTAAATGGACAACTCAGATGAAATGGAAAAACTCTTTAAAAGACACAAGCTACAAAACTCACTCAAGAAGAAATAGGTGACTGCTTGCCTTATACTTATTAGAGAATTGAACTTGTAGTGGAAAACCCTGCAATAATAATTCTGGTCTGAGTTGCTTCACTGTTGAATTCTATAAAACATTAAAGACTAAATCCCATTTGATACAGTCTTCCATAAAATGGTGTCATCTTATGAGACCAGCATTACCCTGATATTCAATCCATAAGAAGACTTTACAAGAAAACTGTAGACTGATAACCCTTATGAACATAGATGTAAAATTTCTAAATAAAAGTTTAGCAACTCAAATCCAACAGTATATTTAAAGGATACTGCATCATGACTAAGTGGGGTGTATCCTAGAAGTGTGGGATTTGTTTAACATTTGAAAAATCAATCAGTATACTTTGCCATTACAATGGACTTAAAAAAAGACCAGTCTGGGTGACAGTGAGACCCTGTCTCAAAAAAAAAAAAAAAAAAAAAAAAGTTCTAAATTATGGTGACATCATATGTTGTAATTAGTAAATATGTCCATATGTATAAAATACATATTAGGGATAGAAATTTGATTTAGATATGAATATTTATGTAATTTGCCATATAACAGATTAAATGAGATCATTTATGATATTAATGAATTAATGAATATGGTTAAATTGATAAATTCAACATCATCTCAAGATATATCTATCTATCTCACTATAGATAGATATCTTGATATATGTAGTGTATATGTAGTATAGATATATATATATATATAGTATTATTTAATTAGGTTCTTAAGAAGTTTAAAACACCAATTTGTGAGGATAAATTCCATTCGTCAGGGCAAATACAGATCGCAGGTAGCCCTGGAGCTGAGGAATAGCTTTGATTTTTCGTACAATTTGTGAGTCCACAGCTTTCTGATCAATCTTGCACTGCTCTGTAGTCTTGTAGTTCTCTTTTTCTGTGTCAGAGATCTCACCTTCCTGGTGTCTGGGCTTCTGCAGTTGCTTCTCGAAGTGAGCATCAGTAAGATGTTTTGGGATTTTTACATTGCTGATGCCAGTTTTGGTTGAGGTGGCAATGAGAAATTTCTGGTGTGTTCAGACTCCACCTGATTAAGAGATATTTTTGAAAGATTGACAAAATTCATTTCTAGTAAAAATTCTCGGCACAGTAGGAATAGCAAGGAATTTTCTCAACTGGATAAAATAATCTTTGAAAAATATTACAATTGACATATTAATGATAAAAGACTTATTGTTCTCTCCCAAAGACTGGGAATGAGGAAGAATGCCCACTTTTACCACTTCTGTTTAATGTTATATACAGGAGGTCCTAGCCAGTGCAGTAAGGGCATTATAAAGAGAGAGGTATCCAGATTGGAAAGGAAGAAGTAAAAATTGGCTTTATTCGTGGATAGGAAAATCCTAGGGAATCTACAAAATAAGCTACTAGAACTGTAAGTCAGTTTAATGAGGTTGTAGCATACATTATCAGTATGCAACATGTTTGTACATATAAGCAATGAACAATTGGAAATTGAGATAAATTGAGATTAAAAAATACCATTTAAAATAGCATCCAAAGAGAAGAGACACTTAAGGATAACTTTGATAAAAGATGCCTAAAACCTGTATACTAAAAACTATAAGACATTGCTGAGAGTGATTTTAAGAGGCCTAAATAAATGGAAAAATATATTGTTTTCATTTATCAGAAGACTCTCTTGGTAAGATACTTTTCACAAATTGGCCTATAGATCTGCTGATGCTATTCCAATCAAAATCCTAACAGGCTTCTGGGGGATAGAAATTGGCAAGTTTCTAAAATTTTTATGAAAAACAAAGGACTTAGAATAGTCCAAACAACTTTGATAAAGAATGTACCTGGCCACGTGCGGTGGCTCATGCCTGTAATCCCAGCACTTTGGGAGGCCGAGACTGGTGAATCATCTGAGCTTAGGAATTCATGACCAGCCTGGGCAACATGGCGAAACCCTATCTCTACCAAAAATACAAAAAGTTAGCCTGGTGTGGTGGCATGCACCTGTAGTCCGAGCTACTTGGGGGACTGAGGTGGGAGGATCACTTGAGCCTGGGAGGCAGAGGTTGCAGTGAACTGAAATTATGCCACTGCATCTCCAGTCTGGGTGACAGAGTGAGACCCTGTCTCAAAAAAAAAAATTTATGTTCTAAATTATGGTGACATCATATGTTGTAATTAGTAAATATGTCCATATGTATAAAATACATATTAGTGATTGGGGTAGAAATTTGATTTAGATATGAATATTTATGTAATTTGCTGTATAACAGATTAAATGAGATTATTTATGATATTAATGAATTAATGAATATGGTTAAATTGATAAAAATTCAACATTTTTTATTTAAAAAATAAATAAGTTCACTTAGCAAGTGAACTTCGGAAAATGCTGCTTCTCACTTTCATCTGTAATCTTATTTCAGTCCTAATCAAAATTCTGACAGCTTTTTATGTGAAACATGAAAAGCAGAACTTATAATTTATATGGAAATGCAAAGAACCTAGAAATAACCAGGTCAATCTTGAAGAACAGTGGCAGAATGGAAGGATTTTATTGTATGTCAAGAGTTACAAAATTACCACATGTGATATGGGTGATATTGGCTTGTCATAAAATGAATAGACAAGTAGAACAGAATAGAGAGGCTACAGGCTGGGTCCTGTGGCTCATGCCTTGTCATCCTAGCACTTTGTGGGGCCAAGGCAGGAGGATCGCTTGAGCCCAGGAGTTCGAGACCTGCCTGAGCAACATAGCAATACTTACGTCTCTACTAAAAATAAAAAAAAATTTTGGCTGATGGCATGGTGGCTTAGGCCTGTTGTCCCAGCTGTGCAGTAGGCTGAGGCAAAAGTATGGCCAGGAGGTTGAGCCTGCAGTGAGCCGTAATAGTGCCACTGCACTCCAGCCTGGGTGACAGAGTGAGATGTTGTCTCAAAAATAAAAACTAAGGCCAGATGTGATGGCTTACACCTGTAATCCTAGCACTTTGGGAGGCCGGGGTGGGCAGATTGCCTGAGCTCAGGAGTTCGAAACCAGCCTGTGCAACATGGCGAAACCCTGTCTCTACTAAAAATACAAAAAATTAGCCAGGCATGGTGGTGTGCGCCTGTAATCCCAGCTACTCTGGAGGCTGAGCCACGAGAATCTCTTGAACCCGGGAAGCTGAGGTTGCAGTGAGCCGAGATCCCACTGTTGCACTGGGCGGCAAAGTGAGACTCTGTCTCAAAATAAAATAAAATAAAAGAATACTGTAAACAGATTCAAACATAAATGGACTCTTGAGTTGACAAAAGTGGCAAAGAAATAAAGAATGATCTTTTCACCAAATGGTGATAGGATTATTGTACATCCATATGGGAAAAACAGAAACTTTATTCGTTTCTCACACCATATATGGAAATAATTTGTAGGTATATTATACACCTAATTTTCAATGACTAAACAGTACAGCATTTAGAAGATACAGGCAAATGTATACAGGATCTCATATTAGGAAAAAATTTCTTAAACATGACAGAAGAAAACCAATTCTTAGGGAAAAGATCAAGCCATTTGACAACTTTAAAATAAGAAATTCAGGGGCTGGGCACTGTGTCTCACACCTGTGATTCCAGCACTTTGGGAGGCTGAGGTGGGTGGATTACTTGTGGTCAGGAATTTGAGACCAGCCTGGCCAACATGGTGAAACCCCATCTCTACCAAAAATACAAAAATTAGCCAGGTGTGATAGGGTGTGCCTCTAATCTCAGCTACTCAGGAGGCTGAGGCACAAAAATTGCTTGAACCTGGGAGATGGAGGTTGCAGTGAGCCGAGATTTTGCCACTGCACTCCAGCCTGGGAGATAGAACGAGACTCTGTCTCAAAAATAAATAAATAAAATAAAAGCAGATATTTGTAATATCTAAGGACCTACATCCAAAATATATAAAGGTGTCTACAAATTAATAATAAACACTTCTGTAGAAAAAATGAGCAAGAGTTTTAGAAGCATTTCATAAAGTGGAATGTTGAACAGCACATTTGTAATTGGGGAAATCCAAATTAAATCCATGATGAGATTCTACTAGACGCCTGCCAGAATGGTTATCATTACAAGCCTCTACTAATACCAACTATTGATAAAGACAATGAACAATGGGAAATCTCCTACACTGCTGATGGGGAAATAAATAGGTGTAACCACTTTGGAAAATAGTTTGGCAGTATCTACTAAAGTTGAAGATTCATAGCCCTTGATCTAGCAGTTTGACTCCAGAGTAACAAGCAGAACTGCATTATATAAGAATATTTAATTTACGTGATTCTCACAGTATCTAAAACCTGAAAACAACCCGAAATGTCTAATAACAATAGAAGAATAAACAGTAGTATGAATATTCAGTGAAATAACATAACACAGTGAAAATAAATGAATTACAACTATGTGTTTCAGCATACATGAATTTTACAAATATAATGTTGAAGGGGAAAAACGCCAGGTAAAAGAATATATCTTTGATTCCATTAATATAAACTTTTAAAGTAGGCAATTTTTTTTTTTTTTTTTTTTTTTTTTTTTGGAGACAGAGTCTCGCTCTCTTGCCCGGCTGGAGTGCAGTGGTGCGATCTCTGCTCACTGCAAGCTCCGCCTCCCGGGTTCACACCATTCTCCTGCCTCAGCCTCCCGAGTAGCTGGGACTATAGGCGCCCACCATCACACCCGGCTAATTTTTTGTATTTTTAGTAGAAATGGGGTTTCACCATGTTAGCCAAGATGGTCTCGATCTGCTGACCCCTTGATCCGCCTGCCTCGGCCTCCCAAAGTGCTGGGATTACAGGCGTGTGAGCCACCGTGCCCGGCCTAAAGTAGGCAAAATTAAGATATGATATTTAGGTGTTATACTTTGACATTCAAAAAAGGAAAGCAAAGGGGTAGCTATCATTTAAGTGCCTTTTTGATAGGAAGGGGAGGGATTGTGATTGAGAAAGGGTTCTGGAATTGATAGCACTGTTCTATTTCTTGTATAGTGTTTACATGGATGTATAGCTCTTAATATGTATTGAGCTGTATATTGTTTATGTACATTTCTTTATAAATGTTGTATTTCATTATAAAGAGATTCAAAATGCCTACAGAAATCAGAGGAAGAGGAGCATGGTGTGTTAGTGTGCTGTATTAGCATGGCAGTTCTTGTAGGTCTTGTAAGTGTAATGCTATTCATTTATGGTGCAGCTACTATGGACACTGCTAGGAGTGAGGAGGTAGAATATAGGCAATTAAAACAAGTCCATATCTCTAAGAGGTTACTGTCAATTTGATGAAACAGGTATGTGGTAAAAAGATACATATTTATTGTAATTTTAAGTCCTACAAGTAACTAAATTCCTGTAATGTTTTAAGTGTCGTGAACAAAAGGCTTACTGAGAAGCCAGAAGACAGAGTGATAAAGCTAGGGGACTTGGGGAAGGTAATATATATTAGGAGGCATTTCAGTAGAAATGAGGAGACCATTTCTTTGTTAAAACTGATTTCTATTCTTGGCTCCTGTCAATGAATATGTGCTACTCAGTTTCTCCCCTTAATTCCACCTTTTCCTGCTGAGTGTTGTTCTTTTTTTTCCTGAGTTTCAGGGAAAGAGTAGGAGAATCTCTAGTGTCATTATAAGGGGGAATAAAGAGGTGCTGTATCTTGGATCCCAGGCCGTATAAAGGAATCAAGTGAACAGTGGGCCAGTGAGCGTGAGGGATCGGTATTTTGTTCTTGCCTTTGGGGGAGTCTGTTTTCATGGCTTCAGTTCTACTAGTCTCTGCCAATGATGGTCCTGGTTTTTAATTCCCATGCTATTTTATTTATTTACATGTATTTTTGAGAGAGAGGGTCTTGATCTGTCACCCAGGCTGGAGTGCTGTGTCTTGATCATAGCTAACTGTATCCTTGATCTCCCTGGGTCAAGCAATCCTTCCATCTTAGCCTCTGGAGTAGCAGGACTACAGGTGCATGCCACCATGCCCAGCTAAAGCTTTTTATATTCTGTAGAGACAGGGTCTTGCTATGTTGCCCAGGCTGGTTTTGGACTCCTGGCCTCAAGAGATCCTCCCACCTTGGCATCTGTATTGGGATTATAGGGGTGAGCTACTGCATCTGGCTCCCTACCCTATTTTTAGTATGTTGTTGTCCTTCCAATTTAAAACATGTCATAAACAGAACTGAACTCTACCCCTCTCAGTCAACTCCTTTTATGAACTCCCCTATTTATTGGAAGCTCCATTTCTCATTTTTTCCCATTCTGGTGACAGATTAACCATTTCCTACTTATTCACAGTTGAAATTTTAAAATTGTCTTTGATTGCCTGTGAGAGATTTAGAGAAATATGAATAATCATTCTTGGTATCTTAAGAGTTTTTTTTTTTTTTTTTGAAGTACTGTACTGTGTATTTTGTAGCTATTATTTCAAAAGGAAAAGATGAAAAGGGATCTTTGCTTAGTATAATGCTTAGTTTATGGAGGCTTAGAAAATCCTTAAAAGATTATTGATAGAAGTCCAAGACATCTTGCTTGCCCTAAAGGCGCTTTTGTTTTTGTCTTATAATTAATATGTGTATAAAATAATTAGCTACACTGAACAAGAAAGTTTTTACTAAATGTGTGGTAGAACCTCTTAATACCACCTTCACTGGGAGGGCAAGCCTCAAAAGACATACTTGTACATACTTACTACACATGCTACCTATTTCCTTTCCTGTTTTTTCTCTTAAGCACCTAACCATATTCCAGCACATTTTCCTTATTCGTCATATTGCCTGTCTCATCTTACTTCCCCCCAAAAGCTACCTGAAAGCAAGGATTTTTGTCAGTTTTATTCATTGTTGTATCTGCAAAGTCTGATACGTAGTAGAAATTCAAATATTTGAATGCATAAATGAATATTGGTGTCTAGAAACCTTTGTGCCATCTCTACAAAAAAGTTAAAATTAAAATATTAGCCAAGTGGTGTGTGCTTGTAGTCTCAGCTATAAGATGAGGCAGTGAGATGATCTCTTGAGTCAGGGAGGCCAGGGCTATGGGAGAACCATGATGGTGCCAGTGCACTCCAACCTGGGTGACAGAGGCTCAAATTCTGTCTCAAAATAAAAAACAACCCAGAAACATTGATGAATTATGTTATAAAGGAGCTACATTTTAAAAGGTAGTTGACAGAGACTGCAGCTGGCTAATTGACTCAATCACTTTCTAGCTTTGTTGTCCCCACCTCCCACCCCCTTTTTAATTTTTAAACCTTTATTCAAATTTTGTGATTGTGCCCGTATGTTTACCTCAGGAGCCCCTTAGACAAAGTTGTTCTTTACCAGTTGTTATTAATGTTGAGAGCAAATATACTACTTATGAAAATCAGGTAGCAGCTTAGATTCTGCTTTGTCATGAAAGATTAATTGAAGTAAGTATTTGAATTAAGTATGAATGCCACTCAGTCATATTTTATGTGACTCTAGGTGAAAGGTTTTGGGTCTTTGGCTTTGAACCAGCTACATGTCCTCTGTGAGGACTAACCATTAAAATGCAGAAATACATTTGCTTCACTACGGCTGCTTTATGGGAATGGGCAGTTTACTTAAAGAGTAAAACCAGTAGTGCTGGGCGTAGTGGCTCATGCCTGTAATCCCAGTGACTCAGGAGGCTGAAGCCGCAGGATTGCATGAGGCCAGGAGTTCAAAACAGGCCTGGGTAACATAGTGAGACCTGGTCTCTAAAAAGAAAATTTACTTTTCTTTATATTACCTTTAATCAACTCTTAACAACTAAACCTTTTTTTAAAGACCTAAAATTTATTTTTAAAGACCTATCCAAGCATGGTGGCATGTACCTGTAGACCTAGTTACTTGGGAGCCTGAGGCAGGAAGATCACTTTAGCCAGGAGGCTACAGTGAGCCATGATTGTGCCACTGCTTGGGCAACAGAGTGAGACTTGTACTCTTAAAAAAATAAATAAGTAAACCCAGGAGCCTCTTAACCTAGATCTTCTTTTTAATTTGGTTAAGTAATCAATGCATGTTTTCCTTTGTGCACATTTTTTTGGGGATTATTTATTAACAAGTAAAAATGCATATATTGATCTATAACATGAAATTTTGGTATAAATTGTGGAATGGTATACAGAACTTCTTGATAGTATGATTTTACTTCAGTTGGGTTTCATTGCGTCTATATTGATATAAGTGTTTTTACTCCTATACTGAGTTCAGGTTGTCTTTTGATTACAATTTGTCATTAGAATGCAGTAGTGACAGCTTGGTCTCTGGAGTCAGATAGACAGGGTTTGATTCTGGTTCTGCCTCTTACTGGTTGGACACCCCTGCCTCTCACTGGTTGGACATCCCTGCACCTCAGCTTCTGTACCATGGGAATGATAGCTACCTCAAGAGGTGTTGGAGTTAAAACACATGAAGTGCTTAGCACAGGTGCTTAGAACAATGCTTAGAACTATTGAATAGTAAGGTTCAGTAAATGTTTGTTTTTATTATTTAGGAAATAAAATGTGGTTAAAAGTTATCTTTTTGACTAGGCACGGTGGCTCACAACTGTAATCTGGCACTTTGGGAGGCCAAGGTTGGGTGGATCACTTGAGGCCAGGAGTTCGAGACCAGCCTGGCCAACATGACAAAACCCCATCTCTACTAAAAATATAAAAATTAGCCAGGTGTGGTGGTGTATGCCTGTAATCCCAGCTACTCAGGTGGCTGAGGCATGAGAATCTCCTGAACCTGGGAGGCAGAGGTTGCCATCAGCCAAGATTGCACCACTGCACTCCACCCTGGGTGACAGAACAAGACTCTGTCTCAAAAAAAAAAAAAAAAAAAGTATTTTTTCAGTAAGATCTTCTCTGACCCTGCTAAATATAATGGCATCTCCCTTTTAATTCTTCATTCCTTAATTACCTTGCTGTGTTTTTCTACATGGCTTACCATTACTTGATATTATATATTTATGGGTTTGTCTTCCCCTACTGGATTTTAAACCCTGAGGGCAAGAACTTTGTTTTATTCATAGCTGTGTTCATTCTAATGCCTAAAACAGTATCTGGTTGATAGCTGGTGTTCAATAAATATTTAAAGATGAATAAATTAAAGTATGTGAATACAACTAAATGCCCTTTGTTTGCAGCGGGGGGGCGGGGGGGGGGCGTCTATTTGATTATTTTAATGAGTTGCTGCCTTTTGTGAGGGAGCGTATTTTGTTTTGGCAGTGCCTCAGTATTGATCTTTTGTTGCCAAAAGTACCTAAAACCTTACCCTTCTTTTTTGTTAAGCTATATGTGAAACAGAGCCTGAACAGCCTGTTCGACATTACCCATTATGGGTAAAAGTAGAAGGTGAAGTAGATCCAGAACCAGTTTATATCCCCACGCCTTCTGTCATTGAGCCTATGAAACCATTGTTATTGCCTCAGCCAGAAGTTTTATCTCCTACTGTGAAGGGCAAACTGCTCACTGGAATTAAATCTGCACGGTCATATACTCCCAAACCCAATCCTGTGGTAAGTCTGGAATTTAATCTTTTATTACAAGTTACCAAAGTCATGTGTAAAGATGGTGTGTTTCAACCAGATTTTTGGTTGATATTTTGTGAATCATTTTGCTTTCAGTAATATGTTTATAAGACATCTTCCTTTCTGGTTTAATCAATTTAGTGCTGGCACTTTAAAAATGTCTTAAAAGTAGAAATGAGTAGTAGTAATTTTAAAAAATAGCCATCTACTCTTCAAGAAGATCATAGAAACATGGGCTTTTTTACGTGGCTTGGAAAAAGTTTTTTAAAGATACTACTCCTGTATTGTAGAATATTAGTAATCAATATAAACAGTATATATTATTAGTAGAAAAACATTAGGAAAAAGCTTTTAAAAGCAAATTTAAAAATGTACAATAATATCAGTAAAGTTTAAGATTTAAAGTAACAGTTGATATAATATGACTGTGAAGACTGGTAGGTAAAAGTAGGAAGTTATTCATTGAGTTAATGGCTTAAGCAAGTCTTATTATCAAATCCATGTGTCCTCCTAGTCCATTAGATTGAAGAAAATCCTATACTACGATGCTACTGAATATGTTCTCTGTAGCAGAGCTATTATAGTATAAAACTGTTTCTGGTCTGTGATGAAATAAGCAAGGGTAGGTCGGGCGCGGTGGCTCACGCTTGTAATCCCAGCACTTTGGGAGGCTGAGGCGGGTGGATCATCTGAGGTCAGGAGTTCGACACCAGCCTGGCCAACATGGTGAAACCCCGCCTCTACTAAAAATACGAAAAATTAGCCGGGCGTGGTGGCTCATGCCTATAATCCCAGCTACTTGGGAGGCTGAGGCAGGAGAATCACTTGAACCTGGGAGGTGGAGGTTGTGGTGAGCCGAGATTGCTCCACTGCATTCCAGCCTGGACGACAGAGCAAGACTCCATCTCAAAAACAACAACAACAAAACCTGAAAAAGGCAAGGGTTAGGGCTGCTGATCTCCACGCAGTCCAAATTCTGCATATAATTTTCAGCTCCCCCAAAACTGAACTCTTAATAGTAAGTTGGCTAGAAGCCTTACCAATAACATAAACAGTCAACACATATTTTTGTTATATGTAGTATATACTATATTCTTACAATAAAGTGAGCTATAGAAAAGAAAATGTTACTAAGAAAATAATAAGGGAAAGAAAATGTTGTTACTATTCATTAGTAGATAATCATAAAGGTCTTCATACTCACTATCTTCACATGGAGTAGTCTGAGGAGGAAGAGGAAGAGTTGATTTTACTGTCTTGGTGACAGAGGTGGAAGAAAATCCATATGTGAGTAGACCCACACAGTTCAAACCTGTGTTGTTCAGGGGTCAACTGGATAGAAAATAAGAGTAAATATTTAGAAATTTCTACAGCAAGTTGATGAGACTGAATCTAATATTTAAAAACCTTGCATTTTATATGTTTTTAGTTTTTCTAGTAATTTATTGTATTTATTAAAGTATCAGTCTATGATGGACTGGTAATTAACAATGTATCCTTCACCATAGATAATTTGAAATGCACTGCTCTGGTATGATCTGAAATTTCCTGATAGAGAACTGGATCCTTTCTGACTGCCCTAAGATTTGGCACATATGAACTGTACTTGTGCTGTTTGATTTTAAAGTTTGCATTAAAAAATTTCGACTATTGTAATACAAAAAAAGATTAAACATTCGTTTTGTTTTGGAGTCTAGGGGAGTTTTTCCCACTGTATGGAATATTTTGTTGTATGAAATTTACAGATTCGGGAAGAGGACAAAGATCCAGTCTACTTGTACTTTGAAAGTATGATGACTTGTGCTCGAGTTCGAGTATATGAGCCAAAAAAAGCGGACCAGAGACAACCATCTTCCTCCTCCTCCCCATCTCCATCATTTCAGCAGCAGAGTTCATGTCATTCTAGCCCTGAGAACCATAATAATGCAAAGGTGAGTTTCTTGTTGCATAATTTCTTTTTAACTTCTAATTCCTTATTTTTGGTATTAATATTTGCATTACTATCAGGATAATAATTAATTATCCTACAGGGCAGAGAAGTCATACATGACATGTATAACAGTTTATTTATCTGCGTACCTATTGTATGATATGTCCCTTAGGGTTATTACAAGTATTATTCTTTCTTGGTTGAGTGCCATGGCTCATGTCTCTAATCCTAGCACTTTGGGACGCTGAGGCAGGCGGATCAGTTGAGCCCAGGAGTTTGAGGCTAGCCTGGCCAACATGGTGAAACCCTATCTTTACTAAAAATACAAAAAAAAAAATTAGCTGGGCCTGGTGCCGCATGCCTGTAATCCCAGCTACCTGGGGCGCTGAGGAATGAGAATTGCTTGAACTTGGGAGGTGGAGGTTGGAGGTTGCAGTGAGCTGCTATCATGCCACTTTACTCCAGCCTGGGTGACAGAGTGAGACTCTGTTTCAAAAAAATATGTATATTATTCTTTCTTTTTCTTTTCTTTTTTTTTTGTTATAATAATCTTTTATTTATTTATTTATTTTGAGATAGAGTTTTGCTCTTGTTGCTCAGGCTGGAGTGCAATGGTGTGGTCTCGGCTCAGTGCAACCTCTGCCTCCTGGGTACAAGCAATTCTCCTGCCTCAGCCTCCTGGGTAGCTGAGATTACAGGTGCCTGCCACCACGTCTGGCTGATTTTTTGTATTTTTAGTAGAGACGGGGTTCCACTATGTTGTCCAGGCTGGTCTCGAACTCCTGACCTCTGATGATCCACCCGCCTTGGCCTCCCAAAGTGCTGAGATTACAGGCGTGAGCCACTGCACCCGGCCACATTTGCATCCAGCACTTTGGGAGGCCGAGGTGGGCTGATCGAGACTAGCCTGGCCAACAAGGTGAAACCCCATCCCTAGTAAAAACACAAAAAATTAGCTGTGCGTGGTGGTGGGCACCTGTAATCCCAGCTATTTGGGAGGGTGAGGCAGGAGAATCCCTTGAACCCAGGAGGCCAAGGTTGCACTGAGCTGAGACCACACCATTGCACTCCAGCCTGGGCAACAAGAGCAAAACTTCGTCTCAAAAGAAAAAAAAGAAAAATGTAATTAAGCAGTGGTTATCAAGAAAGTTAACTCAATAATAGGGAATAGTTTTCAAATATGCACCCTGTACCAACAAAATCCTGTATGATTTACACAGTCGTTCAAGCAAACACAAGAAAACTGGTTCAATTTTTATGAATTATCAAGAGGAAAGGAAAACATGCCCTTCTATCTCAAATAAATCAGGTTTGAATGACAGCTTTTTTCAGTATAATAAAGACGTGTATGCACACAATAAAGACAAAATATGTCTTCCCATTCTAAAACACTTCCTGTTTTAGTCCATTATATGCTTTGCATAATCTTGTGTGGTAAGTCTTTGCTGCAACTGATATTATTCAAAGTAAATCCCTCCTGGTTTAGTGTTCTAAGAAGCCAATAGTTGCAGCAATTTGAGCATTAAATGTACTTCCAGAATCTGTAATATTCCAGTGCTGTTACCAGGCAAGTAAACGCTGAGGCTGTGAAAAGAAACTATGTTATAAGTCATGTATTTGTGATTATTTTGCAGAGATAAAGAGAATGATGTTATCTTTAAGTGAAGAGCAAAAAACAAAGGACATCCAACCAATTTTCTATCCTGCATTTTTCATTCCTTGGAAAATTAAGGATGAAAAACATTCTTAAGGGCAGCATTAATGCCAATTCTTCTTAAAAGCTCCTGTATTTTAAAACAGAATAAGGATGACAGTAATTTAAAAATGTAAATTATATATCATTTAGAATGTATAAACAATATTTAAAATCATTAACATTAGCATTATTAATGACCACTTTAATTATAAGTTGTAATTTCAGATCTCATGATAAATAAAAACTTTGGTACCTATATTAAAAAATAATATAGTTAAGCTAGTAGCATAAACATCTATGTATCTATGCAGAGAAAATTTTAATTGCCTTTTTAGTATATTTTAAAATAATTTCTCATAATTATTTTAAACATTTTAATAAAAATTCTTTAAAATAAACTCAATGAGGTAGAAGGAAAGACAGAAAAAGCATCAAGTTTTTAAAGTAGTTAATATACTACTTTTACTTAGTTACGTCATTTTGGATTAAAAAAACTTCCGTTTTCCCAGCTTTCTGGAGGTAGGTCTGGCTTTTAGGGACTTTTAGGGACTCCCTAGTCTCCAGTTTGTTTAAAATACCCATGAATGAATTTTTAAGAAGGACAAACTTTTATGAATAAAGACACAAGAAATTAGTTTTTCAAAGTAAAGTTATTCATAGCATATAATCCTAATTATACACTATGCCATTTGATTCCAGTACTTACTGAAACTTGGTTAATAAGATCATTTTCTCAATTTTAAGAAATGGGATTAGGCATCTCTTAAACATGTGGGAAGCAGGACATTTGAGAAGTAAAAACACTAATAAGAGTTTCTTGTCTTACTGCCACTGGGCAATTATACATTCCGCCATTTGATCCTGCTACTGTTTACCATGTGTCAGGTAGTGTGCCAGTGTGCTGTGCAATTACATGTACTACCTTATTTAACAATATGAGGTTGGTGGTATTATCCCCATTGCACACATGAGGCAATAAGGCTTAAGCTATATCGCTAGCAAGCAGTGAAGCCAGGATTTAAGACTAAGTATACTTGACACCAAAGGTGTCTTTATTTATTTATTTATTTTTTTATTTTGTTATCCTTTTTTTTTTTTGGCGGGGGAGACGAAGTCTCGCTCTGTCCCCCAGGTTGGAGTGCAGTGGCGCAACGTCGGCTCACTGCAAGCTCCATCTTCCAGTTCACACCATTCTCCTGCCTCAGTCTCCCGAGTAGCTGAGACTACAGGCGCCCGCCACCACGCCTGGCTAATTTTTTGTATTTTTTAATAGACACGGGGTTTCACTGTGTTAGCCAGGATGGTCTCAAATCTCCTGACCTCGTGATCCGCCCGCCTCAGCCTCCCAAAGTGCTGGGATTACCCCCGTGAGCCACCGTGCCTGGCCTGTTATCCTTATTATATCTTGTGACACCTGAAACACTCAATCTGTCATTTACTTGAGCCACCATAATGCTATCTAGATGGTTATATCCTCTGCTAATGCAAG